>NC_134275.1:30951746-31259053 GCF_031893055.1 Leptodactylus fuscus
TGAATCTGGGGGCAGAGATGGAGGGGGGACATGAATCTGGGGCAGAGATGGGGGGACATGAATCTGGGGGCAGAGATGGAGGAACATGAATCTGGGGGAATAGATGGAGGGAGGACATGAATCTGGGGGAATAGATGGAGGGAGGACATGAATCTGGGGGAATAGATGGAGGGAGGACATGAATCTGGGGGAATAGATGGAGGGAGGACATGAATCTGGGGGCAGAGATGGAGGAACATGAATCTGGGGGCAGAGATGTGGGGACATGAATCTGGGGGCAGAGATGTTAGGACATGAATCTGGGGGCAGAGATGTGGAGACATGAATGTGGGGGCAGAGATGTGGAGACATGAATCTGGGGGCAGAGATGGAGAGGACATGAATCTGTGGGCAGAGATGTGGAGATATGAATCTGGGGGCAGAGAAGGAGGGATATGAATCTGGGGGCAGAGATGTGGAGACATGAATGTGGGGGCAGAGATGTGGAGACATGAATCTGGGGGCAGAGATGTGGAGACATGAATCTGGGGGCAGAGATGTGGAGACATGAATCTGGGGGCAGAGATGTGGAGACATGAATCTGGGGGCACAGATGGAGGAACATAAATCTGGGTGCAGATATGTCCCTTTTCCATGAATCTGGGGGCACAGATGGAGGGACATGAATCTGGGGGCACAGATGGAGGAACATAAATCTGGGTGCAGATATGGAAAGGGGACATGAATCTGGGGGCACAGATGGAGGGACATGAATCTGGGGGCAGAGATGGAGAAGACATGAATGTGGGGGCAGAGATGAAGGGGGGACATGAATGTGGGGGCAGAGATGAAGGGGGGACATGAATCTGGGGGCAGAGATGTGGAGATATGAATCTGGGGGCAGAGAAGGAGGGACATGAATCTGGGGGCAGAGATGTGGAGATATGAATCTGGGGGCAGAGAAGGAGGGACATGAATCTGGGGGCAGAGATGTGGAGACATGAATGTGGGGGCAGAGATGTGGAGACATGAATCTGGGGGCAGAGATGGAGAGGACATGAATCTGTGGGCAGAGATGTGGAGATATGAATCTGGGGGCAGAGAAGGAGGGACATGAATCTGGGGGCAGAGATGTGGAGACATGAATGTGGGGGCAGAGATGTGGAGACATGAATCTGGGGGCAGAGATGTGGAGACATGAATCTGGGGGCAGAGATGTGGAGACATGAATCTGGGGGCAGAGATGTGGAGACATGAATCTGGGGGCAGAGATGTGGAGACATGAATCTGGGGGCAGAGATGAAGGGGGGACATGAATCTGGGGTCAGAGATGCGGGGGGACATGAATCTGGGGCAGAGATGGAGGAACATGAATCTGGGGGCAGAGATGGAGGGGGGACATGAATCTGGGGCAGAGATGGGGGGACATGAATCTGGGGGCAGAGATGGAGGAACATGAATCTGGGGGAATAGATGGAGGGAGGACATGAATCTGGGGGAATAGATGGAGGGAGGACATGAATCTGGGGGAATAGATGGAGGGAGGACATGAATCTGGGGGAATAGATGGAGGGAGGACATGAATCTGGGGGCAGAGATGGAGGAACATGAATCTGGGGGCAGAGATGTGGGGACATGAATCTGGGGGCAGAGATGTTAGGACATGAATCTGGAGGCAGAGATGTGGAGACATGAATCTGGGGGCAGAGATGAAGGGGGGACATGAATCTGGGGGCAGAGATGGAGGAACATGAATCTGGGGGCAGAGATGAAGGGGGGACATGAATCTGGGGTCAGAGATGCGGGGGGACATGAATCTGGGGCAGAGATGGAGGGGGGACATGAATCTGGGGGCAGAGATGTGGAGACATGAATCTGGGGCAGAGATGGGGGGACATGAATCTGGGGTCAGAGATGCGGGGGGACATGAATCTGGGGCAGAGATGGAGGAACATGAATCTGGGGGCAGAGATGAAGGGGGGACATGAATCTGGGGTCAGAGATGGAGAGGACATGAATCTGGGGGCAGAGATGTGGGGACATGAATCTGGGGGCAGAGATGGAGGGAGGACATGAATCTGGGGGAAGAGATGGAGGGGGGGACATGAATCTGGGGGCAGAGATGGAGGGGGGACATGAATCTGGGGGTAAAGATGGGGGGAAATGAATCTGGGGGCAGAGATGGAGGGAGGACATGAATCTGGGGACATGAATCTGGGGACAGAGATGAAGGGGGGGACATGAATCTGGGGGAAGAGATGGAGGGGGGGACATGAATCTGGGGGAAGAGATGGAGGGGGGGACAAGAATCTGGGGGCAGAGATGAAGGGGGGGACATGAATCTGGGGGAAGAGATGAAGGGGGGGACATGAATCTGGGGGCAGAGATGGAGGAACATGAATCTGGGGGCAGAGATGTGGGGACATGAATCTGGGGGCAGAGATGTTAGGACATGAATCTGGAGGCAGAGATGTGGAGACATGAATCTGGGGCAGAGATGGGGGGACATGAATCTGGGGGCAGAGATGAAGGGGGGACATGAATCTGGGGGCAGAGATGGAGGAACATGAATCTGGGGGCAGAGATGAAGGGGGGACATGAATCTGGGGTCAGAGATGCGGGGGGACATGAATCTGGGGCAGAGATGGAGGGAGGACATGAATCTGGGGGCACAGATGGAGGGACATGAATCTGGAGGCAGAGATGTGGAGACATGAATCTGGGGCAGAGATGGAGGAACATGAATCTGGGGGCAGAGATGAAGGGGGGACATGAATCTGGGGGCAGAGATGAAGGGGGGACATGAATCTGGGGTCAGAGATGCGGGGGGACATGAATCTGGGGCAGAGATGGAGGAACATGAATCTGGGGGCAGAGATGAAGGGGGGACATGAATCTGGGGTCAGAGATGGAGAGGACATGAATCTGGGGGCAGAGATGTGGGGACATGAATCTGGGGGCAGAGATGGAGGGAGGACATGAATCTGGGGGAAGAGATGGAGGGGGGACATGAATCTGGGGGCAGAGATGAAGGGGGGGACATGAATCTGGGGGCAGAGATGGAGGGGGGACATGAATCTGGGGGTAAAGATGGGGGGAAATGAATCTGGGGGCAGAGATGGAGGGAGGACATGAATCTGGGGACATGAATCTGGGGACAGAGATGAAGGGGGGGACATGAATCTGGGGGAAGAGATGGAGGGGGGGACATGAATCTGGGGGAAGAGATGGAGGGGGGGACATGAATCTGGGGGCAGAGATGAAGGGGGGGGACATGAATCTGGGGGAAGAGATGAAGGGGGGGACATGAATCTGGGGGAAGAGATGAAGGGGGGGACATGAATCTGGGGGCAGAGATGAAGGGGGGACATGAATCTGGGGGAATAGATGGAGGGAGGACATGAATCTGGGGGAATAGATGGAGGGAGGACATGAATCTGGGGGCAGAGATGGAGGAACATGAATCTGGGGGCAGAGATGGAGGAACATGAATCTGGGGGCAGAGATGGAGAGGACATGAATCTGGGGGCAGAGATGTGGGGACATGAACCTGGGGGCAGAGATGTTAGGACATGAATCTGGAGGCAGAGATGTGGAGACATGAATCTGGGGCAGAGATGGAAGGGGGACATCAATATAGGGGCAGAGACGGAGGGACATGAATCTGGGGGAAGAGATGTGGAAAAGAATCTGGGGGCAGAGATGGAGGGGGGACATGAATCTGGGGGCAGAGATGGAGGGAGGACATGAATCTGGGGGAAGAGATGGAGGGGGGGACATGAATCTGGGGGCAGAGATGAAGGGGGGGACATGAATCTGGGGGCAGAGATGGAGGGGGGACATGAATCTGGGGGTAAAGATGGGGGGAAAATGAATCTGGGGGTAAAGATGGGGGGAAATGAATCTGGGGGCAGAGATGGAGGGGGGGACATGAATCTGGGGGAAGAGATGGAGGGGGGGACATGAATCTGGGGGCAGAGATGAAGGGGGGGACATGAATCTGGGGGAAGAGATGAAGGGGGGGACATGAATCTGGGGGAAGAGATGAAGGGGGGGACATGAATCTGGGGGCAGAGATGAAGGGGGGACATGAATCTGGGGGAAGAGATGGAGAGGACATAAATCTGGGGGCAGAGATAGGGGACAGGATTCTAGGGGCAGAGATAGGGGACAGGATTCTGGGGGCAGAGATGGAGGGGGGCATGAATCTGGGGGCAGAGATTGAAGGGGGACATGAATCTGGGGGCAGAGATGTGGGGACATGAATCTGGGGGCAGAGATGTGGGGACATGAATCTGGGGGCAGAGATGTGGGGACATGAATCTGGAGGCAGAGATGTGGGGACATGAATCTGGAGGCAGAGATGTGGAGACATGAATCTGGGGCAGAGATGGAAGGGGGACATCAATATAGGGGCAAAGACGGAGGGACATGAATCTGGGGGAAGAGATGTGGAAAAGAATCTGGGGGCAGAGATGGAGGGGGGACATGAATCTGGGGGCAGAGATGTGGGGACATGAATCTGGGGGCAGAGATGTGGGGACATGAATCTGGAGGCAGAGATGTGGAGACATGAATCTGGGGCAGAGATGAAGGGGGGACATGAATCTGGGGGCAGAGATGAAGGGGGGACATGAATCTGGGGGCAGAGATGGAGGAACATGAATCTGGGGGCAGAGATGAAGGGGGGACATGAATCTGGGGGCAGAGATGAAGGGGGGACATGAATCTGGGGTCAGAGATGCGGGGGGACATGAATCTGGGGCAGAGATGAGGGGACATGAATCTGAGGGCAGAGATGGAGGGGGGACATGAAACTGGGGGAAGAGATGGGGAGGACATGAATCTGGGGGAAGAGATGGAGGGGGGACATGAATCTGGGGGAAAAGATGGAGGGGGGACATGAATCTGAGGGCAGAGATGGAGGGGGGACATGAAACTGGGGGAAGAGATGGGGAGGACATGAATCTGGGGACAGAGATAGAGAGGACATGAATCTGGGGGCAGAGATGCGGGGGTACATGAATCTGGGGGCAGAGATGAAGGAGAGGACATGAATCTGGGGGCAGAGATGCAGAGGACATGAATCTGGGGGCAGAGAAGGAGGAACATGAATCTGGGGGAATAGATGGAGGGAGGACATGAATCTGGGGGAATAGATGGAGGGAGAACATGAATCTGGGGGAATAGATGGAGGGAGGACATGAATCTGGGGGCAGAGATGGAGGAACATGAATCTGGGGGCAGAGATGGAGGAACATGAATCTGGGGGCAGAGATGGAGAGGACATGAATCTGGGGGCAGAGATGTGGGGACATGAATCTGGGGGCAGAGATGTTAGGACATGAATCTGGAGGCAGAGATGTGGAGACATGAATCTGGGGCAGAGATGGAAGGGGGACATCAATATAGGGGCAGAGACGGAGGGACATGAATCTGGGGGAAGAGATGTGGAAAAGAATCTGGGGGCAGAGATGGAGGGGGGACATGAATCTGGGGGCAGAGATGGAGGGAGGACATGAATCTGGGGGAAGAGATGGAGGGGGGGACATGAATCTGGGGGCAGAGATGAAGGGGGGGACATGAATCTGGGGGCAGAGATGGAGGGGGGACATGAATCTGGGGGTAAAGATGGGGGGAAATGAATCTGGGGGCAGAGATGGAGGGAGGACATGAATCTGGGGACATGAATCTGGGGACAGAGATGAAGGGGGGGACATGAATCTGGGGGAAGAGATGGAGGGGGGGACATGAATCTGGGGGAAGAGATGGAGGGGGGGACATGAATCTGGGGGCAGAGATGAAGGGGGGGACATGAATCTGGGGGCAGAGATGGAGGGGGGACATGAATCTGGGGGAATAGATGGAGGGAGGACATGAATCTGGGGGAATAGATGGAGGGAGGACATGAATCTGGGGGCAGAGATGGAGGAACATGAATCTGGGGGCAGAGATGGAGGAACATGAATCTGGGGGCAGAGATGGAGAGGACATGAATCTGGGGGCAGAGATGTGGGGACATGAATCTGGGGGCAGAGATGTTAGGACATGAATCTGGAGGCAGAGATGTGGAGACATGAATCTGGGGCAGAGATGGAAGGGGGACATCAATATAGGGGCAGAGACGGAGGGACATGAATCTGGGGGAAGAGATGTGGAAAAGAATCTGGGGGCAGAGATGGAGGGGGGACATGAATCTGGGGGCAGAGATGGAGGGAGGACATGAATCTGGGGGAAGAGATGGAGGGGGGGACATGAATCTGGGGGCAGAGATGAAGGGGGGGACATGAATCTGGGGGCAGAGATGGAGGGGGGACATGAATCTGGGGGTAAAGATGGGGGGAAATGAATCTGGGGGCAGAGATGGAGGGAGGACATGAATCTGGGGACATGAATCTGGGGACAGAGATGAAGGGGGGGACATGAATCTGGGGGAAGAGATGGAGGGGGGGACATGAATCTGGGGGCAGAGATGAAGGGGGGGACATGAATCTGGGGGCAGAGATGAAGGGGGGGACATGAATCTGGGGGAAGAGATGAAGGGGGGGACATGAATCTGGGGGAAGAGATGAAGGGGGGGACATGAATCTGGGGGCAGAGATGAAGGGGGGACATGAATCTGGGGGAAGAGATGGAGAAGACATAAATCTGGGGGCAGAGATAGGGGACAGGATTCTAGGGGCAGAGATAGGGGACAGGATTCTGGGGGCAGAGATGGAGGGGGGCATGAATCTGGGGGCAGAGATTGAAGGGGGACATGAATCTGGGGGCAGAGATGTGGGGACATGAATCTGGGGGCAGAGATGTGGGGACATGAATCTGGAGGCAGAGATGTGGAGACATGAATCTGGGGCAGAGATGAAGGGGGGACATGAATCTGGGGTCAGAGATGCGGGGGGACATGAATCTGGGGCAGAGATGGAGGAACATGAATCTGGGGGCAGAGATGAAGGGGGGACATGAATCTGGGGTCAGAGATGCGGGGGGACATGAATCTGGGGCAGAGATGGAGGGAGGACATGAATCTGGGGGCACAGATGGAGGGACATGAATCTGGAGGCAGAGATGTGGAGACATGAATCTGGGGCAGAGATGGGGGGACATGAATCTGGGGGCAGAGATGGAGGGAGGACATAAATCTGGGGGCAGAGATGGAGGGCGGACAAGCATTTGGGGGCAGAGATGGAGAGGGGCATGATTCTGGGGGCAGAGATGGGGGACATGAATATGGGGGCAGAGATGAGGGGACATGATTCTAGGGGCAGAGTTGGAGAGGATATGAATCTGGGGGCAGAGATGGAGAGGACATGAATCTGGGGGCAGAGATGAAGGGGGACATGAATCTGGGGGCAGAGATGGAGGGAGGACATGAATCTGGGGGCAGAGATGGAGGGAGGACATGAATCTGGGGGCAGAAATGGAAGGGGGACATGAATCTGGGGGCAGAGATGGAGAGACATGAATCTGGGGGCAGAGATGGAGGGACATGAATCTGGGGGCAGAGATGGAGTGCGACATGAATCTGGGGGCAGAGATAGGAGACATGAATCTGGGGGCAGAGATGAAGAGAACATGAATCTGGGGGCAGAGATGGAGAGGACAGGAATCTGGGGGCAGAGATGGAGAGAGGATATGAATTTGGGGGCAGAGATGGAGGGAGGACATGAATCTGGGGCAGAGATGGAGGGAAGACATGAATCTGGGGGCAGAGATGGAGGGAGGACATGAATCTGGGGGCAGAGACGGAGAGACATGAATCTGGGGGCAGAGACGGAGGGACATGAATCTGGGGGCAGAGATGGAGGGACATGAATCTGGGGGCAGAGATGGAGGGACATGAATCTGGGGGCATAGATGAAAGGGGGACATGAATCTGGGGGCATAGATGAAAGGGGGACATGAATCTGGGAGCAGAGATGGAGAGGACATGAATCTGGGGGCAGAGATGGAGGGAGGACATGAATCTGGGGGCAGAGATGGAGGGAAGACATGAATCTGGGGGCAGAGATGGAGGGAGGACATGAATCTGGGGGCAGAGATGGAGGGAGGACATGAATCTGGGGGCAGAGATGGAGGGAGGACATGAATCTGGGGGCAGAGATGGAGGGAGGACATGAATCTGGGGGCAGAGATGGAGGGAGGACATGAATCTGGGGGCAGAGATGGAGGGAAGACATGAATCTGGGGGCAGAGATGGAGGGAGGACATGAATCTGGGGGCAGAGATGGAGGGAGGTCATGAATCTGGGGGCAGAGATGGAGAGGACATGAATCTGGGGGCAGAGATGGAAGGGGGACATGAATCTGGGGGCAGAGATGGAGGGGGGATATGAATCTGGGGCAGAGATGGGGGACATGATTCTGGGGGCAGAGATGGAGGGGGGGATATGAATTTGGGGGCAGAGGTGGAGGGACATGAATCTGGGCGCTGAGTTGGAGGGGGGCATGAATATGGGGGCAGAGATGTGGAGATATGAATCTGGGGGCAGAGATGGAGGGGGATATGAATCTGGGGGCAGAGATGAAGGGACATGAATCTGGGGGCAGAGATGGAAGGGGGACATGAATCTGGGGGCAGAGATGGAAGGGGGACATGAATCTGGGGGCAGAGATGGAAGGGGGACATGAATCTGGGGGCAGAGATGGAAGGGGGACATGAATCTGGGGGCAGAGTTGGAAGGGGGACATGAATCTGGGGGAAGAGATGGAGAGGACATGAATCTGGGGGCAGAGATGGAGAGCACATGAATCTGGGGGCAGAGATGGAGGGGACATGAATCTGGGGGCAGAGATGGAGGGGGGGGCATGAATCTTGGGGCAGAGATGGAGAGGACAGGAATCTGGGGCAGAGATGAAGGGGGGACATGAATATGGGGGCAGAGATGGAGGGAGGACATGAATCTGGGGGCAGAGATGGAGGGAGGACATGAATCTGGGGGCAGAGTTGGAAGGGGGACATGAATCTGGGGGAAGAGATGGAGAGGACATGAATCTGGGGGCAGAGATGGAGGGGACATGAATCTGGGGGCAGAGATGGAGGGGGGGCATGAATCTTGGGGCAGAGATGGAGAGGACAGGAATCTGGGGCAGAGATGAAGGGGGGACATGAATCTGGGGGCAGAGATGGAGGGAGGACATGAATCTGGGGGCAGAGATGGAGGGAGGACATGAATCTGGGGGCAGAGATGGAGAGGACAGGAATCTGGGGCAGAGATGGAGAGGACATGAATCTGGGGGCAGAGATGGGGGACATGAATCTGGGGGCAGAGATGGAGAGGACTTGAATATGGGGGCAGAGATGGGGGACATGAATATGGGGGCAGAGGTGGGGCACATGAATATGGGGGCAGAGATGGGGCACATGAATATAGGGGCAGAGATGGGGCACATGAATATAGGGGCAGAGATGGGGCACATGAATATAGGGGCAGAGATGGGGGATATGAATCTGGGGGCAGAGATTGAGGGACATGAATCTGGGGCAGAGATGGAGGGACATGAATCTGGGGGCAGAGATGGAGGGACATGAATCTGGGGGCAGAGATGGAGGGACATGAATCTGGGGGCAGAGATGGAGGGGGAGACATGAATATGGGGGCATAGATGAAAGGGGGACATGAATCTGGGAGCAGAGATGGAGAGAAAATGAATCTGGGGTAGAGATGGAGGGGGGACATGAATCTTGGGGCAGAGATGGAAGGGGGACATCAATATAGGGGCAGAGACGGAGGGAAATGAATCTGGGGGAAGAGATGTGGAAAGGAATCTGTGGGGAAAGATGGAGGGGGGACATGAATCTGGGGCAGAGATGAAGGTGGGATATGAATCTGGGAGCAGTGATGGAGAGGACATGAATCTGGGGGCAGAGATGGAGAGGACATGATTCTGGGGGCAGAGATGAAGGGGGCAGAGAAGGAGGGACATGAATCTGGCGGCAGAGTTGGAGAGGACAGGAATCTGGGGGCAGAGATGTGGACAGGAATCTTGGTGCAGAGTTGGAGAGGACACGAACCTGGGGGCAGAGATGGAAAGGACATGAATCTGGGGGCACATGAATCTGGGGGCAGAGATGTGGACAGGAATCTTGGGACAGAGATGGAGGGGGGGACATGAATCTGAGGCAGAGATGAGGGGACATGATTCTGGGGGCAGAGATGGAGAGGACATGAATATGGGGGCAGAGATGAAGGTGGGATATGAATCTGGGAGCAGTGATGGAGAGTACATGATTCTGGGGGAAGAGATGGGGGGACATGATTCTGGGGGCAGAGATGGAGAGGACATGATTCTGGGGGCAGAGATGGAGAGGACATGAATCTGAGCGCAGAGATGGAGGGACACGAATCTATGGGCAGAGATGTGGACATGAATCTGGGGGCAGAGATGAAGGGGGACATGAATCTGGGGGCAGAGATGGAGGGAGGACATGAATCTGGGGGCAAAGATTGAGGGAGGACAAGAATCTGGGGGCAGAAATGGAAGGGGGACATGAATCTGGGGGCAGAGATGGAGAGACATGAATCTGGGGGCAGAGATGGAGGGGGAGACATGAATCTGGGGGCAGAGATGGAGGGACATGAATCTGGGAGCAGAGATGGAGAGGACATGAATCTGCGGGCAGAGATAGGGGACATGATTCTGGGGGCAGAGATGGAGAGAAAATGAATCTGGGGACAGAGATGGAGGGACATGAATCTGGGGGCAGAGATGGAGGGGGGGCATGAATCTTGGGGCAGAGATGGAGTGCGACATGAATCTGGGGGCAGAGATGGGGGACATGAATCTGGGGGCAGAGATGGAGGGACATGAATCTGGGGGCAGAGATGGAGGGAGGATATAAATCTGGGGGCAGAGATGGAGGGAAGACATGAATCTGGGGGCAGAGATGGAGGGAGGACATGAATCTGGGGGCAGAGATGGAGGGAGGACATGAATCTGGGGGCAGAGATGGAGGGAGGACATGAATCTGGGGGCAGAGATGGAGGGAGGTCATGAATCTGGGGGCAGAGATGGAGGGAGGTCATGAATCTGGGGGCAGAGATGGAGGGAGGACATGAATCTGGGGGCAGAGATGGAGAGGACATGAATCTGGGGGCAGAAATGGAAGGGGGACCTGAATCTGGGGGCAGAGATTGAGGGACATGAATCTGGGGCAGAGATGGAGGGACATGAATCTGGGGGCAGAGATGGAAGGGGGACATGAATCTGGGGGCAGAGATGGAAGGTGGACATGAATCTGGGGGCAGAGATGGAGAGGACATGAATCTGGGGCAGAGATGGAAGGGGGACATGAATCTGGGGGCAGAGATGGAAGGGGGACATGAATCTGGGGGCAGAGATGGAGAGGACATGAATCTGGGGGCAGAGATGGAGGGGACATGAATCTGGGGGCAGAGATGGAGAGGACATGAATCTGGGGGCAGAGATAAGGGACATGATTCTGGGGGCAGAGATGGAGAGAAAATGAATCTGGGGTAGAGATGGAGGGGGGACATGAATCTGGGAGCAGAGATGGAGGGGGACATGAATCTGTAAGCAGAGATGGAGGGACATGAATCTGGGGCAGAGATGTGGACATGAATCTGGGGGCAGAGATTGAGGGAGGACATGAATCTTGGGGCAGAGATGGAGGGAGGACATGAATCTGGGGGCAGAGATGGAGGGAGGACATGAATCTGGGGGCAGAGATGGAGGGAGGACATGAATCTGGGGCAGAGATGGAGGGAAGACATGAATCTGGGGGCAGAGATGGAGAGGACATGAATCTGGGGGCAGAGATGGAGAGGACATGAATCTGGGGCAGAGATGGAGGGAGGACATGAATCTGGGGCAGAGATGGAGGGAAGACATGAATCTGGGGGCAGAGATGGAAGGGGGACATCAATATAGGGGCAGAGACGGAGGGAAATGAATCTGGGGGAAGAGATGTGGAAAGGAATCTGTGGGGAAAGATGGAGGGGGAACATGAATCTGGGGCAGAGATGAAGGTGGGATATGAATCTGGGAGCAGTGATGGAGAGGACATGAATCTGGGGGCAGAGATGGAGAGTACATGATTCTGGGGGCAGAGATGAAGGGGGGCAGAGAAGGAGGGACATCAATCTGGCGGCAGAGTTGGAGAGGACAGGAATCTGGGGGCAGAGATGTGGACAGGAATCTTGGGACAGAGATGGAGGGGGGACATGAATGTGAGGCAGAGATGAGGGGACATGATTCTGGGGGAAGAGATGGAGAGGACATGAATCTGTGGGCAGAGATGTGGACATGAATCTGAGGGCAGAGATGGAGGGGGGACATGAATCTGGGGGCAGAGATGGAGAAGACATGAATCTGTGGGCAGAGATGTGGACATGAATCTGGGGGCAGAGATGGAGGGGGGACATGAATATGGGAGCAGAGATGAGAGGACATGATTCTGGGAGCAGAGAAGGAGAGGAAAATAATCTGGGGGCAGAGATGGAGGGGGGACATGAATCTGAGGGCAGAAATGAAGGGGGGACATGAATCTGGGGCAGAGATGGAGAGGACATTAATCTGATGGCAGAGATGGAGGGACACGAGTCTATGGGCAGAGATGTGGACATGAATCTGGGGGCAGAGATGGAGAGGACATGATTCTAGGGGCGGAGATGGGGGGACATGAATATGGGGGCAGAGATGAAGGGGGGACATGAATCTGGGGGCAGAGATGGAGGGGGACATGAATCTGGGGGCAGAGATGGAGGGGGACCTGAATCTGGGGGCAGAGATGGAGGGACATGAATCTGGGGGCAGAGATGGAGGGACATGAATCTGGGGGCAGAGATGGAGGGACATGAATCTGGGGGCAGAGATGGGGGGACATGAATCTGGGGGCAGAGATGGGGGAACATGAATCTGGAGGCAGAGATGGGGGAACATGAATCTGGGTGCAGAGATGGGGGGACATGAATATGGGGGTAGAGATGGAGAGGACATGAATCTGGGGGTAGAGATGGAGAGGACATGAATCTGTGGGCAGAGATGTGGACATGAATCTGTGGGCAGAGATGTGGACATGAATCTGGGGGCAGAGATGTGGACATGAATCTGGGGGCAGAGATGGAGGGGGGACATGAATCTGAGGGCAGAGATGAAGGTGGGACATGAATCTGAGGGCAGAGATGAAGGTGGGACATGAATCTAGGGGCAGAGATGGGGGACATGAATCTGGGGCAGAGATGGAGAGGACATTAATCTGATGGCAGAGATGGAGGGACACGAGTCTATGGGCAGAGATGTGGACATGAATCTGGGGGCAGAGATGGAGAGGACATGAATCTGGGCGCAGAGATGGAGGGGGACATGAATCTGGGGGCAGAGATGGAGGGGGACATGAATCTGGGGGCAGAGATGGAGGGGGACATGAATCTGGGGGTAGAGATGGAGAGGACATGAATCTGGGGGCAGAGATGGAGGGGGACATGAATCTGGGGGCAGAGATGGAGAGGACATGAATCTGGGCGCAGAGATGGAGGGGGACATGAATCTGGGGGCAGAGATGGAGGGGGACATGAATCTGGGGGCAGAGATGGAGGGACATGAATCTGGGGGCAGAGATGGAGGGACATGAATCTGGGGGCAGAGATGAAGGGGGGACATGAATCTGGGGCAGAGATGGAGGGGGGACATGAATATGGGAGCAGAGATGAGAGGACATGATTCTGGGAGCAGAGAAGGAGAGGAAAATAATCTGGGGGCAGAGATGGAGGGGGGACATGAATCTGAGGGCAGAGATGAAGGGGGGACATGAATCTGGGGCAGAGATGGAGAGGACATTAATCTGATGGCAGAGATGGAGGGACACGAGTCTATGGGCAGAGATGTGGACAGGAATCTTGGTGCAGAGTTGGAGAGGACACGAACCTGGGGGCAGAGATGGGGGAACATGAATCTGGGGGCAGAGATGGGGGAACATGAATCTGGGGGCAGAGATGGGGGGACATGAATATGGGGGTAGAGATGGAGAGGACATGAATCTGGGGGTAGAGATGGAGAGGACATGAATCTGGGGGCAGAGATGTGGACATGAATCTGTGGGCAGAGATGTGGACATGAATCTGGGGGCAGAGATGAAGGGGGGACATGAATCTGGGGCAGCGATGGAGGGGGGACATGAATATGGGAGCAGAGATGAGAGGACATGATTCTGGGAGCAGAGAAGGAGAGGAAAATAATCTGGGGGCAGAGATGGAGGGGGGACATGAATCTGAGGGCAGAGATGAAGGGGGGACATGAATCTGGGGCAGAGATGGAGAGGACATTAATCTGATGGCAGAGATGGAGGGACACGAGTCTATGGGCAGAGATGTGGACAGGAATCTTGGTGCAGAGTTGGAGAGGACACGAACCTGGGGGCAGAGATGGGGGGACATGAATCTGGGGGCAGAGATGGGGGAACATGAATCTGGGGGCAGAGATGGGGGAACATGAATCTGGGGGCAGAGATGGGGGGACATGAATATGGGGGTAGAGATGGAGAGGACATGAATCTGGGGGTAGAGATGGAGAGGACATGAATCTGGGGGCAGAGATGTGGACATGAATCTGTGGGCAGAGATGTGGACATGAATCTGGGGGCAGAGATGTGGACATGAATCTGGGGGCAGAGATGGAGGGGGGACATGAATCTGAGGGCAGAGATGAAGGTGGGACATGAATCTGAGGGCAGAGATGAAGGTGGGACATGAATCTAGGGGCAGAGATGGGGGGACATGAATCTAGGGCAGAGATGGAGAGGACATTAATCTGATGGCAGAGATGGAGGGACACGAGTCTATGGGCAGAGATGTGGACATGAATCTGGGGGCAGAGATGGAGAGGACATGAATCTGGGCGCAGAGATGGAGGGGGACATGAATCTGGGCGTAGAGATGGAGGGGGACATGAATCTGGGGGCAGAGATGGAGGGGGACATGAATCTGGGGGTAGAGATGGAGAGGACATGAATCTGGGGGCAGAGATGGAGGGGGACATGAATCTGGGGGCAGAGATGGAGAGGACATGAATCTGGGCGCAGAGATGGAGGGGGACATGAATCTGGGGGCAGAGATGGAGGGGGACATGAATCTGGGGGCAGAGATGGAGGGACATGAATCTGGGGGCAGAGATGGAGGGACATGAATCTGGGGGCAGAGATGAAGGGGGGACATGAATCTGGGGCAGAGATGGAGGGGGGACATGAATATGGGAGCAGAGATGAGAGGACATGATTCTGGGAGCAGAGAAGGAGAGGAAAATAATCTGGGGGCAGAGATGGAGGGGGGACATGAATCTGAGGGCAGAGATGAAGGGGGGACATGAATCTGGGGCAGAGATGGAGAGGACATTAATCTGATGGCAGAGATGGAGGGACACGAGTCTATGGGCAGAGATGTGGACAGGAATCTTGGTGCAGAGTTGGAGAGGACACGAACCTGGGGGCAGAGATGGAAAGGACATGAATCTGGGGGCACATGAATCTGGGGGCAGAGATGTGGACAGGAATCTTGGGACAGAGATGGAGGGGGGGACATGAATCTGAGGCAGAGATGAGGGGACATGATTCTGGGGGCAGAGATGGAGAGGACATGAATATGGGGGCAGAGATGGAGGGGGGACATGAATATGGGGGCAGAGATGAAGGTGGGATATGAATCTGGGAGCAGTGATGGAGAGGACATGAATATGGGGGCAGAGATGGAGGGGACATGAATATGGGGGCAGAGATGGAGGGGACATGAATTTGTGGGCAGAGATGGAGGGGGGACATGAATCTGGGGCAGAGATGGGGGGGACATGATTCTGGGGGAAGAGATGGGGGGACGTGATTCTGGGGGCAGAGATGGAGAGGACATGATTCTGGGGGCAGAGATGGAGAGGACATGAATCTGAGCGCAGAGATGGAGGGACACGAATCTATGAGCAGAGATGTGGACATGAATCTGGGGGCAGAGATGAAGGGGGACATGAATCTGGGGGCAGAGATGGAGGGAGGACATGAATCTGGGGGCAAAGATTGAGGGAGGACAAGAATCTGGGGGCAGAAATGGAAGGGGGACATGAATCTGGGGGCAGAGATGGAGGGACATGAATCTGGGGGCAGAGATGGAGGGACATGAATCTGGGGGCAGAGATGGAGGGGGAGACATGAATCTGCGGGCAGAGATGAAGAGAACATGAATCTGGGGGCAGAGATGGAGGGACATGAATCTGGGGGCAGAGATGGAGGGAGGATATGAATCTGGGGGCAGAGATGGAGGTAAGACATGAATCTGGGGGCAGAGATGGAGGGAGGACATGAATCTGGGGGCAGAGATGGAGGGAAGATATGAATCTGGGGGCAGAGATGGAGGGAGGACATGAATCTGGGGGCAGAGATGGAGGGAGGTCATGAATCTGGGGGCAAAGATGGAGGGAGGACATGAATCTGGGGGCAGAGATGGAGAGGACATGAATCTGGGGGCAGAAATGGAAGGGGGACATGAATCTGGGGGCAGAGATGGAAGGGGGACATGAATCTGGGGGCAGAGATGGAGAGGACATGAATCTGGGGGCAGAGATGGAGAGGACATGAATCTGGGGGCAGAGATGGAAGGGGGACATGAATCTGGGGGCAGAGATGGAGAGGACATGAATCTGGGGGCAGAGATGGAGAGGACATGAATCTGGGGGCAGAGATGGAGAGGACATGAATCTGGGGGCAGAGATGGAGGGGACATGAATCTGGGGGCAGAGATAGAGGGAGGACATGAATCTGGGGGCAGAGATGGAGGGAGGACATGAATCTGGGGGCAAAGATTGAGGGAGGACATGAATCTGGGGGCAGAGATAAGGGACATGATTCTGGGGGCAGAGATGGAGAGAAAATGAATCTGGGGTAGAGATGGAGGGGGGACATGAATCTGTAAGCAGAGATGGAGGGACATGAACCTGGGGCAGAGATGTGGACATGAATCTGGGGGCAGAGATGGAGGGAGGACATGAATCTTGGGGCAGAGATGGAGGGAGGACATGAATCTGGGGGCAGAGATGGAGGGAGGACATGAATCTGGGGGCAGAGATGGAGGGAGGACATGAATCTGGGGCAGAGATGGAGGGAAGACATGAATCTGGGGGCAGAGATGGAGAGGACATGAATCTGGGGCAGAGATGGAGGGAGGACATGAATCTGGGGCAGAGATGGAGGGAAGACATGAATCTGGGGGCAGAGATGGAAGGGGGACATCAATATAGGGGCAGAGACGGAGGGAAATGAATCTGGGGGAAGAGATGTGGAAAGGAATCTGTGGGGAAAGATGGAGGGGGAACATGAATCTGGGGCAGAGATGAAGGTGGGATATGAATCTGGGAGCAGTGATGGAGAGGACATGAATCTGGGGGCAGAGATGGAGAGTACATGATTCTGGGGGCAGAGATGAAGGGGGGCAGAGAAGGAGGGACATCAATCTGGCGGCAGAGTTGGAGAGGACAGGAATCTGGGGGCAGAGATGTGGACAGGAATCTTGGGACAGAGATGGAGGGGGGACATGAATCTGAGGCAGAGATGAGGGGACATGATTCTGGGGGCAGAAATGGAAGGGGGACATGAATCTGGGCAAAGAGATGGAGGGGGGACATGAATCTGGGGGAAGAGATGGAGGGGGGACATGAATCTGGGACAGAGATGGAGGGAAGACATGAATCTGGGGGCAGAGATGGAGGGAGGACATAAATCTGGGGGCAGAGATGGAGGGCGGACAAACATTTGGGGGCAGAGATGGAGAGGGGCATGATTCTGGGGGCAGAGATGGGGGACATGAATATGGGGGCAGAGATGAGGGGACATGATTCTAGGGGCAGAGTTGGAGAGGACATGAATCTGGGGGCAGAGATGGAGAGGACATGAATCTGGGGGCAGAGATGAAGGGGGACATGAATCTGGGGGCAGAGATGGAGGGAGGACATGAATCTGGGGGCAGAGATGGAGGGAGGACATGAATCTGGGGGCAGAGATGGAAGGGGGACATGAATCTGGGGGCAGAGATGGAGAGACATGAATCTGGGGGAAGAGATGGAGGGACATGAATCTGGGGGCATAGATGAAAGGGGGACATGAATCTGGGAGCAGAGATGGAGTGCGACATGAATCTGGGGGCAGAGATGGGGGACATGAATCTGGGGGCAGAGATGAAGAGAACATGAATCTGGGGGCAGAGATGGAGAGGACAGGAATCTGGGGGCAGAGATGGAGAGAGGATATGAATTTGGGGGCAGAGATGGAGGGAGGACATGAATCTGGGGGAAGAGATGGAGGGGGGACATGAATCTAGGGGCAGAGATGGAGGGAGGACATGAATCTGGGGCAGAGATGGAGGGAAGACATGAATCTGGGGGCAGAGATGGAGGGAGGACATGAATCTGGGGGCAGAAATGGAAGGGGGACATGAATCTGGGGGCAGAGACGGAGAGACATGAATCTGGGGGCAGAGATGGAGGGACATGAATCTGGGGGCAGAGATGAAAGGGGGACATGAATCTGGGAGCAGAGATGGAGAGGACATGAATCTGGGGGCAGAGATGGAGGGAGGACATGAATCTGGGGGCAGAGATGGAGGGAAGACATGAATCTGGGGGCAGAGATGGAGGGAGGACATGAATCTGGGGGCAGAGATGGAGGGAAGACATGAATCTGGGGGCAGAGATGGAGGGAGGACATGAATCTGGGGGCAGAGATGGAGGGAAGACATGAATCTGGGGGCAGAGATGGAGGGAGGACATGAATCTGGGGGCAGAGATGGAGGGAGGTCATGAATCTGGGGGCAGAGATGGAGAGGACATGAATCTGGGGGCAGAGATGGAAGGGGGACATGAATCTGGGGGCAGAGATGGAGGGGGGATATGAATCTGGGGGCAGAGATGGGGGACATGATTCTGGGGGCAGAGATGGAGGGGGGGATATGAATTTGGGGGCAGAGATGGAGGGACATGAATCTGGGGGCTGAGTTGGAGGGGGGCATGAATATGGGGGCAGAGATGTGGAGATATGAATCTGGGGGCAGAGATGGACGGGGATATGAATCTGGGGGCAGAGATGAAGGGACATGAATCTGGGGGCAGAGATGGAAGGGGGACATGAATCTGGGGGCAGAGATGGAAGGGGGACATGAATCTGGGGGCAGAGATGGAAGGGGGACATGAATCTGGGGGCAGAGATGGAAGGGGGACATGAATCTGGGGGCAGAGTTGGAAGGGGGACATGAATCTGGGGGCAGAGATGGAGAGGACATGAATCTGGGGGCAGAGATGGAGAGCACATGAATCTGGGGGCAGAGATGGAGGGGACATGAATCTGGGGGCAGAGATGGAGGGGGGGCATGAATCTTGGGGCAGAGATGGAGAGGACAGGAATCTGGGGCAGAGATGAAGGGGGGACATGAATATGGGGGCAGAGATGGAGGGAGGACATGAAGCTGGGGGCAGAGATGGAGGGAGGACATGAATCTGGGGGCAGAGATGGAGGGAAGACATGAATCTGGGGCAGAGATGGAGAGGACATGAATATGGGGGCAGAGATGGGGGACATGAATATGGGGGCAGAGATGGGGCACATGAATATGGGGGCAGAGATGGGGCACATGAATATAGGGGCAGAGATGGGGCACATGAATATAGGGGCAGAGATGGGGGACATGAATCTGGGGGCAGAGATGGAGGAGATATGAATCTGGGGCAGAGATGGAGGGACATGAATCTGGGGGCAGAGATGGAGGGACATGAATCTGGGGGCAGAGATGGAGGGGGAGACATGAATATGGGGGCATAGATGAAAGGGGGACATGAATCTGGGAGCAGAGATGGAGAGAAAATGAATCTGGGGTAGAGATGGAGGGGGGACATGAATCTGGGGGCAGAGATGGAAGGGGGACATCAATATAGGGGCAGAGACAGAGGGAAATGAATCTGGGGGAAGAGATGTGGAAAGGAATCTGTGGGGAAAGATGGAGGGGGGACATGAATCTGGGGCAGAGATGAAGGTGGGATATGAATCTGGGAGCAGTGATGGAGAGGACATGAATCTGGGGGCAGAGATGGAGAGGACATGATTCTGGGGCAGAGATGAAGGGGGCAGAGAAGGAGGGACATGAATCTGGCGGCAGAGTTGGAGAGGACAGGAATCTGGGGGCAGAGATGGAAAGGACATGAATCTGGGGGCACATGAATCTGGGGGCAGAGATGTGGACAGGAATCTTGGGACAGAGATGGAGGGGGGGACATGAATCTGAGGCAGAGATGAGGGGACATGATTCTGGGGGCAGAGATGGAGAGGACATGAATATGGGGGCAGAGATGAAGGTGGGATATGAATCTGGGAGCAGTGATGGAGAGGACATGAATCTGCGGGCAGAGATGGAGAGGACATGATTCTGGGGCAGAGATGAAGGGGGCAGAGAAGGAGGGACATGAATCTGGCGGCAGAGTTGGAGAGGACAGGAATCTGGGGGCAGAGATGGAAAGGACATGAATCTGGGGGCACATGAATCTGGGGGCAGAGATGTGGACAGGAATCTTGGGACAGAGATGGAGGGGGGGACATGAATCTGAGGCAGAGATGAGGGGACATGATTCTGGGGGCAGAGATGGAGAGGACATGAATATGGGGGCAGAGATGAAGGTGGGATATGAATCTGGGAGCAGTGATGGAGAGGACATGAATATGGGGGCAGAGATGGAGGGGACATGAATATGGGGGCAGAGATGGAGGGGACATGAATTTGTAAGCAGAGATGGAGGGGGGACATGAATCTGGGGCAGAGATGGGGGGGGACATGATTCTGGGGGAAGAGATGGGGGGACATGATTCTGGGGGCAGAGATGGAGAGGACATGAATCTATGGGCAGAGATGTGGACATGAATCTGAGGGCAGAGATGGAGGGGGGACATGAATCTGGGGGCAGAGATGAAGGGGGACATGAATCTGGGGGCAGAGATGGAGGGAGGACATGAATCTGGGGGCAAAGATTGAGGGAGGACAAGAATCTGGGGGCAGAGATGTGGAAAGGAATCTGTGGGGAAAGATGGAGGGGGAACATGAATCTGGGGCAGAGATGAAGGTGGGATATGAATCTGGGAGCAGTGATGGAGAGGACATGAATCTGGGGGCAGAGATGGAGAGTACATGATTCTGGGGGCAGAGATAAAGGGGGGCAGAGAAGGAGGGACATCAATCTGGCGGCAGAGTTGGAGAGGACAGGAATCTGGGGGCAGAGATGTGGACAGGAATCTTGGGACAGAGATGGAGGGGGGACATGAATCTGAGGCAGAGATGAGGGGACATGATTCTGGGGGCAGAGATGGAGAGGACATGAATATGGGGGCAGAGATGAGAGGACATGAATCTGAGGGCAGAGATGGAGAAGACATGAATATGGGGGCAAAGATGAAGCTGGGACATGAATATGGGAGCAGAGATGAGGGGACATGAATCTGGGGGCAGAGATGGAGGGGACATGAATCTGGGGGCAGAGATGAAGGTGGGATATGAATCTGGGAGCAGTGATGGAGAGGACATGAATATGGGGGCAGAGATGGAGGGGGGACATGAATCTGGGGCAGAGATGGGGACATGATTCTGGGGGCAGAGATGGA
The DNA here is from genome assembly GCF_031893055.1 of Leptodactylus fuscus. Lineage (NCBI taxonomy): Eukaryota > Metazoa > Chordata > Amphibia > Anura > Leptodactylidae > Leptodactylus > Leptodactylus fuscus. The sequence continues at coordinate 30,973,350 of NC_134275.1, forward strand.
GAGGACATGATTCTGGGGGCAGAGATGGAGAGGACATGAATCTGAGCGCAGAGATGGAGGGATACGAATCTATGGGCAGAGATGTGGACAGGAATCTTGGGACAGAGATGGAGGGGGGACATGAATCTGAGGCAGAGATGAGGGGACATGATTCTGGGAGCAGTGATGGAGAGGACATGAATATGGGGGCAGAGATGGAGGGGGGACATGAATCTGAGGCAGAGATGAGGGGACATGATTCTGGGGGCAGAGATGGAGAAGACATGAATCTGTGGGCAGAGATGTGGACATGAATCTGGGGGCAGAGATGGAGGGGGGACATGAATATGGGAGCAGAGATGAGAGGACATGATTCTGGGAGCAGAGAAGGAGAGGACATGAATCTGCGGGCAGAGATAGGGGACATGATTCTGGGGGCAGAGATGGAGGGACATGAATCTGGGGGCAGAGATGGAGGGACATGAATCTGGGAGCAGAGATGGAGAGGACATGAATCTGCGGGCAGAGATAGGGGACATGATTCTGGGGGCAGAGATGGAGAGAAAATGAATCTGGGGACAGAGATGGAGGGACATGAATCTGGGGGCAGAGATGGAGGGGGGACATGAATCTGGGGGCAGAGATGGAAGGGGGACATGAATCTGGGGGCAGAGATGGAAGGGGGACATGAATCTGGGGGCAGAAATGGAAGGGGGACCTGAATCTGGGGGCAGAGATGGAAGGGGGACATGAATCTGGGGGCAGAGATGGAGAGGACATGAATCTGGGGGCAGAAATGGAGGGGGGACCTGAATCTGGGGGCAGAGATGGAAGCGGGACATGAATCTGGGGGCAGAGATGGAGAGGACATGAATCTGGGGGCAGAGATGGAAAGGGGACATGAATCTGGGGGAAGAGATGGAGGGGGGACATGAATCTGAGGGCAGAGATGAAGGGGGGACATGAATCTGGGGCAGAGATGGAGAGGACATTAATCTGATGGCAGAGATGGAGGGACACGAGTCTATGGGCAGAGATGTGGACAGGAATCTTGGTGCAGAGTTGGAGAGGACACGAACCTGGGGGCAGAGATGGAAAGGACATGAATCTGGGGGCACATGAATCTGGGGGCAGAGATGTGGACAGGAATCTTGGGACAGAGATGGAGGGGGGGACATGAATCTGAGGCAGAGATGAGGGGACATGATTCTGGGGGCAGAGATGGAGAGGACATGAATATGGGGGCAGAGATGGAGGGGGACATGAATATGGGGGCAGAGATGAAGGTGGGATATGAATCTGGGAGCAGTGATGGAGAGGACATGAATATGGGGGCAGAGATGGAGGGGACATGAATATGGGGGCAGAGATGGAGGGGACATGAATTTGTGGGCAGAGATGGAGGGGGGACATGAATCTGGGGCAGAGATGGGGGGGACATGATTCTGGGGGAAGAGATGGGGGGACATGATTCTGGGGGCAGAGATGGAGAGGACATGAATCTGAGCGCAGAGATGGAGGGACACGAATCTATGGGCAGAGATGTGGACATGAATCTGGGGGCAGAGATGGAGGGAGGACATGAATCTGGGGGCAAAGATTGAGGGAGGACAAGAATCTGGGGGCAGAAATGGAAGGGGGACATGATTCTGGGGGAAGAGATGGAGAGACATGACTCTGGGGGCAGAGATGGAGGGACATGAATCTGGGGGCAGAGATGGAGGGGGAGACATGAATCTGGGGGCAGAGATGGAGGGACATGAATCTGGGAGCAGAGATGGAGAGGACATGAATCTGCGGGCAGAGATAGGGGACATGATTCTGGGGGCAGAGATGGAGAGAAAATGAATCTGGGGGCAGAGATGGAGGGGGGCATGAATCTTGGGGCAGAGATGGAGTGCGACATGAATCTGGGGGCAGAGATGGGGGACATGAATCTGGGGGCAGAGATGAAGAGAACATGAATCTGGGGGCAGAGATGGAGGGACATGAATCTTGGGGCAGAGATGGAGGGAGGATATGAATCTGGGGGCAGAGATGGAGGGAAGACATGAATCTGGGGGCAGAGATGGAGGGAGGAAATGAATCTGGGGGCAGAGATGGAGGGAAGATATGAATCTGGGGGCAGAGATGGAGGGAGGACATGAATCTGGGGGCAGAGATGGAGGGAGGTCATGAATCTGGGGGCAAAGATGGAGGGAGGACATGAATCTGGGGGCAGAGATGGAGGGAGGTCATGAATCTGGGGGCAAAGATGGAGGGAGGACATGAATCTGGGGGCAGAGATGGAGAGGACATGAATCTGGGGGCAGAAATGGAAGGGGGACCTGAATCTGGGGGCAGAGATTGAGGGACATGAATCTGGGGCAGAGATGGAGGGACATGAATCTGGGGCAGAGATGGAGGGACATGAATCTGGGGGCAGAGATGGAAGGGGGACATGAATCTGGGGGCAGAGATGGAAGGGGGACATGAATCTGGGGGCAGAAATGGAAGGGGGACCTGAATCTGGGGGCAGAGATGGAAGGGGGACATGAATCTGGGGGCAGAGATGGAGAGGACATGAATCTGGGGGCAGAAATGGAGGGGGGACCTGAATCTGGGGGCAGAGATGGAAGCGGGACATGAATCTGGGGGCAGAGATGGAGAGGACATGAATCTGGGGGCAGAGATGGAAAGGGGACATGAATCTGGGGGCAGAGATGGAAGGGGGACATGAATCTGGGGGCAGAGATAAGGGACATGATTCTGGGGGCAGAGATGGAAGTGGGACATGAATCTGGGGGCAGAGATGGAATGGGGACATGAATCTGGGGGCAGAGATGGAGGGGGACATGAATCTGTAAGCAGAGATGGAGGGACATGAATCTGGGGCAGAGATGTGGACAGGAATCTTGGGACAGAGATGGAGGGGGGGACATGAATCTGAGGCAGAGATGAGGGGACATGATTCTGGGGGCAGAGATGGAGAGGACATGAATATGGGGGCAGAGATGGAGGGGGGACATGAATATGGGGGCAGAGATGAAGGTGGGATATGAATCTGGGAGCAGTGATGGAGAGGACATGAATATGGGGGAAGAGATGGAGGGGACATGAATATGGGGGCAGAGATGGAGGGGACATGAATTTGTGGGCAGAGATGGAGGGGGGACATGAATCTGGGGCAGAGATGGGGGGGACATGAATCTGGGGGCAGAGATGGAGGGACATGAATCTGGGGCAGAGATGTGGACATGAATCTGGGGGCAGAGATGGAGGGAGGACATGAATCTTGGGGCAGAGATGGAGGGAAGACATGAATCTGGGGGCAGAGATGGAAGGGGGACATCAATATAGGGGCAGAGACGGAGGGAAATGAATCTGGGGGAAGAGATGTGGAAAGGAATCTGTGGGGAAAGATGGAGGGGGAACATGAATCTGGGGCAGAGATGAAGGTGGGATATGAATCTGGGAGCAGTGATGGAGAGGACATGAATCTGGGGGCAGAGATGGAGAGTACATGATTCTGGGGGCAGAGATGAAGGGGGGCAGAGAAGGAGGGACATCAATCTGGCGGCAGAGTTGGAGAGGACAGGAATCTGGGGGCAGAGATGTGGACAGGAATCTTGGGACAGAGATGGAGGGGGGACATGAATCTGAGGCAGAGATGAGGGGACATGATTCTGGGGGAAGAGATGGAGAGGACATGAATATGGGGGCAGAGATGAGGGGACATGAATCTGGGGGCAGAGATGGAGAAGACATGAATATGGGGGCAAAGATGAAGCTGGGACATGAATATGGGAGCAGAGATGAGGGGACATGAATCTGGGGGCAGAGATGGAGGGGACATGAATCTGGGGGCAGAGATGAAGGTGGGATATGAATCTGGGAGCAGTGATGGAGAGGACATGAATATGGGGGCAGAGATGGAGGGGGGACATGAATCTGGGGCAGAGATGGGGGGGACATGATTCGGGGGGCAGAGATGGAGAGGACATGATTCTGGGGGCAGAGATGGAGAGGACATGAATCTGAGCGCAGAGATGGAGGGACACGAATCTATGGGCAGAGATGTGGACATGAATCTGAGGGCAGAGATGGAGAAGACATGAATCTGTGGGCAGAGATGTGGACATGAATCTGGGGGCAGAGATGGAGGGGGGACATGAATATGGGAGCAGAGATGAGAGGACATGATTCTGGGAGCAGAGAAGGAGAGGAAAATAATCTGGGGGCAGAGATGGAGGGGGGACATGAATCTGAGGGCAGAGATGAAGGGGGGACATGAATCTGGGGCAGAGATGGAGAGGACATTAATCTGATGGCAGAGATGGAGGGACACGAGTCTATGGGCAGAGATGTGGACATGAATCTGGGGGCAGAGATGGAGAGGACATGATTCTAGGGGCGGAGATGGGGGGACATGAATATGGGGGCAGAGATGAAGGGGGGACATGAATCTGGGGGTAGAGATGGAGAGGACATGAATCTAGGGGCAGAGATGTGGACATGAATCTGGGGGCAGAGATGGAGAAGACATGAATCTGTGGGCAGAGATGTGGACATGAATCTGGGGGCAGAGATGTGGACATGAATCTGGGGGCAGAGATGGAGGGGGGACATGAATCTGAGGGCAGAGATGAAGGTGGGACATGAATCTGAGGGCAGAGATGAAGGTGGGACATGAATCTAGGGGCAGAGATGGGGGGACATGAATCTGGGGCAGAGATGGAGAGGACATTAATCTGATGGCAGAGATGGAGGGACACGAGTCTATGGGCAGAGATGTGGACATGAATCTGGGGGCAGAGATGGAGAGGACATGAATCTGGGCGCAGAGATGGAGGGGGACATGAATCTGGGGGCAGAGATGGAGGGGGACATGAATCTGGGGGCAGAGATGGAGGGACATGAATCTGGGGGCAGAGATGGGGGACATGAATATGGGGGCAGAGATGAAGGGGGGACATGAATCTGGGGGTAGAGATGGAGAGGACATGAATCTGGGCGCAGAGATGGAGGGGGACATGAATCTGGGGGCAGAGATGGAGGGGGACATGAATCTGGGGGCAGAGATGGAGGGACATGAATCTGGGGGCAGAGATGGAGGGACATGAATCTGGGGGCAGAGATGGGGGAACATGAATCTGGGGGCAGAGATGGGGGAACATGAATCTGGGGGCAGAGATGGGGGAACATGAATATGGGGGCAGAGATGAAGGGGGGACATGAATCTGGGGGCAGAGATGAAGGGGGGACATGAATCTGGGGGCAGAGATGGAGAGGACATGAATCTGGGGGCAGAGATGGAGGGGGACATGAATCTGGGGGCAGAGATGGAGGGACATGAATCTGGGGGCAGAGCTGGGGGGACATGAATCTGGGGGCAGAGATGGGGGGGTGACATGAATCTGGGGGCAGAGATGGGGGAACGACATGAATCTGGGGGCAGAGATGGGGGAACATGAATCTGGGGGCAGAGATGGGGGAACATGAATCTGGGGGCAGAGATGGGGGAACATGAATCTGGGGGCAGAGATGGGGGAACATGAATCTGGGGGCAGAGATGGGGGAACATGAATCTGGGGGCAGAGATGGGGGAACATGAATCTGGGGGCAGAGATGGGGGGACATGAATATGGGGGTAGAGATGGAGAGGACATGAATCTGGGGGCAGAGATGGGGGAACATGAATATGGGGGCAGAGATGAAGGGGGGACATGAATCTGGGGGCAGAGATGAAGGGGGGACATGAATCTGGGGGCAGAGATGGAGAGGACATGAATCTGGGGGCAGAGATGGAGGGGGACATGAATCTGGGGGCAGAGATGGAGGGACATGAATCTGGGGGCAGAGCTGGGGGGACATGAATCTGGGGGCAGAGATGGGGGGGTGACATGAATCTGGGGGCAGAGATGGGGGAACATGAATCTGGGGGCAGAGATGGGGGAACATGAATCTGGGGGCAGAGATGGGGGAACATGAATCTGGGGGCAGAGATGGGGGAACATGAATCTGGGGGCAGAGATGGGGGAACATGAATCTGGGGGCAGAGATGGGGGAACATGAATCTGGGGGCAGAGATGTGGGGACATGAATATGGGGGTAGAGATGGAGAGGACATGAATCTGGGGGTAGAGATGGAGAGGACATGAATCTGGGGGCAGAGATGGAGAAGACATGAATCTGTGGGCAGAGATGTGGACATGAATCTGGGGGCAGAGATGTGGACATGAATCTGGGGGCAGAGATGGAGGGGGGACATGAATCTGAGGGCAGAGATGAAGGTGGGACATGAATCTGAGGGCAGAGATGAAGGTGGGACATGAATCTAGGGGCAGAGATGGGGGGACATGAATCTGGGGCAGAGATGGAGAGGACATTAATCTGATGGCAGAGATGGAGGGACACGAGTCTATGGGCAGAGATGTGGACATGAATCTGGGGGCAGAGATGGAGAGGACATGAATCTGGGCGCAGAGATGGAGGGGGACATGAATCTGGGCGCAGAGATGGAGGGGGACATGAATCTGGGGGCAGAGATGGAGGGGGACATGAATCTGGGGGTAGAGATGGAGAGGACATGAATCTGGGGGCAGAGATGGAGGGGGACATGAATCTGGGGGCAGAGATGGAGAGGACATGAATCTGGGCGCAGAGATGGAGGGGGACATGAATCTGGGGGCAGAGATGGAGGGGGACATGAATCTGGGGGCAGAGATGGAGGGACATGAATCTGGGGGCAGAGATGGAGGGACATGAATCTGGGGGCAGAGATGAAGGGGGGACATGAATCTGGGGGTAGAGATGGAGAGGACATGAATCTGGGGGCAGAGATGGAGGGGGACATGAATCTGGGGGCAGAGATGGAGGGATATGAATCTGGGGGCAGAGATGGGGGGACATTAATCTGGGGGCAGAGATGGGGAGGGACATGAATCTGGGGGCAGAGATGGGGGAACATGAATCTGGGGGCAGAGATGGGGGAACATGAACTTGGGGGCAGAGATGGGGGGGGACATGAACTTGGGGGCAGAGATGGGGGGGAACATGAATCTGGGGGAAGAGATGGGGGGGAACATGAATCTGGAGGCAGAGATGGGGGGACATGAGTCTGGGGGCAGAGATGGGGGGGACATGAATCTGGGGAAAGAGATGGGGGGGACATGAATCTGGGGGCAGAGATGGGGGGGAGGGGACTGTCACGTTCATGTCTGAGTCCAGACCCAGATTCCTGACTGCAGATTGCACCGCTAAGGAAACAGGGGAAGGAGACTATCCCCGGCACTACAGTGGCTAGCTAGGCCCTGCCTATGGGTGGTGGTCAGCTGCCCCCAAGCAAGCCTTGGCCCCGACAACTCCTGGCTCTCTAGCACGAAGACCTAGCCGACAGATAGGGCAAGAGCTGCGAGAGCGCTAGGGACTGGGGATTCTAAGGTGGTGACCCCTACAGAAATCAAGGTGCAGCTGCAGACAAACAGGACGGGATGTGCTGGACAATGGACATGCAGCACAACACAATACAAAACAAGACAAATGAGGAGAGGGACAGTGGAGAGGTGAGCAAAGGGTAAACACAGGACTTGGGCAAAATAAACTGGAACCCACCTCAAACAACCAGATAGTGCCAAGCAAACAGAAGTGAAGGACAGGGAAGAGTAGAAGTGTGGAGGGAAAAACCAAACTCACACACAAACAACACTCAAACTCCTCCTAGACAGTTGCAGTACAAGCAAAACACTCCTCCTCCCAGGGCCACAAATTTTAGGTTGGGACCACAAAAACCGGCAACTAGTGGAGCTGCCCTCATCCTAATAAAGGCCCTCAGAATCCTCCCATAGGTTGATGGCAAATAATTAACACCTGAGGTTCGATTCCTGGAACCTCAAGTATGCTCAGACGGACTGATACCAAATACCAAAACCGTTGGTCCAGTGGTAAAGAAACCCCCAGCAGAACACTGGAGCCCGGATCAAATCCCCAAACGACACACACACCAGAATACAAATAATAAGGTCATGACAGGGACATGAATCTGGGGGGAAGAGATGGGGGGACATGAATCTGGGGGCAGAGATGGAGGGGGGGGACATGAATCTGGGGGCAGAGATGGAGGGGGGGACATGAATCTGGGGGCAGAGATGGAGGGGGGGACATGAATCTGGGGGCAGAGATGGAGGAGGGGACATGAATCTGGGGGCAGAGATGGAGGGGGGGACATGAATCTGGGGGAAGAGAAGAGGACATGAATCTGGGGGGCAGAGATGGAGGGGGGACATGAATCTGGGGGCAGAGATGGAGGGGGGACATGAATCTGGGGGCAGAGATGGAGGGGGGACATGAATCTGGGGGCAGAGATGGAGGGGGGACATGAATCTGGGGGCAGAGATGGAGGGGGGACATGAATCTGGGGGCAGAGATGGAGGGGGGACATGAATCTGGGGGCAGAGATGGAGGGGGGACATGAATCTGGGGGCAGAGATGGAGGGGGGACATGAATCTGGGGGCAGAGATGGAGGGGGGACATGAATCTGGGGGCAGAGATGGAGGGGGGACATGAATCTGGGGGCAGAGATGGAGGGGGGGACATGAATCTGGGGGCAGAGATGGAGGGGGGACATGAATCTGGGGGCAGAGATGGAGGGGGGACATGAATCTGGGGGCAGAGATGGAGGGGGGACATGAATCTGGGGGCAGAGATGGAGGGGGGACATGAATCTGGGGGCAGAGATGGAGGGGGGACATGAATCTGGGGGCAGAGATGGAGGGGGGACATGAATCTGGGGGCAGAGATGGAGGGGGGACATGAATCTGGGGGCAGAGATGGAGGGGGGACATGAATCTGGGGGCAGAGATGGAGGGGGGACATGAATCTGGGGGCAGAGATGGAGGGGGGACATGAATCTGGGGGCAGAGATGGAGGGGGGACATGAATCTGGGGGCAGAGATGGAGGGGGGACATGAATCTGGGGGCAGAGATGGAGGGGGGACATGAATCTGGGGGCAGAGATGGAGGGGGGACATGAATCTGGGGGCAGAGATGGAGGGGGGACATGAATCTGGGGGCAGAGATGGAGGGGGGACATGAATCTGGGGGCAGAGATGGAGGGGGGACATGAATCTGGGGGCAGAGATGGAGGGGGGACATGAATCTGGGGGCAGAGATGGAGGGGGGACATGAATCTGGGGGCAGAGATGGAGGGGGGACATGAATCTGGGGGCAGAGATGGAGGGGGGACATGAATCTGGGGGCAGAGATGGAGGGGGGACATGAATCTGGGGGCAGAGATGGAGGGGGGACATGAATCTGGGGGCAGAGATGGAGGGGGGACATGAATCTGGGGGCAGAGATGGAGGGGGGACATGAATCTGGGGGCAGAGATGGAGGGGGGACATGAATCTGGGGGCAGAGATGGAGGGGGGACATGAATCTGGGGGCAGAGATGGAGGGGGGACATGAATCTGGGGGCAGAGATGGAGGGGGGACATGAATCTGGGGGCAGAGATGGAGGGGGGACATGAATCTGGGGGCAGAGATGGAGGGGGGACATGAATCTGGGGGCAGAGATGGAGGGGGGACATGAATCTGGGGGCAGAGATGGAGGGGGGACATGAATCTGGGGGCAGAGATGGAGGGGGGACATGAATCTGGGGGCAGAGATGGAGGGGGGACATGAATCTGGGGGCAGAGATGGAGGGGGGACATGAATCTGGGGGCAGAGATGGAGGAGACATGAATCAGGGGGCAGAGATCGAGGGGGGACATGAAACTGGGGGCAGATGAAGGGTGTATATGAAACGGGGGGAGAGATAGAGGGGGGACATATAATTTACGGGTGACTATAGGAGGATTATACTGTGTGGGAGCATGTGAAAAATGAATGAGAAGGGGCGGAGTCAACATAAAAGTAGGCAGAGCTACATTTGCCACCTAAGGGTATGCTCACACAGAGTTTTTTGACGTGGAATCTGCCTCAAAATCCGCCTGCCAAAATGACTCCCATTGAGTTCAATGGGAGATGCTCACTTCTTTTTCTGCAGTAGCTAGTAGTGGAAAAAAGAAGCGAGATGACCCATCTTGCCGCTGATTCTGGGGCTGACTTAGCCGCGGCATCCGCGGCGCAAGACTCCCTCCGGATTAGGCCCATTCATTCGGGCCTAATAATGATGAAACTCCCCCAGTATCTCAACAAGATTGAATGTAAGCTGCCAAAACAAAAAAAAATCAATAAACAGTGCAATAAAAATTGCTATGAAGCATTACCTTGTCATGCTCAGGATCGGGAAAGTTGCAGATATCCTCTGGGAATATAGATCTGATCAAAGCTTTCAGTTGCACCGGGTATACATAGGTTGGGAACGGAGCACATTCATGGCCTATCCCAGCATCCCACTAGTAAGAGAAATAATAGACAAATTATGTTTGGATAAATACCAAGGCACCATAAATATTCATCACCAATAGGATTCTTTATTGTAAGAGGTCTATAAGAAGCTGGTGGATCCACCTCTGGATTTGGAAGGAATCTGTCTACAACCTCCTATACTGTCTTTTCACCACTTAATGCAGTTTCAACTTCTGGGTATCACACTGCCAGGATTCTACTAGGAAACGTACAATAACCATATGCACAGCAACCTGTAAGCAAGAAGGTTAAAGCCAGCCACAACTTGGAAGAAGCTGCTGGTGGGACATCTCTTCGACATCAGAAGTCTAAGGAAAAGTTGACAGTTTTTTGCATCAGGATTTTTGAGCAAAAAACCACTTTTTTTTTCTGCCTCCCATTCATTTCAATAAGGTTTGCAAGGCAAAAGCCATGACGCTTCTGCTCCTGTGAGAAGTTTTTTGAGACAGATTTACAGGCATAAGCCAAAAACTCAGTGTGAACATAACCTATAGATTGCATCCTGTTTTATCAGGTTTTTCGCAGGGTAGAAGAAATTACACAGTGAAAAGTCTCGAGTGGTCTATTCAGACAACAGAAAAGTATATTCTAGATTTTGCAAAGCCCAGCTGTATGAAAAGCGCAGGCTAAACAGTAAAATAACAGGGGCATAAAAGGTATAACTTTCCTGACAGATGCTTCAGATGCTTTTTCACATTTTGTTATGACCTTGCGCAAATAGAATGGACAGGAATCCGCCTCAAAATCCACTGCCAAAAACGGCTCCCATTGATTTCAGAGAGAGATGCTCGCTTCTTGTTTCCGCTAGCTAGTAATGGAAAAAAGCAGCACGAGACTCCCTTCCAATTAGGCCCATTCATTCGGGCCTAAACCAGAGCGGAATGCCGTGACGAGATGCCAAATGCACTGCTAACTGCGCGGTATGTTCACACGCGGAATCCATTTTCCACCATCTGAACATACCCTAAGTGGACAGCCATTTTTAGGTCTTTCTTGAGATGTTTGATTATGTTCAGGTCAGGGCTCTGGCTGGGCCACTCAAGGACATTCACAGTTATCATTAAGCAACTCCAATGTGGTCTTAGTTTTGTTGGTTGTGCTGTTGGTGGGTTACCCTCCAGCCTAGTCTGAAGTCAAAGGATCTCTGGAGAAGGTTTTCATTACTCTATTCAGCTTTCCCTTCATCCAGACCAGTCTCCCTGTCCACGCTGCTAACTAGTACCCCTACAACATGATTCTACCGCCAACACCATGCTTCACTGTGCAGATGGTATTGGGCAGGTGATGAGCCTTGCCTGGTTTCCTCCATATCTGATGCTTAGAAAGTTCAATCCTAGTTTCATCAGACCGGAGAATCTTCTTTCTCACAGTCAGAGTCCTTTACGTACCTTTTATCCAAACTCCAAACAGGCTTTTATGTGTCTTTTAGGTTAGGCACCCTCGTTGTGGAAAAGTTCCTTTTTTTGCTGTAGATCTTGCTGATCATCTTTTTGGAAAGTGCTTTTTTTTTTTTAGTCAAAGCCAGAAGTGGATTCAGCAGAGAACGTTTCTGATTTCCCAATCCTTTTCAAGCCACTCAAAAATAAGGCAGCATAAAATGCTGCGTTTCTGCAGTATGTGGCCTTATCCTTACTGAGAAGAGGCTTCTTTCTGGTCACTCTGTCATTGGTAGAGGGCTGTATTAATGGTTGACTTTTGGAGATTTCTCTCATCTGTACAAAGTATATGTAGGTAGAGGGTACCAAGCACACAGTTAGATAGCCGTGTTTCACTGGGAAGCGATTCTGCTATGTAGAAGACTGGAGTGGAGTAATATATAGCTGCTGGGGCCCTTAACATCCACAAGGGAGGAAGAATTGACAGGATCTCATCTATACAAAGGCTCTTTAGAGCTAAGCCATAGTGATCATTGGGCTCTTGGTTACCTTTCTTACCCAGTCCTTTCTCCTTCCAATTATGAAGTTTGCTGGAGCGGCCAGTTCAAGGCAGAGTCCTGGATGCTACAAACTTCTTCCATTTAAAGGGGTTGGCCACTTTCAGATCTATATTGAGAGCCAAACGTTATGGTTTGTATGATATAAAGTTGGACAATTTTGCAATATACTTTTTGTATCAATTCCTCAGGGTTTTCTAGATTTCTGCTTGTCGTCATTCATTCTGTTACTTCTAGTGGATAAAACTCTGACCATGGTCATGTGATATACAGTCCATGGTCATGTGATGAGCGCACAGGTGCTGCTCGTTATAGTCACAGCACAATAATCATACATTTGCCTGGTAACGAGATGTTCACCTGTGTGCTCATCACATGACCATGGACCGTGAATTACGTGACGCCACGGTCAGCGTTTTATCTCCTAGAAGTAACAGAATGAATGACAGCAAGCAGAGATCTAGAACACTGTGAGGAATTGATACAGAAAGTATATTGGAAAATTGTACATCTTTTTATTGTACAAACAATAACATTTGTTTCTCAATATTGGTCTGAAAGTGGCCAACCCCTTTAAGAATTATGGAGGCCACTGTCCTCTTGGGAACTTTCAGTGCAGCAGAATGGAGGATTATATAGATAATCTGTTTTCCCTTAGTCCAAACAGCAGCGCAACGAATGGGGTATTCCTGCCCCTGTGTGCTGTTAGGACAGGTGGAAATTTTAATTAGTCAATCTCTATAAGAGGTCAGAGAGATGTACAGCCACCTTTATCTATATGAAATGTTTGATATGTATTAGACCGTCCTTATGCTTCTTTTGGAAGTACTGATTCCCCTTTGATATATTTTTGTATGTTGTTCATAAATACATGAATTTTCAATAAAAATTTTGTATTTAATTAACATGGTAGTTCTGTCTTTTGACACAATTATACTCTTATCTTGTAGCCTGACTTAATGAGTTGGATGACCCAAAGGTCTTGTATAGACCGACGCCAGGCAGGCAGGTAGGACGATAGGTGACCTCCAACCGCAGGACTCACACGCGCGAAAAGAGGAAGAAGAATGTCAGTGTGTGTATTCAAATATGAATATATGTATCCACATATGAATATGATTTTTAATAAGGCAATTACTGTATAATGAAAGAGTCACACAATTAAAAGGATTAAATGTAGGAAAAGTTTATTATACTTAGCTTCGGTGAAGAAAATTGTTCAAATCAATCTTGTGGAGCTCCGTCCACCTTCTTGTGACCCAAGAGTAGAAAGATCAGCAATATCTTGACACAGTTATGATATCTTTTTTCTGTTCCAGTGTGAAGCTCACTCATGTCACATGTCACAGCTCTTCTTATATCTTGTTATATGGGAGGAAAAAAAGTAGAAGGGTTTCTGTGCTTCCTTATGATTGGGAGTTCTTCTGGATGTTTGTAGGATGGACTTAGTAACTTATCCTCAAAAGTACTAGTCACTTCCCTGGACTCCTTGGTCCTGAGATGCAGAAATATTGATTGAAACAGTAGAGAGGCGGCTTGGCCTGATCGGTAGTTCGCCACACTCTGTGTTTTTAAACATGTGTCTTACAGAGAACTTAATTCCAAGAGGACTACGAGGACTATCTTGGCACACCAGAATCCACAGTCTCCTCCAGGAGCTAACGCACATCAAGCCCACTCTATATCCAACATTCCCACTATGGCAGCGGTTCTCAACCTGTGGGTCGCGACCCCGGCGGGGGTCGAACGACCAAAACACAGGGGTCGCCACATACCTCCCAACCGTCCCGGTCGGTGGGAGGTATGTCCCGGTTTCAACTGATCGGCGGAGGATGGAGGGACATGAAACTGTGGGCAGATGAAGGGGGGACGGCATGACACTGGGGGCAGAGATGAAGGGACATGAAGCTCTGGGCAGAGATGGGCAATATGAAACTGGGGAACAGATGGGGACATGAAACTGGGGGAAGAGATGGAGGACATGAAACTAGGGGCAGAGATGGGGGGGGGGGACATGAAACTAGGGGCAGAGATGGAGGGGGGGGGGGACATGAAACTGGGGGCAGATGAAGGGGTTATATGAAACTGGGGAGAGATGGCGGGGGGACATATAATGTACGGGTGACTGTAGGAGGATTATACTGTGTGGGAGCACATGAAAAATGAATGAGAATGGGCGGAGTCAACATAAAAGTGGGTGGAGCTAAATATGCTACGGCGCGCGCCGCATATTTTCTCCCTCTTTCTAATCTTCAAAAGTTGCGAGGTATGCCTAAAGCAATCAGAAAATACATATTTCTGATGGCTTTAGCCACTGAGAAGCCGTGCTACTGTCTGCAGCAGCGCTATTCAGCTGGAACGCACGCTGTTATGGACTAGTGTTCCAAACTGAATGGGGTCACCGCAACATGAGGAACTGTATTGCGGGGTCACGGCATTAGAAAGGTTGCACTACGGTTATTCCCACCTCACTGGGAGACATTTCTATGAACACCACATGTTCCAATCCGGTGATAGCCAATATCATTTAATCCTTGGGGTTTTTCTGTCCGTGGGGTTTCTGTAGGTTTTTTCTGTCCGCTTGAAAAGTCGGACATGTTTACAAGCGGACAGTGAAGGAAGGGCGCGGAGTGCAAAAGAACGCACCCGATCGCCATTTAAATAAATGACAGGTGTCACGGACACAGCTAGTGTCCGCTCCTAATGTCCGTGCCAGATACTAGAGATGAGTGAACACTGTTCGGATCAGCCGATCCGAACAGCACGCTCCCATAGAAATAAATGGAAGCACCTGTGATGCTGACTTTGCCGGCGGCCGGCTGGCGTCACAGGTGCTTCCATTCATTTCTATGGGAGCGTGCTGTTCAGATCGGCTGATCCGAACAGTGTTTGCTCATCTCTAGACACTACCTGTCGGACACAGACGGTAGTGTGAACGCTCCCTAACAATCAAATACATCCAATAAAACCCAAGGGAGTCTATAAGTGAAATAAAAATAGATGCAAATGCTGCCATACATTGAAAACAGGCACTGAATTCTTTTCCAAAACCACCAAAGAAAAATTTCAAAACCGTCAACATCTGACGTGTGAATCTGACTTTGTGATCTATTTACTCAGTTGCAGCTGTAACCTAATACCTAATATGTAGGGAGAATGACACAGCCCTTCCATTGCAGACTCAATAGTCATAGGTGTAACGTTCAATAAGGTCTTTTAAAACACAGATTTTAAGGCAACCATTATTGAACAAATCCCAAGCTCCTGTGCAAATTGATTTGAGAAATTAAAATAAAGGGAGATGTATTGGATATTCAAATTAAGTACATTATACCCAAACGGCCTTAATGAAGCCACAGAGATAGTCTCATAACACAGAACCTTTTAATTTTTCTTCATTTGTCATCTCAGTTTGACATCACAATATCCATGAAGTATATGGGATTCTGCCGTAATCAAACACCTCTTAGCTTATTGAGTATTGTAATATTATTCCCATCATTAATATATATTTATCCTATAGAACTTTGGCATGTACTTTTTTCCAAAAGGAGATCAGATGATGTTTCAGTGGTCATATAATTGAACATTATATTGTATATGTCCAATTCAGTTATATTAAGGCGTATTATATTGATATAGTTTTATTGAATTGAGTTTATTCATTTTACAAAAAATCTGAACTTTTAACTGTTGATGCATTATTTAATATTTATTTTAGAATTATGATATTAACATCCATTATGCATATGTGTCCCATAGAGTGGTACCATTTCTGAGCAGTTAGAATTTTAATATAAGTTTTAATATCACGTACTCAAAAATAATTATTATTACATCAACTGTACTATTTTGTTTTTAATAAGATTGTTAAACATAGAGCTAAGGTTTTACCCAGTATTGAAGGTACAGAGGCTCTTATAAAATCGCATTTCTTTATAAGCACATCGGTAACATAAGTCCAAAGCGTGTGTAGACAATATTTAGGCGACGACTGACTTTAAACTACTTCTGCGCATGCGCAGACATGTTCAGCCCTCTGGCAGATCTCCATGAGCGCTCGAACAGGCGGACATAAAGTTGTGCATGCGCATACTACAGATGTAGTATGAGGCTAGGATAACATGCTCGCTCTTAATACAGTATATATAGCCCTCACATGCCTTAGGGCATCATTTTGTATGCAATCCCGCTCCAGTGAATAAGGTAATGACTCACAACTTTTTATGATTCTTTAAATTATAGATTAGGTATTTCTATATCTTGGAAGACATTTTATATGAGATATCATTTGAGTCTGCCTTTTTAGTAAGCCTATATTCTTTTTGCTTGGTATGCCACCGTTATATATTGTCCAAAAAGCCTCTGGAGACAATGCACATATGATTAATGTTTATATGCCAAAAACAAACAAACAAACAAACAGTCTCTGGAACAGTATTTACATATCATGATTTATTTGTTTTATTCTATATTGATTCTTGGTCTTTTGTTTTTGTTTTTAAATGTCATTTTAACCAGATCTGATGAAGAGGTGGTGTTTATGATGGACACCAAAAACCTCGAAACACGTAATCTGTTTAATGAAAGCTACATTATTTAATATTCCATCTCCAGTATTGTTTCAAGACTGTGTGAGCGCCCACCTGAAATAATTTTTTTGGGGGGTAGATCCTGCCTGGATCTTACCACAATTCCACTATCTTGTTAGATGGGGGCAGACAATGGTCTCATTCCCACAAGTCTGAGCCAGTGTCTCCCTTCAGCTACACAATGAACAATGGAATAAACCCTCCAATTGTCCCAGAGTTAATCAAAACCTCACTAAAAACATTTCAATTGGATACTTCAAAGGTTAATAAACATTTCCACTGTACCAAAGGAAGGTGAATACACACCTTAATAGGCTAATAAACATACACTTCAATGGCCCAAAACTGGTAAATAAATACATGGCTGAGGGCATCCCCAAACAAAAGCAGCATCAAACATTAGCAAACAAAATCAGCACATAAAATTACCCACAACCCCCATAGTGTAACAATAGGTCAAAAGGTGTTTAAGCCAAAGATACATGGATAGTATGCATATTTACTGGATTTCATTATTATGTATGTGTAAATAAGTCATATTACACCAAAATGAGTCAGAATATTTGACTCCCTCTTACAGTGTGAAGGCTTCTTTTTCTCCAGGTCACGGTTGAAATGGCGACCAGATCCCTCTAGACTGGCCTCCTGGGCGCCTTTGATATTGGTCCCTAGACAACAGTCTAGAAAAACCTCTTCCACGAAAGGAAGGACCCAGCCTACCTTTCAAGGACTGGGGAAGACTTTCCCCTTGCTGTAAGAAAGACCCTCCATAATAAGGTCAAGCTCCTTCCTAAAAAGCCTCCCAGCTCAAATGGGAGAGTACATAAATTATATTTTGAGGCATTATCCGCTCTCCATGGCTTAAGCCATAAGGGAAGCTTAGCGGAGGTAGATAAGGCCATAGATCTAGAGGCTATCTTTACCTGGTATAAGGAAGCCTCAGAAAGAAAAATCAACTGCCAGGGAGATATTAGAGATAAATGATAATAAATTATCTTGAGGAACCCCAGCATCAACATCTCTTTCAAGCAAGGTCAAGTTAGACCTAAGCTTGTGAGCCACTACATTAGTGGCTACCCCGACAGAGGCCTGGGCCAAAGCTGTAGAATAAACTTGTCTGAGGGATCCTTCAGTGTGCCTGTCCATGGCATCTTGTAAATTAGAGCCATCTTCCGCAGGCACCACAGTGCGTTTACAAAGTTTGGCAACCACCATGTCTACGATCGGCGGAGGACCCCAGCGTTCGAGCTGCGATTCTGCAATAAAGGAAGAGGGTCTTGAATCTCCTAGATGCAAAAAAAGGACTTCTCCGGGCGCCTCCACTCCGTCTGTATTGCTTTTTCCAACTCAGAGTCCGCTCTGAACGTCTTGGGACCCCTGGAGGAAGGTACATCACCAAACTCGCTGTCATGGTCAGAAGCACGGACCGCCTTAAATAATTTAGGCATTTTATCCAAAGGGAAAAAGAGGTTTTCCAAATTCCTCTATCTCTCCATCAGATGAAAACTCATCAACAATTTGAAGATCTTCAACCGAAGGTAAAGAGTGGAGATGGGACTCTAAGAGAGGTCTTTTAGCCAATTGAGAGATGGAGTCCTTCACCTCCCTCATGGACTCTTCCACATAGTCCTTGATCCAGGACACTATGTCACAGATAGATTTATCCTCAGCAGGAGCGCCCCGGCACTGACGACAGCTCTGATATTCATAGCCATTGGGTAAATGAATGTCGCAGTCTCTACAAGCCAAATACTTGTGCTTGGAGGCACTCTTCCTCCTAGGAATTATAAGATGACGATGACATCTAATAAAGGAAAGAGAATGGAAAGAGTTAAGTCTCCAGACAAGGAAAGAAAGAAGCCTTCCACAAAAAAAACCTGTGTCCTAACCTTAGAACAAGATAGGTAATAGTTTCAGCAGAGAATAGTGTTTCACACACCAAAACCAAAACTAAACCCATAGTTCTGCAGCTGTCAGAACGAGCAAGCTACAGCACTTAGTAAAAACTGGGTTTAAATACACAAAAGCATCGGAAGGAGCGGGGCCAGCACAGACTCCGCCCTGAGCAGCAAAGGTCAGGGAAAAAACAACAAAATATAAACATAAGACCTAAGAACACCTCCGAATGCAAGGAGAGGAAGCCACAAAAAGAAATCCTCAAGAATCTGCATTGTGGTGAAAAAACGCGGCTCCCCGCCTCGGAAATGACACAAGGAGTGCCACAGGTTAAGGCCGCCGGCTGGAAACAAAATCGGCCAGCCGAGAGTACAAATCATTACATTTAACTTTTGTACGTCTTGACAGAGGGTCTGAATCATTTTAACAAATTAGCAGTCTCTAAAAAAATTAGTTTTCACATTCTCATTTTTTTTAACTTTAATACAAGGACTCAACTTAAAATATGAAAAACGTGAAAGACATGTGAATGCATTGTAGGTATATGAATAATACATCCATACAAATCCTAAAGAAAAGTCTACACAGAGCACAACAAAAGTTTTCACTGAGCGCATTGTGTAACTGGATCTGGAAGATTGTGGATCAACCCTGAATCATGAATGCCAGAGAACCCATCACAGTTTTGTTTTCCAGTTCGTCCCTTACAATATAGTGCAAAAACCAGAGATGACAGACACATTCTCATTGTAATAGATTATGTCACCAGACAGAACTTTGGTGCAGTTGGTTGTATTTTCTTCAGGTGGAGGAGTTCTTGAGGCAGATTCCACCTTATAATCCATTTACAAGAAACTCTGTGTGAACATATTCTAAGAGGGAACTAGAGTGGAACTCTGATATTAATCTCCTAAACATAATGAACTTCATCATCATCATTCAGGAGAGGAATGGCCGGCCATGGTCAGCAAGGGGGATAGGTTTAACCATGAAAATGACCATTATGCATGTCCCAAGTACAATATAGAAATAACCTTGGAAGGGACATAAATTGGAACAATTTCTTTGTAAACTGATGAAAAAACTAGACCTGGGAGATAAGCTTTCAAGAATATCAGCAGGTGGTAGTATTTCCAGGTGGACATGGTGACAGTGTGCAAAAGGAGGAGGTCTTCTAAATCTCAGTGATATATACCCATCATTTACAGAGGAGGAACAGTCGAGGAGCTGCTCAGAGCTGACACTTGTGAGTATACTTTTATGATTACTTTTGGACTATAGTGGATTTTTTCCTATTATTTTTACACATTGTGATGTTTATACACACACACTGAGCATGCATAATACACATAATGATAAACAATACCTTATTACATTCTGCAAACCTATTAAAGTAACTATATCTTTGAGATAAGACTTCAAGAATATAGCCACGTACCAGTGTAAGGCTGGGTTTACATCTGTGCCATTTGGAGACTCAATCTCAGTGACCGTCAAAAATCGCCAGTTTAAAAAGTGCTGAGAGTCCAACTTTTTTGTCCAGAAGTTTCAGTTTAACAGACACTTAAAGAAAAGCCATTGTAATCATGGGGTCCGACGGTCACTATTGGTATCCAGTGTTTTAGCAGTCCGTGTGTCCGTTGTTCTTGTCCTCCAATGGATACCTGGGCGCAGATGTGAACCTAATGTCACTGTCAGATGGTCAATATGGTGGTTTCTTACAAAAGCATAATATTTATCCAGAAAAGCTGTTCTCAAAAGGTCTGGAGGAGTCTGGTGTAATTCTTGTCCAATATTCCATTATGGACATCCCATTATCCTCTATTCAACACCTTTTAGCATGAGATCATTAACCCTTCAGCCGGTGGTCTTCCATGTTACCTCAGGGCCCTTACTGTGTATCCTGTCTAAGCTGTGTGGTACATTGACATACACCATAGGAGGAACACCAGAAAATGCACTGGGACTGGGTCTAGCACTGGGTCTCCAGCTATTTGCACCTTCTTCTCTATGTGTTACCAAGTTGGATTTTGAATTTGGATTTAGACTGTGGCCTACCTTTTCTCATCCAGGTTTCCAAAAACCGTAACTTGTTTTTACTTTTTTTTTTTTTAATCAACACAGTTGTTTTAGTACTTGTCTTTTGTGGGGATTATTGTATTTTTTACTGGCACCATTTACATTTCTATACACTGTATTGTGAAACTGTTATGTGGGGTGGAATGAAAAAAATACAGATCTAGAATTGCTTTCGTGGATTATGTGTGGTAAAAAACAATTTATTCTGTAAATCATCACAATTACAGTAATACAAAATTTATTTTAAAAAAATTATGTTCTTGCTTTACTACTTTGGAAATAAAAAAAAAGAACATTGCTTTAGAAAGCCATACTCTGAAATCCAAAGTCTTTTTATATTTCTCTCTATGAGCTCTTTTTTTGGCTTAAGTTTTTACTCGTACCATTGTTGTACGATATTTTAACCCCTTTAACAATGGGATAATTTTAATTTTTAAATTTATGCTTTTAAATTCCTCACATTCCAAGAACCATACACATTTATTTCGATTCAAGGAGTTGTATGAGGGATTTTTTTTTCAGGATTTTTTTCTTCCAAATTTATATCATATTTTTCATGTTTTAAAACCTTAAAAAAAATGTAAACTTTGAAAAATGCAAACTTTTGTGTCACTGTATTGTGACACCCATAACATATTTCCATGTAGAGCACTGGGTAAGAGGTCTTTTTTTTTTTCATGGAACAAAATCTAGTTTTACGGATACCATTTATTTTAGAAAAAAATACTGAGTTTTTTTCCCCCAGTACAGTGTTTAACCTATGAAATAAATATTTTTAGATTTTAAAGGTTTGGGCATTTTCAGAACAACGTGGTTTAGGGAAGTTGCTTGATTTGAATTTTTTATGTTGTGCTTTTTTCTTGTTCTTTAATTTTTAGAAGCACTAGGGGACTTGAACCCTAGGGTATCTGACCATTCATATAATATACTGCAATGCTATAGTAATGCAGTATATTGTAAAAATGTTGGGCTTCTACTACATGCTACGGCGTAATAGAGCCATAGTAATGACAGGCGTAATGAGACTTTTTCGTTTCAAGACCCTTAAGGAGTTTGAACCCTTTGGTCGCTCATACAATGTACTACAATTCTTGTGTATTACAGTATGTTGTGATTTTGCTACTGTTATACAACTACTAGGGCTGGTGCCTCATCGGCCTCTTGGCTGCCATGACACCAATTGGTGCTCCATTATAACATTACAGGGTCTCCAATCGATTGAAATATGGCATCCACATAGTATCTGCTTAGATATTGCAGTCGCTATTAATACCCACCACATCTTTGATGATGACAAAAGTTGAAACTATCAGCATAAATCAGACCCCCACCAATATAAACATCTGCCATACCTTTATGAAATTTAGGCTAGAGCTACATGGCCACTTTGACCAGAACTCCTGATCCACAGCCAAAGATCCATCAGGTTATCCTGCAACTCCTGCTCAACTTCTTTGTGACTAGAGGTCGCGGTTGTGGCACACTAGGGGGTCGCAATGCAACCATTCAATAACATTAGTGAAGAAGTCGCAGGACAACCTGGCAATCTTTGGTTGTGAGCCAGGAGTTGCAGACAAAGCTACCATATAGCTCTAGCCTTGAAAAGGAACTACTGTATGAAGGGGTATATAAGGAAAAATTACATGATTTCCTAATTTCTGCTGCTCTGCTGAAACTCAAAGTAAAATGTGTTCTATATTATTGCAATTCACAAATGCATGCAGTTACTGATGGAAGAAAAGCAGCATGTGAGCCCAGCCTTAAGAACTGTATTTAGTCTTTACACTAACAGCCATTAACAAATTGTAACCTCTGGTGTACTGGCATAGTAGAAATGTGCAATTCATTGCTGCAAATAAATAGCTGCATACAGATTCCAAATTAAAAAGCACTGTGTACATGCAGCCTTATGTGGGAATAAAGTCAGGCAGAGAATACAACATAGCAGGAACCCCTGTGACTAGAAACAACTGAAAGCAATGAGCAGGCCATACACATAAGATATTTATCTGCAGACATTTGGCAGATCCAGCTAGATTTGGTAAACTCTGTCAATAATCTGATATCTGTGGAGGTCATACATAGGAGATTAAAATAATCTGAATTTGCTAATGGTCAGTGCATAAGTATAGTCAAGCTTTACATGTTAGTAGAGTCTAATTTTGCCATGCTGCCATGACACTTATGAAGTGAGCGCACATGGAAAAGTTCTGTGTATCCTCAATATTATGTCATGTAGTAAGTAGAAGTTGTGTTACCTTGCACACAACTAAATGTGCTTCCAATGTGGGCTCGATTTTGCAGAAGAATGCCATTTGAGTGCATTTCATTATGCATTCACATCTATGGGGGCTTCTATTCCGTTCAGATAACATAGACAGGATAGGACCTTCATCAAAACAGAATGGGCCATTGGATACCTCCTTGGATGGCACACTCGGTGCATAGAGCCTAAAGGGTATATTGAGTGTAGCAGTCATAATATGTTTTTCCCACAATTTCTGCAAAACGCCACTCTGTTTAGACAGTTGTGGCAAACACGTGCTTTTATAGAGAGCTTCTAAGTTCCAAATCAATAAACTGCAATGTGACAAGTCACTGTATGACTTGCAAAATCCACTTTAAAAAAAAAAAAATGGCTTTTTTTTCCCACTTCCCATTATTCTCAATGGGATTTTCAAGGCACAATCCATCTGACAATACATCATATTGCTTTTTTTGAACTTCTAGCTGAAAAAAAACCCCAAAACCAGCTAGAGGAACAAAAATGGCTACTGAAAAAATCCTGCAAGAATCTCTGTGTGAACTCATCCTTAAATGTTTTTCACCCGTAAAAGTAAACAAATAAAATGCATCCAAACTGCATGCATTTTTTCTGATGCAGTTTTAACTGCACCCCAACAACACTGTGTGAATGCATCCTAAGGCTAAGGCCCCACATTGCGGAAATGCAGCAGAAAAAAATGCTGCTTTTTAGGCCTCTTGCAGACAACCGTGGCAAGGATCAGTGTGGTATCTGGATGTTTCCTGGATAGTACACTGACCCATTCATTTCTGTTGGTCCACACACAGGTCTCATTCCTGTCCATTTTCACAGCCATGCTTCTGTGTCTCTTATTGAACGAATGGGGCTGTGGAAGCACAGCCATTGCACGGACAGCACACAAATAACATCTGTGTGGTGTCCGTGCATCGGCTGTGCTGTTCAATCACAGCTGGTGGCCAGCACACGGTTGTGGGCAACCAGCCTTACAGTAAAGGCCAGCAAAGGGTTTAAGATTTTGGATAATCCCATCCACATACTGCAGGAAAAAAACTCTCCAGAAAAGATGCACTTTCAAAAACACAGCAAGCCAATTTTAGCTGTGGAAATGCAA
Source organism: Leptodactylus fuscus (assembly GCF_031893055.1). Classification (NCBI taxonomy): domain Eukaryota; kingdom Metazoa; phylum Chordata; class Amphibia; order Anura; family Leptodactylidae; genus Leptodactylus; species Leptodactylus fuscus. The sequence goes on from NC_134275.1 coordinate 30,997,597, forward strand.
GCGCTTTCCCTATAGATTTAATGAGGAAAGAAAAACTGCAGCAAAAACACAATGAAAAACACTGCGTTTTGCTACATGGGGTTTTAGCCTAAGGGTAGCAGTTTTTGCTTTACCTATACAAGTTACATCAGAAAACTCCAATTTGTGCACAAACCACTATCTGTATGGACATCCTGGTTGGCTGAAGAATTCTAGGACTTAGAAGGACAGAAAGTATAAATGATGCGGAAGCCAAATGTGACCGTCAGTGAACATGCACCAAGGATTAGTTTGTTTTTGCAGCATAATTTGAAGTGCAGTGAAAATAGCAGTAAAAAAAAACCTACAGCATATACTGACAACGCAGGCCTAGGGCTGCAATGTTATATCACATTACAAACTCGCATGCAATAGGCTACCTGTGATAGCAGAAATGGGGAGGTGTGGTCAGCAGGTCTTATAAAATATAGTAAAGAAAAATCAAAATGTTGTGTCCACAATATCACATGCACTGTACACATGCAACTTTATGCAATCCAGTAGGAATACAATACACATTGTGTTACTATGCACTGATTGTCTGGGGATGGTACCCCAAAATCATGCAGTTTCTTTTAGATTTAGTTTTAATTGCATCTAACTCCAGTGTGTGGTGTGGATACACACTTAGAGTATATCAATGTCTGAGGAAAAGAGCAGAGCCTTTTGACTAATCCTGTATAACCCCTTTAAATTTCCTGTAACATACCAGCTGTCTCCGCAGCATTCTGTATGCCTTCCTCCTACGAAGTTTGTCAGCCTTCATCTTTGCTGCCACCTCCAGAATGGATTTTACCCACTGGGGCACCCTGATAATAATAAAGGAGAAAGAGATCAGAATCTTACATTCACATATAAATGTGATCTGCAATTTCCAGCAGGAAGATGGCTGCTATTAAAAAAGTCATGTACATGAAGACAGTGCGCTATTTTTTTTTTTAAGCTTGAAAAAAGAAGTAGTGTGACCGCCAACCCAAAAAATCTGCTGAGTACAGAACATGTTGAGCTACAATGTATAGCTGTATACTATACAGATGTAATTGTATATTGTTCCCATTGTTATAAAATGTGAGCATCATGTGCAGAGGCGCAACAAGTATCCTTGTGGTTGGCAAAACTTGTAGCCTGGCCCCACTCTAATATGATGAAGTATAGAACTGGAAAAGCCCACAATTATTTTAGATTCCTTTACACGTATGGATAATGTATACCGTGATGTCGCACTACAGGCATAATAAAACGATGTCATAGTACAGGGATAATACACACAGTGATGTCACAGCACAGGGATAGTGTATACAATGATGCCACAGTACAGGAATAATACACAGTAATGTCACCGTACAGAGATAAGCACAGTGATGTCACAATACAGGTATCATGTATACAGTGATTTCACAGCACAAGGAAAAATGTGTACAGTGAGGTCAAAGTACACAATGCCCACTAAGACATCATATATGAATAACACACAATATAATCACTGTGTACACTGTGACATCACAGCATACGAAGAAAGTAATTATAATGATGTCACATGCAGACATTATGATGTCCTGGTAAAGTAATGGAGGTGCATTGAGTTTTCCACATCCCCTTCCATCATCCATACTTATGATGCTGGGCTCACACCAGCATCTGGACTCCGTTACCAGGTTTCTGTCTTCTGCATGCAGAAGACAGGAACCTGACATGCCGAGTCCGGCCGTGAGCGATTTATGCGCTCTGCGGCGAAACAGTTTTTTGTTTTTTTTTTAAACCGGACGCAAAGTACTGCATGTCCCGCTCACGGCCGGACACTTTTCAAACCTATTCAAATGAATGGGTATGAAAGAGTCCTGCAGGTTTCCGTCTCCTGCCCTGTTTTGTGCAGGAAACGGAAACCTGCAGAGCGGAGTACGGGCGCAGATGTGAACGAGCCCTTACTAATTGCACCCTATTGCAGTTGCTATGGCCGCTACCCTGGTAGTTACACCGATGACCATGTGGCAATAAAGAACACGTCACCTTTCAAACATGATGGTATATGACAAATGTATAACAAAATTTGCACTAAAATGAGAGACTTCTCCATGTTCGCCCAATTTGAAATGTGATGAGATAAATTGGCGCAGACTCCATGGGGACACTGTTTAGTCAAGGAAGAAAGCCTGAATGTGACAGAAGTTTGGAGTAATGTGATTGGACTTGTGTCAGACATGTCACACTTACGTCTCCATATATACAGTGCTGTCAGGTAGACTTAGGGCCACTTTTACATTTATCATTATCTTTTTCCTCAGTATGTGAGGCAGGACCAGGACCAGCCATGTCTAAGAGCTGTATACATTATCACTAGTGACCACTATACACTATGGGCGCATTATCATTATTAGACTATGCATTATTATACTATAGGTGCATTATACTTATGTATAAGCTTCTTACTGCACCAAACTCACCCGAAATCCTGACAAGCCTGTGCAATCCTGTCCTCCATCATCCTTCCTGAAGACTGTATATAACAGCGCCCTTTCCTGCCCCCTATGTGAACCCTGATCATATACTATCTTACCACTATGACGCCTTCTCAATGAGGAATAAAATGACGATGTCTTGCCTATAGCGGACACTAGTGGGAGCTCTGTACACACAGATATATACAGCAAGTGAGCGAGTTCAGCGGCGGCTGTATAAGGAGAGTGAGCTCCCCCTAGTGGCTAACAGAATGGTATCAGTAATTATGGCTGGGTGAAAATAAGCTGGTTAATTGGAGCTCTGTTCACACGTTCAGGATTCTATTAGGATTTTATAAATCCTAACAGAAGTCACCGGCCAGTGCATGTAAATGGGGCATGTTAGACTCCACTGGAAAAGGGGACGTAGAATAATGAATATAATGTCACGCAGTATATATATGCTGCCCTCTGCTGGTACTAACCAGAATAAAAGGTTTATGTCTCATAATGCTGTATAGACCATGTACACACAGGCGATTATTGCAGATTCTCGGTACAATGCATGGAAATGGAGTTTATGTAGTGTCAAAATACAGGATACTATTGTGGTCATAGAGGCAGAGGTCACACATGGCAGAAAAGTTTGCAGATTTTGCTGCGGTTTTTTAGCCAAAGCCAAGAGTACCTTCCAGAGGAATGGAAACTATAAAGGATAAGTTCACACAATGGAAGTCTGGAGACAATTCTGCCTTGTAAAAGGGAGGCAGAAAAAGAAAAACAAACAAACAATATTGGGCTTTTTTTTTTCTGCCTCCCGTTCAATTCAATGGGTTTTGCAAGGCAGAATCTGTTTGATGACTGGCCATGATACTTCTTTTTTCCTCTAGCATAAAAATCTGCTCCCGATCCCACTGAAACAAATGGCAGAGTTGGGAGACGTGAAATCCAACTCAAGAACTGAACTTTCAAACAAATACATGTGAACTTACACTTATACTTCTCCTTCTGCTAAATCCCCTGGTTTTAGCTTTAGTACAGTCATAGAAAACCATTAATTTTACTTCAGGGGTTTAGTGTCCTACATCGCCCTTTTATAAAGTCATCCCTTTACCGCTGTACTCCTCGCACCAGCGCAGTTCTTCAGTGACTCCAGAGGACATCTTAGCTTCCGTGTACATGTCCCGTACCTGTGGCGCAGGGTGTATGTCCTTGGCTTCACTGAAGAACTGCGCAAGTGTTGGGAACTTCAGAGAGGAGCCTGATCAGACTCATCTCTATCGAAGTATGAGCCCGGGGCCCCACAGGTCAGAAATGCCGCAATTTGCCTGTGGCGGAAACGCTATGGGAAGAATCGCTGAGTTTTACAGTAATTGCAAAGTGGATGGGATTCTTGCGAATCCCATGCCCACTCTGCGGGAAAAACCACAGCACAAATAAGCTGCAATTTCCAAAACCGGTGCGGTTTTGGAAATCGCAGCATGTCAATTATATCTACGGGAATGCCGGCGGCTTTCCTGTAGATATAATGGTAACACAAAGTCCGCAAAGGAAAACTCTGAGAACTTTCTGTTTAAAGCGCTGCGAGAAGAACCACGATGCGTTCTCGCCGCGTTTTTCCCCGCAGTGTTTTAGCAATGCGTATTGTCCCGTGGGGCCTTAGCCTAATGGGGTTGTTTGCTTTTTTGTTTTTTTTATACATATGGGCACAGATTGATCTAAAACAGGGCGATTTGGGCACTAAAGCCCCGGTCTATAAAGGATCTGTGGGTGATTTAGTGTGCAAAATCAACCTGAGCGTATCCCTTTAAGTTTGGAACATTGGTTCATATATATGGTTGTGAGGTTAGGACTAGACTCTGGTGTAAATAAGGAACAATCTTTGGTGCTAGTTTGGACTGAGTATTTTTACTTTCTCTTAAAAAGTGGACATGGCTTAAATGCACCAAAATTGTGTCATAAAATTCTGACTCAAAGTAGGTCAACTAATAGGTGGAATGAATTCAGATTAGACCGATAAAGATATGACAGGATCTTCTAGGATCAGCCTCAGTGATAAATCTGACATTTTCATACTTCCTAAATTTACTCTGTATAACGGTTAGTAAATCTGGGCTTGTCTTTTATTTCTTAGGCTAGGTTCACACCTGCGTATGGCTCTCTGTCATTCAGGTCTTCCATGGGACCTGAATGAACCACTAAAATAGGGGTTACCCGAAAACATACTGGTGGATCCCATAAACTATAACGGGGTCCATCGATTTTATACTGATTTTGGGCTGTTTCTGCAGCAGAGTATCCAGCCTAGGTGAATTTAGCTTTACCTTGAGGTGGTAGACTTTGGGGATCAGTATGCTGAAATTAACTCTTTCTTTCGGCACAGAAGACTTTGGAGATGTTCAGACTTGTGTGTGTCGGGGTGCTGTATCTTATCCTGGGATGTCATGCATCAGGTAGAGGCACTATGACATATACTATGGCTACTTTCACATGGTCAGTATTTGCACATTTTCTGTGGGTTTAGATCCACTCATTTTTTTGTATTTTTTTATTTTTTAAATCACCAAAAATTATTTTAACTCCTTCCCAACATCTGCGATAATAATACTGCAGATGTTGGGTACTTAAATATGGCGGCTGCTCATAGCCACTGGATCTCTGCTGTAGCAGAGACACAGCACTAATGCTTCGATCAGGGCCCAAGGTTAAAGCCCCTGGTGCCTTAGTAAAAGCTGACAGAGACACCATTTTGTCAGAGATTGCCAGCATCTGGTGCAAGCTCCAGGGCCGGCAACCCAATACCTTGACAACCAGACTATTGAAGGCTCTCAGGCTTGTGTAGGCAGCATTACCTTCTATTGCAAGTTGGTCTATGCAGCCTGCAGTACAGAGATTTACATTGTAATGCATTGCAATACTGAATCAAACCTCCGGGGTTTTAAGACCCCTAGTGGGTCTAATAAATGCAATTAAAAAAAAAAAAAAAAAAAATAAGAAATGATGTAGTGGGAAAAAAAATGGTGTAGTGAGAAAAAAATTCAAAAGTACTAAACCGTGTTTGTTTTTCATGGTTTTACCAGTGAAAATTTTTTTAATAACGTGATCAAAGCAATAGATGTTCCCCAAAATAGTATAACTAAAATGTACACCTGATCCCGCAAAAAAAGATGCCCTATACATCCTCATACACAGAAATATTTAAAAAGTTACGGGTGTCAGAATATGGTGACTTTTAGATCTTTGCTAAGGAATTAAAATGTAAATAAAAAAAAATAAAATATAAATTTGGTATCCCCAGGATCAAACCAAAGCATAGAATACAGGTGACATGTCATTTTGGCTAGTAAAAATTAAGCCCATAAGAAAGTCGCACAAATGCACTTACTCCAAGGCCACCCAATTCTGATTTTTTTCCTGCTCCCCAATGCATTGTACAGAATAATAAATGGTACCATTGCGAAGAACAATAAAGCTTCATATGGCTCTGTGAATGGAAAAATAAAGTTACGGGATTTGAGAGAAGGGGAGTCAAAAACAAAAATCCAAATGTAAAGGTTACATAAAAAAATGACTTAAAAATAGGACATTTTCCAATGGCACATATCCCTTAAGCTTTGAAGAATTGGGGAGAATCTTATTAGACTGTTATTATGTTGTGACCATCTGTATTGAAATAAGCTTTTGTTATACTTTTTTTTTTGCTTCCAGGAGACTGGTGCTATGAACACGCTGGATGCGGTACGTAGATTATATTAAACAATCTGCCAGATATGTTGATATACCGGACACTCACCCATTCTTAGTTGTGCCTACTAGAGATGAGCGAACAGTGTTCTATAGAACTCATGTTCGATCGGATATTAGGCTGTTCGGCATGTTCGAATCGAATACCGCGTGGTAAAGTGCGCCATTACTCGATTCCCCTCTCACCTTCCCTGGCGCCTTTTTTGCTCCAATAACAGCGCAGGGTAGGTGGGACAGGAACTACGACACCGGTGACGTTAAAAAAAGTAGGAAAAACCCATTGGCTGCCGAAAACATGTGACCTCTAATTTAAAAGAACAGCGCCGCCCAGGTTCGCATCATTTTGAGCTTGCAATTCACCGGGGACGAAGGTTTCCGTCCATTTAGCTAGGGCTTAGATTCTGGGTAGGCAGGGACAGGCTAGGATAGGAAGGAGAAGACAACCACAACAGCTCTTATAAGAGCTAAATTCCAGGGAGAAGCTTGTCAGTGTAACGTGGCACTGACGGGCTCAATCGCCGCAACCCAGCTTTCCCAGGATCCTGAATGGAATACACTGTCAGTGTATTCCCGTATACCCCATATATACACCCCAAATCCCCGTTCCAACGGTGTGCCCCCCCCACCTTCACCCCAGAAATACCCTGCAAGTCCCCTAGCAATAGAATTGGGGCTATATACACCCACTATTTTTGCTACTGCCATACACTCACCGGCCACTTTATTAGGTACACCATGCTAGTAACGGGTTGGACCCCCTTTTGCCTTCAGAACTGCCTCAATTCTTCGTGGCATAGATTCAACAAGGTGCTGGAAGCATTCCTCAGGGATTTTGGTCCATATTGACATGATGGCATCACACAGTTGCCGCAGATTTGTCGGCTGCACATCCATGATGCGAATCTCCCGTTCCACCACATCCCAAAGATGCTCTATTGGATTGAGATCTGGTGACTGTGGAGGCCATTGGAGTACAGTGAATTCATTGTCATGTTCAAGAAACCAGTCTGAGATGATTCCAGCTTTATGACATGGCGCATTATCCTGCTGAAAGTAGCCATCAGATGTTGGGTACATTGTGGTCATAAAGGGATGGACATGGTCAGCAACAATACTCAGGTAGGCTTTGGCGTTGCAATGATGCTCAATTGGTACCAAGGGGCCCAAAGAGTTCCAAGAAAATATTCCCCACACCATGACACCACCACCACCAGCCTGAACCGTTGATACAAGGCAGGATGGATCCATGCTTTCATGTTGTTGACGCCAAATTCTGACCCTACCATCCGAATGTCGCAGCAGAAATCGAGACTCATCAGACCAGACAACGTTTTTCCAATCTTCAATTGTCCAATTTCGATGAGCTTGTGCAAATTGTAGCCTCAGTTTCCTGTTCTTAGCTGAAAGGAGTGGCACCCGGTGTGGTCTTCTGCTGCTGTAGCCCATCTGCCTCAAAGTTCGACGTACTGTGCGTTCAGAGATGTTATTCTGGCTACCTTGGTTGTAACGGGTGGCTATTTGAGTCACTGTTGCCTTTCTATCAGCTCGAACCAGTCTGGCCATTCTCCTCTGACCTCTGGCATCAACAACGCATTTCCGCCCACAGAACTGCCGCTCACTGGATGTTTTTTCTTTTTCGGACCATTCTCTGTAAACCCTAGAGATGGTTGTGCGTGAAAATCCCAGTAGATCAGCAGTTTCTGAAATACTCAGACCAGCCCTTCTGGCACCAACAACCATGCCACGTTCAAAGGCACTCAAATCACCTTTCTTCCCCATACTGATGCTCGGTTTGAACTGCAGGAGATTGTCTTGACCATGTCTACATGCCTAAATGCACTGAGTTGCCGCCATGTGATTGGCTGATTAGAAATTAAGTGTTAACGAGCAGTTGGACAGGTGTACCTAATAAAGTGGCCGGTGAGTGTATAGTGCCATTGTCTGACTGGGAATTCAAAGAATATATTGGGGTTACATATAACTTCAATTCCAGGGAGAAGCTTGTCAGTGTAACGTGGCACTGACGGGCTCAATCGCCACAACCCAGCTTTCCCAGCATCCTGAATGGAATACACTGACAGTGTATTCCCGTATACCCCATATATACACCCCAAATCCCCGTTCCAACGGTGTGCCCCCGCACCTTCACCCCAGAAATACCCTGCAAGTCCCCTAGCAATAGAATTGGGGCTATATACACCCACTATTTTTGCTACTGCCATATAGTGCCATTGTCTGACTGGGAATTCAAAGAATATATTGGGGTTATAAATACCTTCAAGTCCTGCCACTGCCATATAGTGCCATTGTCTGACTGGGAATTCAAAGAATATATTGGGGTTACAAATACCTTCAAGTCCTGCCACTGCCATATAGTGCCATTGTCTGACTGGGAATGCAAAGAATATATTGGGGTTACAAATACCTTCAAGTCCTGCCACTGCCAAATAGTGCCATTGTCTGACTGGGAATGCAAAGAATATATTGGGGTTACAAAAACACTCAATTCCTGCCACTGACATATAGTGCCAGTTTCTGACTGGGAATACCTGGCCGACACCAGCTCTGCCCTCTCCGATCCCTCTGTGCTCTACAGCCTACACTTATTTTCTCATCTTTTTTTTCTGCACTGCACATCTCTTGCCTACTTCCTTTGGGATCTCAGAAGTGGTGGTCTCAGTGCTGAGAAACACATCTGAGTCCCCCATGCAATATGCATTAAGAGAACCCTGGAGCCTACCATAGCATCAAGCCTGGCTAAATGCAGAGAAAGATTTTGGACCACTTCCAGAGATGGTAATTTCAGCGCTGCAGTTGGCAATGGATGGTGTAATGGGATTAGCTGAGGGATCGCTGTCTTGACCACTTTTTGGCACAAAATGAAAGTCCAATCCAGCCAAGTATGGTGCAAGGATATGATGCAAGGACACCTACATATCCGTCTGTGACACATTGGGGAGTTCACCCTCATCCGCCCTTTTGGCCTGCACCATAATGCGCCTCTTCCCAGCTAAGCGCTGAATTTAGGGACTGCCTCATGTTTGGGGGAAAGTGCTGGTGTGGACGGCACAGTGAGGTGGCGCAGTAGACACTCTGCCCAAAAAGGGCAGAGTGTCCCCCAGCCTGGACTCCAACATCTCCTGGGCCAGATTTTTGGAGATGAGGCCGTTGAAGCCTTGGGCATGTGGGTGGGTTGCGCTGTACTTTAGCATGAAATGAAAGGCCTGGGAGATGGGGAGTTGCTGGGAAGAGGCGCATGATGGCGCGGGCAAAAGGAGAAGTGGCAGGAAAAGGGGAGGATGAGGCAGAAGTCAACAAAGTGGCAGAGGCAGATGAAGTGATGTCCTGGCTCGTCCTCTGGAGTGCATCGCCAGCACTGTGAGCAGAGGCAGTGGCATGAATGGCGGGCGACGTTTGTCCTGCCGTTGCTGCCTACCACTGATTCCAGTGCTTGGATTCCAAATGACGGTGCATTGAAGTGGTGGACAGGTTGCTCTTCTCAGGGCCCCTACTCGATTTCGAGAGGCAAATTGTGTAGACGACACTATATCTGTCCTCGGCGCATTCCTTGAAAAAACTCTACACCTTTGAGAAACGTGCCCTCGATGGGGGAGTTTTTCTGGGCTGGGTACAAAAGGGAACATCTTCGGACATTCCGGGTCTGGCCTGGCTTCGGCAAAGCAGCTGACCTCTGCCTCTGGACATGTCTCTGCCTCTAGCTACCCTTTTTGGTGCTGCACCTGCCTCAACATCCACACTACTTTCCCAGCTTGACATCTGCCTTGTCCAGGTGGGGTCGGTGTCCTCGTCGTCCACCACCTCCTCTTCCAACTCCTGTCTCGCCTCCTCCTCCTGCACAATGCGCATGTGAACTGGCTGCCCTGACAGCAACTGCGTCTCATCGTCGTCGATGAGGGTGGGTTGCTGGTCATCCGCCACCATATCGACCGGAGATGGAGGAGACTCTAGTGTTTGAGCATCTGGACACAGATACTCGTCTGTTAGGTCCGTGGAATCGCGAAATGGAGGGGCAGGTTGCGGTACAGTCAAAGGAAGGGAGAACAGCTCTGGGGAGCAGGGACAGTTGGGGTTATTGTTCTGGGAAGATTGGGAATTTTGGGTGGAAGGAGGACAAGACTGTTGGGTAAGAGGAGGTAGAGGCTGACTGGCTGGTGGACAATGTGCTTTAAGCGTTATCCGACAGCCATTGCAAGACCTGTTCCTGGTTCTCGGGCCTACTAAGGCTACTAAGGTTAATGTTGAACTTTTGTGCAAAGTGCAGAACTTAGGGCTCGCCTGATGTTAAGGGACACACGCTGGTACAAGGCTCAACTCACCCTAAGTGCCAAAAACACTGCTGGTGCAAGGCTCTACTCATGCCAAGGGCCTCAATCTCTGCTGGTAGCTCAGCTTAAGGTCCTGTAACTTTGTTTGGAAGGGCTCATGTTAAGGGCTAGAAAAGTGAATTTTGGAAGGTCTTACCACATCTCACACACACACACACACACACACACACACACACACACACACACTCTCAAAATGACAGTTAAGGGTGAGGGCTTTTGGATTTCCCATTGTCTATTCCATCCGTGGTTGTCATGGGGAACGTGATTTAAAGGGGTGGTTGTTACTGTTTGTTGAGCTTAAATTGGGGTTTGTGTCCATCCATTTGGGGAGTAAAGAAGGTTTCCAGGTATTTTCCCACTTTGATAGAGGTTTTTTTGAATGTGGAAAGTGTGTAGTTGTTAGGCTGTGATGTTGGGGTAATAGAGGGTCTTTGGTGTGTTAGATGCCCCCAGACATGCTTCCCCTGCTGTCCCAGTGTCATTCCAGAGGTGTTGGCATCATTTCCTGGGGTGTCATAGTGGACTTGGTGACCCTCCAGACACGGATTTGGGTTTCCCCCTTAACGAGTATATGTTCCCCATAGACTATAATGGGGTTCGAAACCCGTTCGAACACACGAACAGTGAGCGGCTGTTCAAATCGAATTTCGAACCTCGAACATTTTAGTGTTCGCTCATCTCTAGTGCCTACATCATTTAGGATGAATGCCAAGTTATATATCTGGACGATACAATGATAACTTTGCGCATGTACACCCCCTTATAAATTTCCCATCTTGTCGTAGGATTGTGTATTTATTGAATAATTGGACACAAAAGTGCAATCCAGTAATGAAAAATGCTAATATAAATTTAATGTTGGAATTTATTATATGTTGTTATTTGAAATTATGTGACTTGTTAAGGTTATTATTGTTGCTTGTTGTTATATAGTATTATATTTTATCTTTATGGAACAATATATTTGACTTCATACATATCTTGTGTTTATTAGGACCCTCTACATGGGAGGAACACTTTCCATTCTGTGGAGGATATTCCCAGTCACCCATTAATATTATAACCTCAGACATCAGAAGCAATCTTAATTTGGGACCCATTGATATTTCCAGCTCTTCAGCGCCCTCTACAGGTGTTGTAACTAACACTGGACATACAGGTAAGCCTGTCATTCCACATTTCCTTTATACATGACAATATAACTAGAATAGCTCTACCAGATTCTGGCTTCACTTTCAGCCAGTTCACCCATAATAATAATAAAAAAAATTATTTATATAGCGCCAACATATTCCGCAGCGCTGTACAATTTGTAGGGTTCAAATACAGACAGATACATAACAAAGAACGTCATTTCACACAATGGGACTGAGGGCCCTGCTCGCAAGAGCTTACAATCTATGAAAGGCGATGTTGAGTCTTCCACTTTTATACCTGTTAATGACCATGTCTAATGGGTCCAGGATGCTTCACCAAACTCTGCACACCTACTGGTGTTACTATAGGGGTTGCCATTTTCAGTGATGGGGTCTCAGAAGCCAAAAGATGCCACAGGGCACACTTAACACACTAGGGCTGGTTAAACTTCTTTGAACTCCTTTTTTATTTTCTTTGATGACTGGCAGTCAAAAATGTATTACCTTTGTCCGAGTGCGCTGGAGTGAGACAGATGAAGAAAATTCTGATAATTTGATCAATTCATTTAAATGGGACTGACCTGCAGAATGGCCATGTGACTAATGGATGTGATATCCCTGACCTAAGAATGTTAAGCTCAGTATTACCCCTCAATATACTGCATGTCAATTTATAGTTCTTTCTAAACTCATAAATTTGCCTATTAATTTACATCCCAGTGCTCTTTCTATTCCTATAGTTGAGGTGGCCTTAAATTCAGTGCATTACCTCAGTGGTGCTGGACTTCAAGACATCTATCGGCTTGCTGCGTTCCACTTCCATTTTGGAAATCCATTATCTGATAATGAAGGATCAGAACATAACATTGATGGCATTGCCTACCCAATGGAGGTGAGTAACTCTACATAAAACATTGCATAGTCTCCTTTAATCAGTTACTGGTTATCAGATATATATATATATATATATATATATATATATATATATATATATATAGTAACGGGATTAGCTCAGGGATCGCTGTCTTGAGCACTTTTTGGCACAAAAGGAAAGTCCAATCCAGCCAAGTATGGTGCAACTGGCCGCAACCAGTTTTATTAGGATTTTTTTCAGGCAAAACATAACATAAACAATGCAAAATAAAATCCTACCCGGCTTCTACCTTCAACAGCAGGTATCCTAACTATGAGAGCTGGGCCTTCTGCACAGCTCCCTAAACACAAACCAGCAGTATTACTCACAAGTATTTTCTCCAGGTGTACACAGAGCCATATATCTGTGGGCTGACTGCCCTTTTATACACTTACTTTTGGATAGCAAGGATTTAACCCCACATATCCCAAAACCTGGAGTGGCTGAATGGAGTAGAGACACCAATGCTCCCTGCTCCAGCAGCCAGACCTTTACCAGGGCTTTGGTAAGACCCACCAGCCAGGAGTGCAGCTTTGCTCAGCTGCACCTAGATTGTGTATGACAGGAACTTTGAATTTTGAATTCCTGTAGAGAAGTGTATGGGAAAAAAGCTATACCCAGAGTATGCATTTAGGATGGCACAAATCACAAAACAAAACGATATGTAGGTCAGTAATATTTCAGTAATTTGCTATAGACGTTAAAGTCAAGCAAAAAGTGCAAGCAATGTCCAAATCTGTTTTTTCTTTTATTTTCTCAAATCCGCACACTGTCTTGTTGCAAAATGACAATCCTATAGATTGCACCTGTCTTTGTGTAAGACAGGTTGAAAAGTGGTGGATCAGTGATCAGGAGCATACGCAGCTTTTAAATCCAGAAATCATTTTTTTTTTTTTTTTTACAGTGAAACCATTACAAAAAAATGCTACAAAATAATGTGTGTAATTTTAATCTAAAATTGTTTTATTTTTTTTTATCCTAGGTTCATTTTGTGTTCTACAATACAAAATATGCAACTCTAGATGAGGCAAAAGCCAACTCGGATGGTCTGGCTGTGGTTGGAGTACTTTTTCAAGTAAGGATTACTAAATATAAGGATTCATGCTCTGATATATGAGATATAGAAACAAGCTGCAAAATAAGTTTAAAGGGGTTATATGGTTTCTAGTATTGATGGCCTATCCCTAGCACATTCCATAAACTTCAATGGGACATCGCATTACCTACAGTTTGTACAGCAAGTGAGCAGCGCAGCTCACAATATTACCAAGAATCGTTCTCTCTCGCTACAGGTACCTGATACCCAAGACCTCCGCAGATCTAATATTGATGGCCTATTTTAAGGATAGACCATCAGTAATAGAAACTTGATAACCCCTTTAACCCCACATAATGTAAGTTAATGATGAAGCAGAAACATAAGGGCTGATTCATTAAGACTGGCATTTAGCATGCCAGTCTTAGGCTAAGGCCCCACATTGCAGTAAAGCTGCTTATTTTCTTGCAGATTTTGCTGCAGTTTTTGGAGCCAAAGCCAGGAGGGAATTGACTAGAAAAGAGAAGTATAAGAGCTTTCCTTAAATCTCCTATTCCTTTCGTAGCCATTTTTGGCTTTGGCTCAAAAGACGGCAGCAAAACAGAAAAAAAGTTGCGTTTTCACAACGTGGGGCCTCAACCATTAGCACATAGAAGGTGGCATAGATTTCAGCTGTTACACCAGTTTTTAAGCGCAAATAGTGTTCAATTGAACAGGCTGTAATGCCTTTAAAATTTTTGCACATGTAATACCTTTATGATGTCGGTGTGAATTGCCTGTACCTTTCATAAGTATTTATTATTAATATTCTTTCATTTCAGATTGGTGAAAGAAATGAAGCTCTTGATCACTTAATCAATGTCCTTCCTCTCATTCGCCACAAAGGTCAGAAAGAGTTAATTTACTCTCAATTAGGACTTCGACATGTAGAATAAAACTAAAGCTAAATGTTTAGCAGATGCAGCAGAAAACCAATATAGAAAATGCAATATAAACAAGTAGCATGTAAGGGGTTGTACCATTATGGACACTTATGCCCTATCCACATGATAATGAATTATTTCCAATGTGGGGATCCAACCACAGGGCTCCAGAAGCTATAAGTTAGATCCCTGGCAACTTGGCCAGTTAAACAGGGCTCCTATATGCGGACCTATATGTTGAAAATATAAAAATAATAATAATCAGATGCTCCAAAAGAAATAATGGGGGTGGGGGGACATACCACCTATAGCAGGGGAACCAATCACAGCAAATCTATGACCTGCTGTATTTTACTGGGTGTCATGATATAGTAATACAGTGAACTGCTTTCATGGTCTCTCCTCACACTATAAGGGGAATCTCTCTTACACATGACAGTAGATGAGGTTGTAGGAGAGCATACTTTATGTGGCAGTGAAACTTTGCTCCCTTTTTGAGGAATTTATAACTATAAATTTGCTCCAAACCATTCACCCAAAATGGTTATATAGAGCTCTCTCTCTTTTAGACATTGATTGAATGATTTTAATGATATATCAATATCTCATTGCCTTGAATTATTGTTTGATTGATTGTCTTTTCTAGGAGACACAGCAATAGTTTTCATTAATTTAAGTAAAATACTTAGTCGTCATGTGGAGAGCTACTATAAGTACCAGGGATCCCTCACCACACCGCCATGTTCGGAGAATGTCTCTTGGCATGTGGTCAGCACACCTCTGCAGCTAAGCAGGTCTCAGGTAATGTTGCATTTGTATCTCTCCAGATGACTATTGATATTGTAATAAAATGTTTCCCTGATTTTTGTTTTTATGGCCTGAATTTAGGAAGTCAATGAAAACTGAGCTATAGTACTAGTGCCCGGCCAGGACACAGAAACATTGGGTTCTGTCCCATGTTGTGTATTGTATGGGCCCGTACAGCTGATTGGTGTGGGTGCCGTCTGTCACACACAAAGTTAAATTATCATCCATGACAAAATGTAATTGTAACACTCAGGAGGGCCAGGGCTGGTATCACGGGTAATATATCAGATGTGGCCGGCTTTTAGGGGGTCCCTGGGTCCCAAATGTGCACAAAATCTCCTTTTTGATGTCCCCGACTACCCACCCCCACGTGGTACCTGACAATAACAACAGACAACCAGGTCTTGGGGGTAGTCGTTGCTCTTTTACTAGCAGGACAAGGTAATACAAATGTACATATGGAGTAATTCCTCACATACAATACAGCGATCTTTATAGGTAGTGTCCAATTAAGCAGGTGATGGAGCTTGGAGCAGGAATGCTTTGGATAGTTTAGTAGTTGCTTGGGTAGTTAAACTTGTACATACTTTAAAGATGGCCATCCATGTATGGATGTATCCAGGGGGTTAGTCCTCAACAAACTGGGTACACGTATGTAGGAGAGGAAATAGACTTGTCGACAGCGGGAGACCCTCAAATTCTGCCAGACTAGCAGGGGCGTAACTACCGTGGTAGCAGCAGTAGCAGCTGCCACAGGGCCCGGGCCATTAGGGGGCCCGGTGACAGCCGCTACCGCTGCGTTTTTTTTTTTTGTTTTTTTTTAAATAGTCCGTTACGGGCCCCATTCACTTGCCGATCCTGGCTGGGCCGGGATCGGCAAGTGACACCGCGGGCCCCACAAACACTATCATTATACTCGGGGGTTTTTGCAGACCCCCGAGTATAATGATCAGCGGACCGGGAGAAGTAAGGGAACATAACAAACAGTGTTATTTACCTCTCCACGATCCTGCCTCCGGCCTCCCTCATTCGTGTCTGACGTCTCTGACGTCACATGACCCGGGTCTGCTTCCCGGGTCATGTGACGTCCGACGTCATTAATGCAGGACAAGAGCGGTAGCCGGTAGCCGACAGCCTAGGAGCCGGGCACAGGTAAGCAACTGTTTTTTAAAAAAATGTTTTTATTCCCCCGGGTCTCCTATTATTATACTCTGGGGTCTGAAAAGACCCCAGAGTATAATAATTTTTTATGGATGTCCACAGTGGGACATAATACTGTGTGCAGGGGACACTATTGGGGTTAATACTATGTGTGCAGGGGCCACTATTGGGGTTAATTCTGTGTGCAGGGGCCACTATTGGGGTTAATTCTGTGTGCAGGGGCCACTATTGGGGTTAATTCTGTGTGCAGGGGCCACTATTGGGGTATAATACTGTGTGCAGGGGACACTATTGGGGTTAATACTATGTGTGCAGGGGCCACTATTGGGGTTAATACTGTGTGCAGGGGCCACTATTGGGGTTAATTCTGTGTGCAGGGGCCACTATTGGGGTTAATACTGTGTGCAGGGGCCACTATTGGGGTTAATACTGTGTGCAGGGGCCACTATTGGGGTTAATACTGTGTGCAGGGGACACTATTGGGGTTAATACTGTGTGCAGGGGACACTAATGGACATAATACTGTGTACAGGGCTTACTAAGGGACATAATAGAGTTCTGAGGAGGGGGTCGGTTGAGGTCTTCGGCGTCGGTTTGGGGGGGCCCCATGTCAAAAGTTCGCCACGGGGCCCCGCCATTCCTAGTTACGTCACTGCAGACTAGCTATGGGTTTCTTAAATATAGATTTGTCCCAAAGACTTACTTGAATAGAGAAATACGTGTAGAGGTCCCAGATGAGATGGATAAGCAGGTTCGTAAACTTTAGTGCTTGTAGGCTTGGAGCTTCAGAGGAAAACGCTCTCTGAGGAGGATCTTGAGAACAGAGGAAAAGACATCTCTGTTTGGAGTGCCCTGAGACTTGGCTGCCATTTTCAGCTCCACATGTCTTCACACAAAGAGGACCACCAAAGGTTCCCAACCCCCCTAGAGGGGGATGTAACTTCTCCTCCTCCACGCCAGTCAAGGGAGCTTGATGGGTCCTGAAGGTCACCTGATCATACTGGACACTCCTTTACATTGATTACAATGGGAAGTATAGGCAGGTGTAGTTCACAAAACATCCACAAGATGGCACATTAACCCTTTCGCTGCCAGGCACGTACACTGTACGTGCTCCCAAGGTGGCACTTCAGTAGCCGAGGACGTACTTAGTACGTCCTCCCTACTAATGCACCAATGCTCCCTAATGCAGATATCTCTGGACTGCATCAACACATCTTGATGCTTTAAAATGCATTTTAAAGAAGAGACTCTCATCTTTAAAATGATACCAGGGACTTGATGATTTTACTTACAGTCTTGGAGCCATTCACTGTTGAAAACACTATTTGGCATTGAGATCCAACTGCAGATCTCAATTCCCGACAGCGTTTCAACAGTGAATTTCTCCAAAACTGTACATCCAATCATCGAGTTTTTGATATCATTTTAAAGATGAGATTCTCCTCTTTAAAATATTGAAAGCATCAAGATATGTTGATGCAGTCCAAAGACATAGAGATCCAAAGTGTCCCCCCCCCCCCTTCTGTCTAAGCAAGCAATTTACAATCTAACAGAGGGACATGGAGCAGCCCAGCAGAGAGAGAGAGAGACAGAAACGATCTCTCTCTCTCTGCATAACTTGTATGTGACAGCAGGAGGGGGGTGGCAGGGACTCTATTGTCCCTATTAACCCTTCTCCTGCCAATCAGAGAACATACACATATATACATTTGTCTCTGATTGTCACATACAGTTATAATGTAATTCCCCCCTGAGCTTTTCTAGTGGGGTATTCTTATGTTATACCTCCTGAACATAACCAGGAAGTTTGTTGGCACTGTGACCCAGGCATTTACCATTGTCCAGGTCGCAGAGCCAAAAAAAAAAAAGCCGCACCAAACACTTACACAACATATACATAAAGTCGTAAATAAAGTTTACATTTCACTCAAATCCTAGTCCTGTCTATACCTGAGCTTTCTACAGTAAAATACGTCTCTAGTGATATCTGTTACACGCTAAAATAATAGTAATAACAATTATCACTATTATATAAAGGATCCCACTCAAAGTCACTTGGTTTCTTTGTATTTGCGTTTATTTACAATGAAGGTGTATACTACTCGGTGTTAAAAATAAACGTTTTCGGCCTGACCGGCCTTCATCAGACTCTACAACAAAATTAAATAAAATAACAAAACAAGATAAGTGAGTATTCCACCATAGTAGTACAATCTAAACTGGTGTATACAGACTGGACTATGTACAGTATAAACATATATAACATATATAACATCATCACGTTTCATGTTGATCTTGAAAATTCTAGAGCTCTATACAATACTGGGACAGAACATTCCTGTGGCGTACATGCTGTATGATAGTATACAAAGATATTGAGACGACGACTCATCGTGTAGGTCCTTGGTCTCTTAGTGGTGGTCAAAGGATTAGATGAAGAAGTGTCATTTAGAGAAAGAGTGTATTCCACCCGTACGGGAAAGTATAAAGAATCCATATTGTGAAGTATTGTCCTAATAAGCCCCCTAAGAAGCGTGAGTAGGTGATTAGGGAAATGGTAAAAAGGCGTACCAGTAGTAAGTCGTATAACAAATTTAGGACAAGAAAGACGTCCAAGGTAAAGGTGTTTATACCTAATGGACACAAGAATAAAGTATGTTATTTCTATCTCTAATGGTCATATCAACCGCTGTAAAAGTATATAAACTAAGCTCACCTCAATCGTTACTCGTTAACGTGAGGTAGTTGGCTGCGAGGATTGATAATTGCGATAATTGTAGGTAGTGAATGTGCAATAGCTGTAAAAGATAGACATAATAAGTAGGGTCCATGAACACATATCTGGTAGGTAAGAGCCCCTAGTGGTATCCCAAATGTACACCATTTTACCTTTAAGGCAAATGTCTGTTGGTTATTAATGGCCAAGCATGGATGATGCTGGGAGCTTGGGGTAGGAATCTGTAAATAACAAGGCCCAAAGTTTAGCAAAAGAGTTAATGAAAAAGTTAATGTAGAGCATAATTAACAAGGACTCCAGTATATCTACCTGAGAGAGCGAATGGTTGCACGTCCTATCTCATTGGTGGTGTGGTAGGTACTGGGCTTGATGTGCGTTTTTTTAAAAAGAAAAGATGCTGACGTCACGTTGCACGTGCGACGTACGTCATGACGTCGGTCGGCATCGGGACACGCCCCTCCGCGGGCAGGAGCCGCTCCCAGGGTCCGAACAAGGCAATCATGAGAATAAGGGGCGTGTCCCGATGCCGACCGACGTCATGACGCACGTCGCACGTGCAACGTGACGTCAGCATCTTTTCTTTTTAAAAAACGCACATCAAGCCCAGTACCTACCACACCACCAATGAGATAGGACGTGCAGCCATTCGCTCTCTCAGGTAGATATACTGGAGTCCTTGTTAATTATGCTCTACATTAACTTTTTCATTAACTCTTTTGCTAAACTTTGGGCCTTGTTATTTACAGATTCCTACCCCAAGCTCCCAGCATCATCCATGCTTGGCCATTAATAACCAACAGACATTTGCCTTAAAGGTAAAATGGTGTACATTTGGGATACCACTAGGGGCTCTTACCTACCAGATATGTGTTCATGGACCCTACTTATTATGTCTATCTTTTACAGCTATTGCACATTCACTACCTACAATTATCGCAATTATCAATCCTCGCAGCCAACTACCTCACGTTAACGAGTAACGATTGAGGTGAGCTTAGTTTATATACTTTTACAGCGGTTGATATGACCATTAGAGATAGAAATAACATACTTTATTCTTGTGTCCATTAGGTATAAACACCTTTACCTTGGACGTCTTTCTTGTCCTAAATTTGTTATACGACTTACTACTGGTACGCCTTTTTACCATTTCCCTAATCACCTACTCACGCTTCTTAGGGGGCTTATTAGGACAATACTTCACAATATGGATTCTTTATACTTTCCCGTACGGGTGGAATACACTCTTTCTCTAAATGACACTTCTTCATCTAATCCTTTGACCACCACTAAGAGACCAAGGACCTACACGATGAGTCGTCGTCTCAATATCTTTGTATACTATCATACAGCATGTACGCCACAGGAATGTTCTGTCCCAGTATTGTATAGAGCTCTAGAATTTTCAAGATCAACATGAAACGTGATGATGTTATATATGTTATATATGTTTATACTGTACATAGTCCAGTCTGTATACACCAGTTTAGATTGTACTACTATGGTGGAATACTCACTTATCTTGTTTTGTTATTTTATTTAATTTTGTTGTAGAGTCTGATGAAGGCCGGTCAGGCCGAAAACGTTTATTTTTAACACCGAGTAGTATACACCTTCATTGTAAATAAACGCAAATACAAAGAAACCAAGTGACTTTGAGTGGGATCCTTTATATAATTGAGTACGGATTGGGACCCTATCCCACACACGAATTTACCCAGTTTCATCACACCCCCTGATTCAACAATTATCACTAGAGATGAACGTATAGATTGCTAAAATTTTTATAGGGGTTGGAAAATAACATTTTTATGTAAAGTCCTATTTAATTTGCATGCACAAAACGGGATGGCGCATTTCTGCGATTTTGGCGATTCTTTAACACCCACCCCTGTAAATATATACATGTGTGGTATGTATGAACTCCTCACATATTGCAGTTTTATGGACAGTACATTATGTTTGCAGAAAGGGATTTCTTGAGCCGCAATTTAGTGGCAAATTTGAATTTTTGCGCAATTTTTGCTAGCAATCTCTGTTTGCGGCAAAGTTGAATGAAGGTGGTTGTATATATAAACTATTAAATTGTGGTTTTATATACGGTATGCTGTGTACTCTGAAAAAAGTTGGTATCACAGTCACAGTTTGGTAGGTGCAGTATAGCTTTTTAACATATTAGTGAACAACAGCAAAATCCTGCTTGTCTTCTGTATTCGTGTTTTTGGGAGTCCGAGCTCTTGTTGTAATTGATGTTTGCGGTACATATAGTATATATACACATTGTATAAACCATAAACTATTATTTTAAAAGTATTTTTCATATGAATGTGAGATTGAACATGAGTTTTAGGTGCAAATATGTGTTTTAGCGTATTTTTTCAAAAAATTATTTGTGTTGGTCGCAAAGTTGCATGAAGGTGGATGTGGCTATCGATGACCCATTAAGACATTTGTAATCTTCAGATTGTCTACTTTCAAAAAATATATAGGGTTTAGGGGTTCACTTACTTTTCATGGTGTGTAATCCCTACATTTTATAGGATGATACTTTTTTAACATTTCCACCTTCAAAGCAGAATTTTGTTCCTTCCAGTTCTAGCGATTTTTCTGAAGACACGTGCATGCGGGTTCAGGCCATAGTGATATGTATGAACTCTGCACATGTTGAACTCTTATTTTTAGGAGGTTTGGTGCATTTAATTTTTTGTTTGGTTTCCGCTTTTAACAACTAATATACATTTATTTGCATTTTTTTCATAAAACATTAACTTTAAATCAAAATTGCATGAAGGTGCCTGTTCGTATACAGTACCAAGTGGCATTCTGACAATGCTGCAGGTGTCTACTTTAAGAAAATATATAGGTATGGGGGGTTGGATGCTTTTTTAATGTTGCAATTTAGGTTTGATTTGTCCATCTCAAAACTGTGAAAATTGCTCTGGCTACTGGAGGTGCAAAATTTCCAGAGACCCTTGGCAGCGAAAAGGTTAATAGACCTCCCTGTGTGCTGGCTCTGGTGAAGTAGAAATACTGTTAATATAGAAGGAATGGGGGAGGAACCTCTTTACCTTATATGCCAATGTCCATACCATCTCAGTCTGCAAGGACTATTAACCACTTCAGTACCGGGCCAATTTGTGGTCCAGGACCAGACACATTTTAGGTTTATTTTGTATGTGCGGTTTTGAGGTCTGTAACATTTTTCTCATATGTCTCAGTCAACTAATTTTTGCGTCTTTTTTTTCGGGGACACATAGGGCTTTATTTTTATGTTTTTATTTTCAAAGGTGTTTTAATTTTTTTTATATCCAGGAAAATATAAACAAAATAGGAGGGAAATTATGTCTAGTTTTCAATTTATTATTATTTTTTATTTAATAACACAAAGTGTCACTGAAAAACTTTATAATATAGTTTTTCCTCTCCGTTATAGTAATTTTTATTTTGTATGGTGTCGTCGGGGGTGGGGCTATAACCTTTAATAACGGCGTTTTATTAGCGTATTATTTATTTATTTTTTATTATTATTTTATTTACTTTTTTAAAAACTTTATTATATTTTTTTTTCCAGATTGTGTCCCCATAAAGTGATAAGAGACCTTTGGGGACATCTGATCACTTATTTTTTTGTACTTGAGGCTGATTTCTCCTAAAACTGGGGCTGCTACATTTAACCACAGTTGCAGGAGAAATACAGCCTCCTGCACGCTGTATATACAGCTTACTGAGCTGATCTGGGGTCCTGTAGGACTCAGCAGCTTTTGCAAGACTCTGCTCCCAGCGGATCACGTGTCCGCTGGGTCAGAGGGCGGCTGAATTATGGCAGCATGCATAACTGTGTATACAGCACTCATTGAGCGCTGTATACACAGCGATTGAGAAAGCAGGGGAGGTAATTAATCTTCCCTGTCTTCTCTCTGGGAGCTCCGGCTGAAGTTACAGCCGGCTCCCATTGAAAGCAGCTGTACAATCTCCGTGCAGCTGGTGTGTTCTGACTGGACGTACAGGTACGTCCTGTCAGAACTAGGCAACCACTTCCCGGACGTATATAGTTTATGGGCGGTCCGGAAGTGGTTAAAGGGAATTGGACGAGCAGGACCGTAACATTACATAATTGCCCTCTTAGTTACCCACCAAACCAACTTTTAGCCGGTTGAAGATAACCAGGATTAATTTGTAGCCAGCCATCTTGAACCTGAAGGTCATTACCATGATAGTGAGGCAGTCTCCTTAAATAGTTTACTCTATGTTACAATTAAACGAAATTATAGCGACGGTAGAAAGAGGGAGGGGGAAGGGGAATTTTTTTTTTTTTTTTTTTTTTTTAAATGAAGAAATAACACCTAAATCTGCATCTGTCACCATAATATTGTTTTCTACTTTATTCTTACAGTTTCAAGCAATTGTTTCTTCTGTTTACTTTACATCAAGAGACTCTGAAGAGCACAGCCCGATGATGAACAACTATAGGCCAACCCAGCCACTTAATGGAAGGACCGTGTATAGCTACCATTAGTGATGTGGTTTTTGTACCACACATTAAAGGTGTTATAATAAGAAAATATCACTTTACATTTCTCTAAACTTTATGTTAATTTTTGCATTTTGTAAGTAACAAATTAACAGTTCAGCAACAAATAAAGACATTCTGTAAGCTTTTTATGTACTATGAATAGTTTTGTTACCTTCATATGTCAGTTATCAACAGAACTTGCCTTAGATTGCAAAGGATATTACCTTGAAATACCAAATAATACTGTACTGTATAAAATAGTTATAACATAGTTCCTTATTACCAGTACCATATATTGTCTAAACTGTGACACACAAAATTCCAATATAACAATACTGTGCAACCTGTAATATTACAGTATGTTACATAGACCTATGATGGAGGAAGAAATTAATACTGCCATACAGTACTCATACAACAGCAAAATGAGTACTCACAAATTTTAGCACAAATATCTGTAAAAATGGATGATTGGAGACTTTTCATCCTTGCGGTAAATTCATGTTTTTTTTTATATATATCTGTTTATCAAATCTGTTTGATGCAAATGGATGGCCATCTACTTATCTTGAATTTGCTTTTACTTTTTTTTTTTTTGTTGGACACAAAGGCATAGTATACCACAGTGGTCAGTGGTTAGTACTGTGGGCTTGCAGCGCTGAAGTCCTAAGTATGAATCCAGTGAAGGACAACATCTGTATGGAGTTTGTATGTTCCTCCTTTGTTTACGTGGGTTTGCTCCCACTCTCCATAGAC
Organism: Leptodactylus fuscus; assembly: GCF_031893055.1. NCBI lineage: Eukaryota > Metazoa > Chordata > Amphibia > Anura > Leptodactylidae > Leptodactylus > Leptodactylus fuscus. Next base: position 31,022,125 of record NC_134275.1, read on the forward strand.
ATACTGTACTGATATAAATACCCATTTTGAAAGTTTAAATATACATGTGCGGTCACTGTCGATTGACGATTATTTGGCAGGTGTAAGCCAATGGCTGGTCAGGTAATGGAGGGGGTGTACATCTCACCCAGACTACTAAGTTGGGTGAGATGAGAAAACTCCAGAGAGAATGTTTCTCAGCAGATAATTCTGTCTGCTGAGTGTTATTTCAAAGTTCTGGTTACTGGGCTGGATTTTTAGGAATGGCAGGTAGGTTGGTAGTGGGACCTGTCATTCCACCCCCTCCAGTCCACACTTTGGGGATGTTCAGGCAGCGAATCAGCTGTTTAGAGTCTCCTCGTCAAGGAGGCTTAAGAAGTCAGCTCCAGCAGCAGACTGGGGGCAGAGCCAACAGAGAGGTCATATTTTTGGAGCGGTGTCCTGAATGATTCTACTGGCTTTTGGATTTCTGTTATTCTAGGTGAGGTAACCTATTCTATGTTTAGTTAGAGCCTAGCCGGGCAAGTATTTATTTTTGTATTGTTTCCTTTTGTTGCTGCACTATATTTTTAAGTGAAAATAAACTCTACCTTTGTTTTGGACTAAAGAAACTGGACTTGTGTGTCTATGCCACCTCACCTAGCAACCCCAGACCCTGACACAGGGCACTGTGTGCAGTTGTACAAATTGCACTTATTGCAAGTCCACCCAAATTGGATGTAAATATGGATCCCTATGGCAAAGTACAACCACCAGAGCAATAAGCATTGTCAGGAGGGATGATATTGGGATGCTGCCATATAAGAGTGATATTCAGGAATATTTCCTGGAGCTTTCTCACACTACATGCGATTACTTAAAGAGGACCTTTCACTATTTTGCACACAGGCAGTTCTATATACTGCCGGAAAGCTGACAGTGCGCTGAGTTCAGCACACTGTCGGCTTTCCCGATGTGGGACTGGTGTGAAGAGCTTACGGTCCGGTACCGTAGCTCTTCTATGGTCAGAAGGGCGTTTCTGACTGTTAGCCAGAGACGTCCTTCTGCCTCGCGGCGCCAATCGCGCTGTACTGTGAGAGCCGGGAGGAACGCCCCCGCCTTCTGCTCGCAGTACTCGTCCATAGACGAGCATTATCAAGGAGGGAGGGGGGAGTTCCTCCCGGCTCCACAGTACAGCGCGATTGGCGCCGCGAGGCAGAAGGACGTCTCTGGCTAACAGTCAGAAACGCCCTTCTGACCATAGAAGAGCTACGGTACCGGGCCGTAAGCTCTTCACACCGGGCACACATCGGGAAAGCCGACAGTGTGCTGAACTCAGCGCACTGTCAGCTTTCCGGCAGTATATAGAACTGCCTGTGTGGAAAATGGTGAAAGGTCCTCTTTAAGCATGGCATATTTATATGGCAGTGTATACATCTTCAAGGCTTTAGGTGAGTGGCTGAGGAGTATCAAGATAAGACTATAGTTCTTTCAATGTGTTGCAATTCTGGTATATGTCTGATACTATGTAATTATTTGCTATATACTCTGCACTAAACAGCGACAATATGTACATTTTTATTATGTATATTTTTCATTACAGATTATGCTTTCTAGCCCTGTAAGCCTAACAGCAATCTTTGTCCATCTCCAGAATTTCCTCCAGATGCTCATTTCTGTTTATCTGAAACATACACAGAATTTCTGTGCCATAACAGTGCAAAATGTTGCTTTTACAGTGGGCATTGTCCGGAAGAAATCTTCTCTTTGGCAATAAAATGAGATAATAGTTTTATTATACTGACATCTAGTGGGCATCTAATGGACAAATGTACACTATAAAAGAAATGTTCATTGCAGAATATGGCACGCAGGGTATAAATCACCGGAGCTAATTTATTTCACAGGCCAGAGCAGGATAGTTATTGGGGCCTGGTATGACTGCACTTATCTTGGTATGGGATACATTGTATTTGCCATGTGTCAACATTCTTCACACCAGACAAATATGATGGATCTTAAAGCATAACTAAACTTTCAGGCAACTTCTGATTTTCTGCCAGTATTTGTGTCATTAATAAATTTTGTAATATACTTTTTTAAAGGGATGCTATCAGTCAGACACAATTTTTTGTAGGTACCACGTCGGAATAGCCTTAAGAAAGGCTATTCGTCTTCTACCTTTCGTCGTCTTCTCCACACCGCCGTTCGCCTACAATCTCGGTTCTTGTTGGTATGTAAATGAGTACTTTCGCAGCACTGAGGGCGGGTCCCAGCGCTCAGACAGCACTGGAGGCGGCCCCAATGCTGTGAGAGAACGCTCTCCAGCACCGCCTCCTCTTCTTCAGCAGCGTCATCTTCAGCCTCTTTTTCTGGCAATGGCTTGTAACTTCTAGGCCTCGGGCAGAGCAGATTGTGCATGCCCATAGGCCACGAGAAAATGCACGAATACAATACTGTGCAAGCGGCCATTTTCTCGTGGCCTATGGGCATGCGCAGTCTGCTCTTCCCGAGGCCTAGAAGTTACAAGCCATCACCGGAAGAAGAGGCTGAAGCTGACACTGTTGAAGAAGAGGAGGCGGCACTGGAGAGAGTTCTCTCGCAGCATTGGGGCCGCCCCCAGTGCTGCAAAAGAATTCATTTACATACCAACAAGAACCGGGATTGCGGGAAAGGCTATTCGGCTCCTACCTTTCATCGTCTTCTCCGTGCCACCATTCGCAATCCTGGTTCTTTTTTGTAGCGCAATCTGCTCTGCCCGAGGCCTAGAAGTTACAAGCCATTGCCAGAAAAAGAGGCTGAAGATGACGCTGCTGAAGAAGAGGAGGCGGTGCTGGAGAGCGTTCTCTCACAGCATTGGGGCCGCCTCCAATGCTGTCTGAGCGCTGGGACCCGCCCTCAGTGCTGCAAAAGTACTCATTTACATACCAACAAGAACCGGGATTGTAGGCGAACGGTGGTGTGGAGAAGACGACGAAAGGTAGGCGACGAATAGCCTTAAGGCTATTCCAACGTGGTACCTACAAAATTTTTTGTCTGACTGATAGGATCCCTTTAACAAATTTTGGCTCCTTTCTGTGAACTCCTGCATTTTCTCACTCTTTCACTTGCTTTTTCTATTGAGAGCTGTACTCTGCTTCACATTGTGTGTGAAGTATGGGCTGTGTGAAGTAAAGAGAAAATACTGATGGGAGAAGAAGACTTCAAACAGATATATCTCTGGAAATCATACAGGTAGAACTGCAAATTCAATACACTCAAGGTGAAAAGGATCAGCATAGGAGCAGTAGCATAAGCACCAACACTACTTTGGATCCTGGTATCTGGGTCTGGATTGCAGGGGTATAAATACAGGATAACAAACAGCAGGTGCCATGGGGTACAACAACTAAGGGGCCCATTTCCACTGAGTCCTAGGGTGCAATTAATGATAACTAAGGATGATGGAAGGGGAAGTGGAAAACTCCATTACTTTACTTGCCTGCATGTGATATCATTATAATCGCTTTCTTCATATGCAGTGATGTCACAGTGTACACAGTAATCTTTATGTGTGTACATTATGCCTGTGCAATGAGGTCTTAGTGGCCATAATCCCTATACGATGACCTCACTGTGTATATTATCCCTATACTGTGATGTCACTGTGAGCATTATCTTGTTACTGTGACATCGCTATGTTTATTACCCTGGTACTAAGACTTCAATATATATATAATATGTGTGCTGTAAAAGTAAGTTCACATGGCGAAAAGTGCACGCTTTTCTATGGCCTTGAGTGCAAGATGTACAAATTGGTATGTAAATACGTTAGGTGTACTTTGAACTTACTGACCTTACACCGTGTCTATCCTTAGAACAGGACAGTCTACAGCAGGGCTTTCCCACACAGATATTGCATTGGGGTTAACATTATTTATTTATTAATTATTATTTTTAGAAAAAGAGCCCAAGATAGTGAGCTCCATGCCAGGACTAGCTAGGAACTTCATAATGACTAACTTACTCTTCAGGTACTATGCCCCATGAAACCAAACTAAAGCATGTCAGGTTACTGAAATTTAGGTAGAAAACCTCTTGTGTAAGCAAGTGCCAAAGAATTGTCTAGTATTTGTACTCTCCATGTTTAGAGATCAGATTTACAGAGCCCCAGCGTCAGAGTGAGGAGTGCTGATAGGCTGGCACCTGCATCAACCTTTACCCACGCTGATTCAATGCTCCCCTATCTCTGGTCCGTAGTTCACTCCTTTATCTCCTGTGCCAGGACTTGCCTTGCAACTGAGAAGCTCATATGACCACAGACTAAAACCGTGGCCTCAGTGGTCACTGGTTAGGAATAGAGATGAGTGAGTAGTAATCGATCAAGTAGGTATTCGATCAAATACTATGGTATTCGAAATAATCGTATTCGGTTAAATACCACGCGGTAAAAATTCAATTCCCCCCCCCACTTTCCCTGGCACTTTTTTTTTACACCAATAACTATGCAGGGGAGGTGGAACAGGAACTAGGACAATGTAGGCATTGAAAAAACAAACAAACTGTATACAGTCATTGGCTGGCTAAATCAGCAGCAGCAGCAGTAGTAGTAATAATAATAATAATAATAATAATAATAATAATACTGGGACTTGGTCGTGTTAGATGCCCCCAGACATGCTTCCCCTCCTGTCCCAGTTGCATTCCAGAGGTGTTGGCATCATTTCCTGATGTGTTATTGAGGACTTGGTGACTCCAATTGGTCGAATTTTGGTTTTCCTGAAACAAGGATGTTTTTCCCATACACTATAATGGGATTCGATATTCGACCAAATAGTCCAATATTGAGGTCTAATCGAATTTTCGAATATTTCACTACTTGCTCATCTCTAGTAAGGAATCAGTAACTGATGTGAGTGACATCACCGATCCCTCTCCAGCGACACCCGAGTCCATGGATTCATCTCAGTCGTCATGTGAGTCTCTAAGCTTCCAGTGCTGCCAGTCCTGTCATAGGAGGGAAAGGGAACAAACTGCACAATGGAGAATCAGACTGGTATTCTTGTTTTTCACCCACCCCGGCCACCCCTGAGTTTGCTCCAAATTAAGGTTAAATATATAGGGTAATGTGTTGCCAACAATATTGCATCTTTTATGCTATTTTGGGCCTGTCAGTTGGCAAAACTCACCAGCATATATGCAGGAAACATGAATGGTTAGTGAACCAGGTTAGCTGCCTGAAATGAACGATTTATTGAATTTTACAAACCTTATACCATGGGGTTTTGTTATTTTACTTTCCTTGAAGTGTCATAGTTTCAGCTGTGGATCGACTTTCATACATTTCACTGTGGGCTTTTCAATTTTCACCAGGAAAAGATCTTCCATTGTCACCTTTCAAGAAGAAAACAGTAGATGTTATATGTGTGGAAAAACTACATACAGTACTACATTCAACACTAAAAACCACACAGATATTAAAATGGGTGTACTGTAATTGGCTTATCCTATCCTACAAATATTATAAATGTGAAAGTTTGGATGTTTGTTCCGTAATCACACAAAAACGGCTGAACGGATTTCAATGAAATTCCCGGTAAATGACACAGCTTCACGACTTTTATGAATTTATGTTCACATACTATATTATACTGCTCTTGGCAGTAGCTTATCTCAGGTTCTGATAAAGCCAGGGCTGTTATCTCTCTATATAAACACTTAGCTAACCCCCAGTCCATTCTGTACATACATTTGCACATTATCTGATCTGCTCCAGGGAACATGCTGACACACTAGATGGGAAAACACCTTTTAATCCAAATTGGCAGTTTACTAATTTTAAACATGCCAGGAAAAAGAAAATCTAATTTATCGCAACGACTTATTTAATTGTTGTTCTTATTCCACACCCCTGCTCTTTTACATACACTCAACCCTGCCATCCCTTTGGTTTGTTGGAGGTGCCGACGGGACGTGAGTACATAGCAACACATTTTCCGGTCTTGCCTGGAGTTTTATCCGTTCTGGGTCCAAGTTCAGGAGATGATCTATCCTCTTCTGCCCTCTAATGTCCTGCTAGGACCCCTCCAGTATTTAATGAATGTACCTCATAAGACCATGGGGAAGCATCCCACTAGTAAGAGAAATAATAGACAAATTCTTTTTTTTATTGTAGAATGTCTAGAAGAAACTGATGGATCCATAGCAGTCAATAGTATATTAGCGTATATCTTCCTGGTTGATCTCAAAGAACACACGGTATCTCTGTTCTATTTAGGATCTATGTTCCTGCTTAGTGTATGAGCTGAACCTGCATACCAAATGTAATGTGAACACAATCCCAAGGGTTTATTCACACAGCTTTTATTTCAGTTAATATTTGTAGAAAATAAAAATGATTCATGGATTCCTTGCAGTGCAGACACGCCTAAACTTATTCTGACTATAGAAAGTAGCAATTCAGCATTAGAAGATTAAAAACTCAACTTTATTGTTCACAAGTTAAGATCCATATGGCAGGCACTTCCATCATAAGTGCTGCAGGATAATGGGGCAGCTCTGAGTGTGGTCAGTGTGTGGTCCAGGTAAAGCACATTGACATGGCCTATAAAAACACACCAGAATAGGACATGCTGAGTATGTGAAAAAAAAAAAAAAAGTGTATGGTCCCATTACTAGCATGGTTCCTGGTAAAGTTTACATGCCAGGAGTCACACTACTCACTTACTGCAACCCAGACGGAGGGAAACGAAGGATGGGAGTAGTAGTAGTGGATGATGTGCCACCTGCTAGGCCGAGCACAATCAACCAAGAACCCCAGCCCTGCTCCTGGGCCGGACACCACTGAGGGGGTCCTGCAGCATTACCTAAATGGTGTTGATAGTAGTATCCCCTAGGGCGATTCCAGTTGGAGAGGAGATCTCTCCTCACTGAGCCGATGTGATGTTGGTCAGAAGGGCCCTGATGATATGGCAGGCATGACTCAGGTAGCCAGTGGTTGCAGTTGAACAAGGAACAGCTTTATTCAGCAACGGAGACAGTTTCAAGAGCAGCCTCCAACAATGGGCATTGTACTGTAGTACCTCAGTGTTCAACTCCCCAGCCTTGGTTTTATAAGGGTGCTCAGGAAAGATGTAGGCTCTATGGCAGACTTCTCCTCCAACTGGGGACAGTGGTGCCAGGAGTCCAGACAGGGATCTGGTTATCTTTGTTCAGGTCTGAAATCCTCCTGTCAGTGTCCTCCACTGCTTCTCCTGACACTGAATCCAAAAGTCCTAACAGCTGAACTCCCTTCTCAGGGCTGACTCTAGATGAGCCTGGGGCAAGTACTCTGTCCTCCTGGAGGCTGTAGGGACAGGTGTTGAGATCAAATCTAAGTGCTGACAATTACCACTACACAGTCTCTCGGCTTTCCATATACTGGTTGTAGACTAGACTCTAGACTACACCAAGCTCTCAATGGTCGCCACAGAGACCTAGGTCTCCTACAACCCTTCCCAACAGCCTGTGATTCACCAGGGCTGAACCAAGGGAAGGTTTTAACACAGAGGGGAAAAGACAACAAGGGAAAGCTGCATAACAGTGACAGAACAGAGGATGGGACATATCAACACAACCCAGAGGCACAAGCCACAAACAGTTAAATCAGTAGCACTCTCGGATGCTGCATCCTCACCATATTATTTGTAGTGGCAGGATTTGGTACTGAACCACTGCCCCATAGACGTCTATGCTACAAATTGTAGCTTCCGGCATGTAAATATTGCTGGGAACTGTACTGCCCCCAGATCAGCTTAGTCTTAGTCATCGTCTTAGCTGTCGGACCAGTGCAGATCTAATATTAATGACCTATCCTAAAGTTCAATTTCTCTACTGTAAATGGTAGCAAAAAAAAAACTGTAAAAGCACCCTTAGGCTCCATTCACATCACACTTCAGCAACCTGTGCTGCCCAAGTGACCAGTTACATATAGCAGGGTCTATCAGATTCCATCAAGGTGGCTATTTTTCTTCTCTAAAAGTGTGATATGACAACTCATGCACACTGGCTTGAAGCCTGTATAGTAGTACACAAAACAAGTTTACCTTTAGTACGAAGCTTCCATCAACCGAGTATGTCGAAATATTCTGCCTACAAGCACTGGAAGAATGCACCTCATCATACATCTTGTACTATATACTACAATACAGGGGCATACCCATGCTTTTCCAGAAGTATGCTCCAACCCACCTAACCCCCCATGCCTACAGAAGATCCCCCAACCCCTCTGTATTATCTGCCACAGCTCTCCAAAAATGATGATAAAAGAGAGCAGTAGTGCTTGTAGGAGATCAGTGGCGGGACTTCAGGGGAGTTTTGAAACTAAAGTGGAACTGCTGGTTCTCACCTTATGATGATAATGAGCTTCATCATTATTCAGAAGAGCAGTGACCAGCCAGGGACAGGTTCAACCATGTACAATAAATAAATAACCTTGGAGGGAACTTTAATTGGAATAAATTCCTTTGCAGACTGATAAAATAAACAAGACCTGGGAGATAAGCTTTCAAGAATATAAGCAGGTGGCCATGTTTCCAAGTGGCATGGTGACAGTGTGCAAAAGGAGGAGGTCTTCTAAATCTCAGTAATATATACCCATCATCAGGGAAGGAACAGTCGAGGGGCTGTTCAGAGGTGACATTTGTGAGTATACTTTTGTGTTTACATGTGGATTATATTGAATTTTTATGACCTAGTATTTTTACACATTGTGATTTATTTCTACACATATATTGAGCATATATAACATTAATGATATAAATACCTTATTACATTCTGCAAACCTATTAGATTAACTATATTTCTGAGATAAGATTTCAAGAAAATAGGCATGTACCAGGTTAAAATGGTAAAATGGTCAATATGGTATTTTGCTACGAACGCATAATATTTATCCACAGGAACTGTCCTCGAATATGTCAAAAGGTCTGGGGGTGCCTGGTCCAACCTTATATTCCACTGTGTACACACTATGCTTTTGTCCCTTTTTCACTAGGTTTATAATTATTAAAATGGATGTTGCCCCTTTTTATTTTTGGAAGGGTTTTGAATATATAAACAGTGTTCGGGAAAATACTTTGGGGAAGTATTTGAAATACAAAATATTTATGACTTTTAAATACAAATACTAAATACTACTTCAAAAGTATTTAAAAAATACTAAAATAATTGAAAAAAGTAAACAAAAAAAAATTAATAAAAACAAAAAAATGGAACAATTGAACATAGGCTAAATGGAAAAAGAACTAAGTTTATTTCCAAAACTCAAAAAGTTATTATACGTTATTTATGTTATGTGCTTGTGTGCATTCAGAATAACAAGGATTTCAAATGTTTTGTCCGACCGGCGGTTTCTTCTCGGTGAGAGAATTATTCCCGCTCGAGAAAATAAGCGTTAGACTGAAGCCGATGAGGGTAACGCACTGATTTAGTCGGAAAAATTTGCTTCGGGGTTGGGGATTGTAAAATAAAAACCAAACCATGATGTAATTAAATAACTTACCCTTAAGTGCTTAAGGAAGTTGGATGTTGAGTTTATTTCACCCGTGATTAACTTGTTTGGATAGGCCTTGCAGTAAGCATACACTTTTTTTTTTTGGTTTGTTTGTTTGTTTTTAATGTAGATTGTGAGCCCATATAGGGATCACAATGTACTTTTTTTTTTTTCCTATCAGTATGTCTTTGGGAGGAAATCCACGCAAATATGGGGAGAACATACAAACTCCTTGCAGATGTTGTTCCTGGCAGGATTCGAGCCCAGGACTCCAGCACTGCAAAGCTGCAGTCCTAACCACTGATCCACCGTGTTGCCCCATAATTTTCCTCCATTTTTTAAGTAATTTTATGGAATGGATTACGCGATCGGGATGATTAAAAACTAAAAATAAATCACGCTTCACTACAAGGCGGACTTGCGCTGCTGGAACACGCTGGAATTTTCCCTCCTCTCGTCATACCTCGCACTAGATAAGAGAAACAAGAGTGATGACGTGACTCGCGCTGTTGTTTTTTTTTTGTTTTGTTTTTTTTAAATGCGGTGAGGTGGGTTATTTAAATTACAACATTTGCTTTGAATTTAGTCAGTAATTGAAATACGGAAAATACTTCCTAGAAGTATTTTAATTACAAAATACAAATACCTGACAAGCATTTTAAATACTATTTTAATTACTTGTATTTTAAATACTCCTGCACACATTATATATATATATATATATATATATATATATATATATATATATATATATATATATATATATATGTATATATATCACTATACAAATGGATGAGATCCTCTGATATGGTATATAAACCCAAAAATCTGGAACATGCGAGTGTAGATTTTCTGGTTATTTCTTGCTGTTATTTATTATTAATATTAGGAGACTTTAGAAACTATTGCATATGTTTTATTCTATGCATGTACAGAAAAGCACAATGTGCTCAGAATCTATGCTGATGTACCACAAGCACCACCATGTGGTACATCAGAAAAAGGAACCCATTGAAGTCAATGGGAGGCTTTGTTTTCAGCACTGAAATTCCACACCAAATTCCTCACCATTTTCCTCCATGTGAATGGACCCCAACTCTACTTTTCCTTCAACACAGTTGTTTTAATATTTATCTTAGTTGCACTTTTACTAATATTTATCTTAATAGTTGTACATTTTACTAATACCATTCACATTTCTATATATTTTTAAAACTGCATTCTGATATGCATTGTAAAATGTATTATTGTAGTTATTGATTAAAGAAAAGCGCCATGTGAACTCAGCCTTAAAGGGGTTGTCCCACGTCGCATACTCACCCGTCTTTGTTCCTCTAAAATCTTCTGTCTTCCGGCTTTGTCTCGTCATTGGTGGGCGGGGTCACATATGCAAAGCCAAGCGGCGAGATGCCACCGGCACTGCGTGCGCGCTCATACACCAGTCTACCCTTCACAATGCGAATACAGACCCGACACCCTGCGGGTCTGTATTAGCATTGTGAAGGCTAGACTGGTGTATGAGCTTGCACGCAGGGCCGGCGGCATCTCGCCGCTTGGCTTTGCATATGTGACCCCGGAGCGGAACAGCATCGCTTCTGCCGCTGCTGTCTTCATGCAGGGCAGAAGCATAGCGATGTGCCTGTGCCGGCGTCTAACAGTCCCCAGCATCCGCCTATTACAGCGGATGCCAGGGAGTTAGATGCCGGCACAGGTGAAGCCAGCAACATCGCTATGCTTCTGCCCTGCATGAAGACAGCAGAAGCGATGCTGTTATTCCGCTCCTCCGCCCCGGAATAGCAGCATCGCTTCTGCCGCTGCTTGCTTCATGCAGGGCAGAAGCATAGCGATGTTGCTGGCTTCACCTGTCCCCCAAAGGGTAAACTACCCCCCCACTACCACCACCAGGCTCGCTCCTGTGCACTTAGCCCCTCCTCCCTCCCCCCTGAGAGCAGGCAGACATCACTTGACTCAGGAGCAGCTAGGTCAGGGCTGTGGACACAAAAAAAAAAAAAAAGAATAAAGTGAGATAGTGGCCAAACAAAGCAGTTTTGCTGAAGCAATGTATTTAGGAAAAGTCTTACATTCACATTTACAAGCATTATAGATAGGATCCTTGTGACGGGACAACCCCTTTAAGAACTGCATTCACTATGCATTTTACCTGTATGCTAACAGCCAATAAATTGTAAAACATCTGGTCTATTAGCATTGTAGAAAAGTGCTACTCTTTACTGCAATTGAAAACTGCACACAGATCCTGAGTTAAAAAGAGCTGTGTAAATGCAACCCTATGCATGTGCAATATCACTCAATTACTGCAAAATTGCAGCAAAATGGCACAATGTTCAGAAAATTGCAGCAAACACGTGAAACTTTGCGTCATTCAAATGATTATACCATAATGTGACTTCTACTTCTGACCATACCTTCTTAGACCCGTCCAACCCCTAAGCATGAACTTACCTGCTTCTAGGAGTCCTCGTTGAAGCCCACTCCCTCTCTGTGCCCCATGTACACAGGGGAATCAGCATTTCAAATCAAGTCCACATACTCACAAGATTTCCTGGCCCGAACCAAGTCATGAACCTGGGACACCTTATATCATAGTGATCTATAATGCTGGGAATTTCTGCCTGTCTACGGCTTCATTGTTCTGTACTCCATATACTATAGAGAGTAGAGCTGTGAGGAGACAGAGACTCCTAGCATTATAGATTACTATGACACAAGGAGTCCTGGTCTCCTAACTGGTTTCAGACTTGGAAATCCAGCCAATGTATGAACCGGATTTTCTGACCCGGATTTCCCGTATTCCCCTGAACTGTGGTAAATCTCATGAGAATCTGTATAGTAAATAACTCTCTGCGCGCTTAGGCCTTCACACATCCATGCTATTGAAGGACAACACCCTGCCCTGCTCATTTGCGACTGCTGTGCTGTCCAATAGTTGATCTGGTTTTTGCACCGGTGAAAAGCAGATCATTTTTATTGTTTCATTTTTTTATATTTTGTATGTCTCTGGGTCCATGAAGAACGGATGAAACACAAATTAAATTAAATTTTTTTCACAGACCTATAGACTTTCATTGATGTGATGCATCTGTAAAAAACAGGAAGTACATCTGTTATTTTGTTTGCAAGCCATTTTTGAAAAACTACAGAAAGATTTTCTGTAGTGTTTTTTTTCTGCAATTGGTGAATGGGATTAGCCAGAATTTCATTAATTTTGCTGGTACTGTAAAACGCAGTATTTTTTTCTGCTGCATTTATTTGGGTCTCCGTATGTGGGGCCATAGCCTTAAAGTATAGCACGGGTTTTGGAAAAACTTCAGAGTCTTTTTATTAAACCTGTACTGTACCTTTGAATTTCCTGTAACATACCAGCTCGTCTCTGCAGCATTCTGTATGCCTTCCCCCTACATCAGTGGTGCCCAATACGTCGATCGCGTTCTACCGGTTGATCGCAAAGGAAGTATGGGTCGATCATGTGACATTTTTAATTTTTTTAACTTTTTATTGTTTGAACCAGCGCAGGAGAGCTGCCGCTGAATACTAGTATATATAATATATATATATATATACATATACACACACACACTAGTATATATACAGTCCTATGAAAAAGTTTGGGCACCCCTATTAATCTTAATCATTTTTAGTTCTAAATATTTTGGTGTTTGCAACAGCCATTTCAGTTTGATATATCTAATAACTGATGGACACAGTAATATTTCAGGATTGAAATGAGGTTTATTGTACTAACAGAAAATGCGCAATATGCATTAAACCAAAATTTGACCGGTGCAAAAATATGGGCACCTCAACAGAAAAGTGACATTAATATTTAGTACATCCTCCTTTTGCAAAGATAACAGCCTCTAGTCGCTTCCTGTAGCTTTTAATCAGTTCCTGGATCCTGGATGAAGGTATTTTGGACCATTTCTTTCTACAAAACAATTCAAGTTCAGTTAAGTTTGATGGTCGCCGAACATGGACAGCCCGCTCTCAAATGATCTGAAAACAAAGATTGTTCAACATAGTTGTTCAGGGGAAGGATACAAAACGTTGTCTCAGAGATTTAACCTGTCAGTTTCCACTGTGAGGAACATAGTAAGGAAATGGAAGACCACAGGGACAGTTCTTATTAAGCCCAGAAGTGGCAGGCCAAGAAAAATATCAGAAAGGCAGAGAAGAAGAATGGTGAGAACAGTCAAGGACAATCCACAGACCACCTCCAAAGAGCTGCAGCATCATCTTGCTGCAGATGGTGTCACTGTGCATCAGTCAACTATACAGCGCACTTTGCACAAATAGAAGCTGTATGGGAGAGTGATGAGAAAGAAGCCGTTTCTGCACGTACGCCACAAATAGAGTTGCCTGAGGTATGAAAAAGCACATTTGGACAAGGCAGCTTCATTTTGGAAACAAAAATTGAGTTGTTTGGTTATAAAAAAAAGGCGTTATGCATGGCGTCCAAAAAGAAACAGCATTCCAAGAAAAACACATGCTACCCACTGTAAAATTTGGTGGAGGTTCCATCATGCTTTGGGGCTGTGTGGCCAATGCCGGCATCGGGAATCTTGTTAAAGTTGAGAGTCGCATGGATTCCACTCAGTATCAGCAGATTCTTGAGAATAATGTTCAAGAATCAGTGACGAAGTTGAAGTTACGCCGGGGATGGATATTTCAGCAAGACAATGATCCAAAACACCGCTCCAAATCCTCAGGCATTCATGCAGAGGAACAATTACAATGTTCTGGAATGGCCATCCCAGTCCCCAGACCTGAATATCATTGAACATCTGTGGGATGATTTGAAGCGGGCTGTCCATGCTCGGCGACCATCTAACTTAACTGAACTTGAATTGTTTGTCCAAAATACCTTTATCCAGGATCCAGGAACTGATTAAAAGCTACAGGAAGCGACTAGAGGCTGTTATCTTTGCAAAAGGAGGATCTACTAAATATTAATGTCACTTTTCTGTTGAGGTGCCCATACTTTTGCACCGGTCAAATTTTGGTTTAATGCATATTGCACATTTTCTGTTAGTACAATAAACCTCATTTCAATCCTGAAATATTACTGTGTCCATCAGTTATTAGATATATCAAACTGAAATGGCTGTTGCAAATACCAAAATATTTAGAACTAAAAATGATTAAGATTAATAGGGGTGCCCAAACTTTTTCATAGGACTGTATATAGTATAGTATATATATACTAGTATATATAGTATAGTATATAAAGGCTATTGTTGACAACCAAAGGACGAATAGTTATTATTGACAATGGACCATTGTTGACTACTGATAATGGACCATTGTTGATACTTCAGTATTGGTAGTATTTTATATTTCTGAAGAAATATTTTATGAAATTTTTTTTTATTTTTTTTTTTTAGAGGGAATGCACATGATCATGTATGTGTCAGCAACCTTGATTGAACGGCACAGGCTCATTTATTGGGACCAGTGAGCACTGTCCATAAAACGGACAGGAATAGTACCTGTCCTGAGTTTTGCCCATAGCTGACAGCCCCATTGACTGGATTGTGTCGGTATGGGGGCATAAAAATTAAATCAATGGGCCAGTGTGCTAACCATGAAAAACACAGCTAACACAGCTAACATAATGACTTTGCATGTGATTATATGCATGAGGCTTTAAACAGTACACTGGGAACAGTAGTCCAGATTTACTACTGTATAGATACTGGAGTAAACATGGGGCATCTCTGGCTCAGTGTGCCCTATCTTTGGCCCTTCTCGGAGCATCTATTTTGGGGCAATTTTTTTTTTACTTTCTAGACATGTCGGTGTGGATTCTCAGAAAAAGTGGGTGCGGCTTAAATGCACCAAAATTACATAGTTACATACAGTAGTTAGTATGGTTGAAAAAAGATATATGTCTATCAAGTTCAACCAGGAGATTGTAAAGGGCATGATATTCTGTACATTTCTATAAGAATCAATGCTCTAATCCTTTTCTCAAGCTGTCAGCTGTGACCAGCTCCTGGGGTAGGCTATTCCACAGATTCACAGTCCTTACAGTGAAGAACCAGTTCCTGGGGTAAACTATTCCACAGAATCACAGTCCTTAGAGTGAGGAAGCCTTGTTGGCTCTTGAAATTAAATTTTTTCTCTAAGTGCAGAGAGTGCCTCCTTGTCTTTTGAGGGGGATAACTATTAGCAGTTTGGTGGTCCTGCTTTGAACCTTTTCCAACTCTAGAAGAACTCTCTTTTCCAACTCTCTTTTCTTTGTAAAGGTACCTAGAACTGGACTGCATATTCCAGATGGGGCTGCACCAATGACATATAAAGTGGTAATATTACATCCCTGTCCCCTGAGTCCATACCCCTTTCAATACATGACAATATTCTTGCTCAAAGTAAGACAACAAAAAGGTGGTATGAACTGTGAAAAGATACGGCAGATTTATTATCTAGCATTAGCCACAGTGATAAATGTGACATTTTCACACTGCCTAAGATTACACTGTGTAACTATTAGTAAATCCAGGCCTATGTCTCATTTCTGGCAGGTATAATGATTAGAGATGAGCGAACAGTGTTCTATCGAACTCATGTTCGATCGGATATTAGGCTGTTCGGCATGTTCGAATCGAATCGAACACCGCGTGGTAAAGTGCGCCATTACTCGATTCCCCTCCCACCTTCCCTGGCGCCTTTTTTGCTCCAAAAACAGCGCAGGGTAGGTGGGACAGGAACTACGACACCGGTGACGTTGAAAAAAGTAGGCAAAACCCATTGGCTGCCGAAAACATGTGACCTCTAATTTAAAAGAACAGCGCCGCCCAGGTTCGCGTCATTCTGAGCTTGCAATTCACCGAGGACGGAGGTTTCCGTCCAGCTAGCTAGGGCTTAGATTCTGGGTAGGCAGGGACAGGCTAGGATAGGAAGGAGAAGACAACCACAACAGCTCTTGTAAGAGCTAAATTCCAGGGAGAAGCTTGTCAGTGTAACGTGGCACTGACGGGCTCAATCGCCGCAACCCAGCTTTCCCAGGATCCTGAATGGAATACACTGTCAGTGTATTCCCGTATACCCGATATATACCCCCGATACCCGTTCCAACGGTGTGCCCCCCCACCTTCACCCCAGAAATACCCTGCAAGTCCCCTAGCAATAGAATTGGGGCTATATACACCCACTATTTTTGCTACTGCCATATAGTGCCAGTTTCTGACTGGTAATTCAAAGAATATATTGGGGTTATAAATACCCTCATTTCTTGCTACTGCCATATAGTGCCAGTTTCTGACTGGGAATTCAAAGAATATATTGGGGTTACGTGCACCCACAATTTTTACTACTGGTATACAGTGCCATTGTCTGACTGGGAATTCAAAGAATATATTGGGAATACAAATACCCTCATTTCTTGCTACTGCCATATAGTGCCAGTTTCTGACTGGTAATTCAAAGAATATATTGGGGTTACGTGCACCCACAATTTTTACTACTGGTATACAGTGCCATTGTCTGACTGGGAATTCAAAGAATATATTGGGAATACAAATACCCTCATTTCTTGCTACTGCCATATAGTGCCAGTTTCTGACTGGTAATTCAAAGAATATATTGGGGTTACGTGCACCCACAATTTTTACTACTGGTATACAGTGCCATTGTCTGACTGGGAATTCAAAGAATATATTGGGGTTATAAATACCCTCATTTCTTGCTACTGCCATATAGTGCCAGTTTCTGACTGGTAATTCAAAGAATATATTGGGGTTACGTGCACCCACAATTTTTACTACTGGTATACAGTGCCATTGTCTGACTGGGAATTCAAAGAATATATTGGGAATACAAATACCCTCATTTCTTGCTACTGCCATATAGTGCCAGTTTCTGACTGGTAATTCAAAGAATATATTGGGGTTACGTGCACCCACAATTTTTACTACTGGTATACAGTGCCATTGTCTGACTGGGAATTCAAAGAATATATTGGGGTTATAAATACCCTCATTTCTTGCTACTGCCATATAGTGCCAGTTTCTGACTGGTAATTCAAAGAATATATTGGGGTTACGTGCACCCACAATTTTTACTACTGGTATACAGTGCCATTGTCTGACTGGGAATTCAAAGAATATATTGGGAATACAAATACCCTCATTTCTTGCTACTGCCATATAGTGCCAGTTTCTGACGGGTAATTCAAAGAATATATTGGGGTTACGTGCACCCACAATTTTTACTACTGGTATACAGTGCCATTGTCTGACTGGGAATTCAAAGAATATATTGGGGTTATAAATACCCTCATTTCTTGCTACTGGTATATAGTGCCATTGTCTGACTGGGAATTCAAAGAATATATTGGGGTTACGTGCACCCACAATTTTTACTACTGGTATACAGTGCCATTGTCTGACTGGGAATTCAAAGAATATATTGGGGTTATAAATACCCTCATTTCTTGCTACTGCCATATAGTGCCAGTTTCTGACTGGTAATTCAAAGAATATATTGGGGTTACGTGCACCCACAATTTTTACTACTGGTATACAGTGCCATTGTCTGACTGGGAATTCAAAGAATATATTGGGGTTATAAATACCCTCATTTCTTGCTACTGGTATATAGTGCCATTGTCTGACTGGGAATTCAAAGAATATATTGGGGTTATGTGCACCCACAATTTTTACTACTGGTATACAGTGCCATTGTCTGACTGGGAATTCAAAGAATATATTGGGGTTATAAATACCCTCATTTCTTGCTACTGGTATATAGTGCCATTGTCTGACTGGGAATTCAAAGAATATATTGGGGTTACGTGCACCCACAATTTTTACTACTGGTATACAGTGCCATTGTCTGACTGGGAATTCAAAGAATATATTGGGGTTATAAATACCCTCATTTCTTGCTACTGCCATATAGTGCCAGTTTCTGACTGGTAATTCAAAGAATATATTGGGGTTACGTGCACCCACAATTTTTACTACTGGTATACAGTGCCATTGTCTGACTGGGAATTCAAAGAATATATTGGGAATACAAATACCCTCATTTCTTGCTACTGCCATATAGTGCCAGTTTCTGACTGGTAATTCAAAGAATATATTGGGGTTACGTGCACCCACAATTTTTACTACTGGTATACAGTGCCAATTTCTAACTAGGAATTCAAAATGCGCAAGGCTCCCGGAAAGGGACGTGGACGAGGCCGTGGGCGAGGTCGGGGGAATGGTTCTGGGGAGCAAGGTAGCAGTGAAGCCACAGGGCGTCCCGTGCCTACTCCTGTGGGGCAGCAAGCATTGCGCCACTCCACAGTGCCAGGGTTGCTTGCCACATTAACTAAACTGCAGGGTACAAACCTTAGTAGGCCCGAGAACCAGGAACAGGTCTTGCAATGGCTGTCAGAGAACGCTTACAGCACATTGTCCAGCAGCCAGTCAGACTCTGCCTCCTCTCCTCCTATTACCCAACAGTCTTGTCTTCCTTCCTCCCAAAATTCCGAAGCTTTACAGAACAATAACCCAAACTGTCCCTGCTCCCCAGAGCTGTTCTCCGCTCCTTTCATTGTCCCTCAACCTGCCTCTCCACGTCACGATTCCACGAACCTAACAGAGGAGCATCTGTGTCCAGATGCTCAAACACTAGAGTCTCCTCCATCTCCGTTCGATTTGGTGGTGGATGACCAGCAACCCACCCTCATCGACGATGATGTGACGCAGTTGCCGTCAGGGCATCCAGTTGACCGGCGCATTGTGCGGGAGGAGGAGATGAGACAGGAGTTGGAAGAGGAAGTGGTGGATGATGAGGACACTGACCCGACCTGGACAGGGGGGATGTCAAGCGGGGAAAGTAGTGTGGATGTTGAGGCAGGTGCAGCACCAAAAAGGGTAGCTAGAGGCAGAGGCAGAGGTCAGCAGCTTAGGCGAAGCCAGGCCACACCCGGAATCTCCCAAGATGTTCCAGTTCGTACCCAGCCCCGAAAAACTCCCACCTCGAGGGCACGTTTCTCGAAGGTGTGGAGTTTTTTCAAGGAATGCGCCGAGGACAGATATAGTGTTGTCTGCACAATTTGCCTCTCGAAATTGATTAGGGGCTCTGAGAAGAGCAACCTGTCCACCACTTCAATGCGCCGTCATTTGGAATCCAAGCACTGGAATCAGTGGCAGGCAGCAACGGCAGGACAAAGGCCGCCTGCCGTTCACGCCACTGCCACTGCCTCTGCCACTGCCACTGCTGACTGTGCTGGCGATGCACTCCAGAGGACGAGCCAGGACACCACTTCATCTGCCTCCGCCACTTTGTTGACTTCTCCCTCATCCTCCCCTGTTCCTGTCTTATCTCCTTCTCCTGCACCATCAAAGGCACCATCAGGCGCTTCTTTACAACAACCCACCATCTCTCAGACATTGGAGCGGCGGCAGAAATACACTGCTAACCACCCACACGCGCAAGCCTTGAACGCCAACATCGCTAAACTGCTGGCCCAGGAGATGTTGGCGTTCCGGCTTGTTGAAACTCCCGCCTTCCTGGACCTGATGGCAACTGCGGCACCTCGCTATGCCGTCCCTAGCCGTCACTACTTCTCCCGGTGTGCCGTCCCCGCCTTGCACCAGCACGTGTCACTCAACATCAGGCGGGCCCTTAGTTCCGCGCTTTGCACAAAGGTCCACTTGACCACCGACGCGTGGACAAGTGCATGCGGACAGGGACGCTACATTTCACTGACGGCACACTGGGTGAATGTAGTTGAGGCTGGGACTGCTTCCCAAACTGGCCCGGTGTACCTCATCTCCCCGCCTAACATTCCTGGCAGGGACACGAGAAGAACACCCCCCTCCTCCTCTACCGCCTCCTCCTCCGCCACCGCCTCCTCCTCCGCCACCGCCTCCTCCTCCGCTGTTAGATTGACCCCAGCTACGAGTTGGAAACGTTGCAGCACTGGCGTTGGTAGACGTCAGCAGGCTGTGCTGAAGCTGATCAGCTTGGGGGACAGACAGCACACTGCCTCCGAGGTGAGGGATGCCCTCCTCGATGAGACGGCAATATGGTTTGAGCCGCTGCACCTGGGCCCAGGCATGGTCGTTTGTGATAACGGCCGGAACCTGGTAGCAGCTCTGGAGCTTGCCGGACTCCAACATGTTCCATGCCTGGCCCACGTCTTCAACCTAGTGGTGCAACGTTTCCTAAAGAGCTACCCCAATGTTCCAGAGCTACTGGTGAAAGTGCGGCGCATGTGCGCCCACTTTCGCAAGTCAACAGTAGCCGCTGCTAGCTTAAAATCTCTCCAGCAACGCCTGCATGTGCCACAACACCGGCTTTTGTGCGACGTCCCCACACGCTGGAACTCAACGTTTCAGATGTTGAATAGAGTGGTTGAGCAGCAGAGACCTTTGATGGAATACCAGCTACAAAACCCTAGGGTGCCACAAAGTCAGCTGCCTCAGTTTCACATCCATGAGTGGCCATGGATGAGAGACCTTTGTGACATCCTACGGGTCTTTGAGGAGTCCACAAGGAGGGTGAGCTCTGAGGATGCGATGGTGAGCCTTACAATCCCGCTCTTGTGTGTTCTGAGAGAATCCCTGATTGACATCAGGGATAACTCAGATCACACAGAGGAGTTAGGGATAGCATCCGATCCGTCACAGCTGGAGAGTAGGTCCACACATCTGTCCGCTTCACTGCGTTTAATGGAGGAGGAGGAGGAGGAGGAGGAAGAAGAGTTGTCCGATGATGTGATGGTGATACAGGAGGCTTCCGGGCAACTTCGAATCGTCCCATTGTTGCAGCGCGGATGGGTAGACATGGAGGATGAGGAGGAAATGGAGATTGAACTTTCCGGTGGGGCCAGAGGAGTCATGCCAACTAACACTGTGGCAGACATGGCTGAGTTCATGTTGGGGTGCTTTACAACCGACAAGCGTATTGTCAAAATCATGGAGGACAACCAGTACTGGATCTTTGCTATCCTTGACCCCCGGTATAAAAACAACATCTCGTCTTTTATTCCGGTAGAGGGGAGGGCCAATCGCATCAATGCTTGCCACAGGCAATTGGTGCAGAATATGATGGAGATGTTTCCAGCATGTGACGTTGGCGGCAGGGAGGGCAGTTCCTCCAGTAGGCAACCAAGTTCTCACCGGTCCACACAAACGAGGGGCACACTGTCTAAGGTCTGGGACACCTTGATGGCACCCCCTCGCCAAAGTGCCACCACGGAGGGTCCTAGTGTCACCAGGCGTGAGAAGTATAGGCGCATGTTGCGGGAATACCTTTCCGACCACAGCCCTGTCCTCTCCGACCCCTCTGCGCCCTACACGTATTGGGTGTCGAAGTTGGACCTGTGGCTTGAACTTGCCCTATATGCCTTGGAGGTGCTGTCCTGTCCTGCCGCCAGCATCCTATCTGAGAGGGTGTTCAGTGCAGCCGGTGGCATCATCACTGACAAGCGCACCCGTCTGTCAGCTGAGAGTGCCGACCGGCTCACTTTGATAAAAATGAACCACCACTGGATAGAGCCTTCATTTTTGGGCCCACCTGTGTAAAGCACCCCAACATGAAACTCCATGTCTGTACTCAACCTCTCCAATTCCTCCGCATCCTCATACTCATCCACCATAAGCTTTGCACAATTCTGCTAATACTAGGCTCCCTCCACCCTGATTTCCCCCAACTCTGCTGGTTAGAGGCTCCCTCCACCCTGCTTTCCCACAACTCTGCTGGTTAGAGGCTCCCTCCACCCTGATTTCCACCAACTCTGCTGGTTAGAGGCTCCCTCCACCATGAATTGGTCCAAACTGGGGTTTTTAGAGGCTCCCTCCACCATGAATTGGTCCAAACTGGGCTGTTTAGAGGCTCCCTCCACCATGAATTGGTCCAAACTGGGGTTTTTAGAGGCTCCCTCCACCATGAATTGGTCCAAACTGGGGGTTTTTAGAGGCTCCCTCCACCATGAATTTGCCCAAACTGGGCTGTTTAGAGGCTCCCTCCACCATGAATTGGTCCAAACTGGGGTTTTTAGAGGCTCCCTCCACCATGAATTGGTCCAAACTGGGGTTTTTAGAGGCTCCCTCCACCATGAATTGGTCCAAACTGGGGTTTTTAGAGGCTCCTTCCACCATGAATTTGCCCAAACTGAGCTGTTTAGAGGCTCACTCCACCATGAATTGGTCCAAACTGGGGTTTTTAGAGGCTCCCTCCACCATGAATTGGTCCAAACTGGGGGTTTTTAGAGGCTCCCTCCACCATGAATTTGCCCAAACTGGGCTGTTTAGAGGCTCCCTCCACCATGAATTGGTCCAAACTGGGGTTTTTAGAGGCTCCCTCCACCATGAATTGGTCCAAACTGGGGGGTTTTAGAGGCTCCCTCCACCATGAATTTGCCCAAACTGGGCTGTTTAGAGGCTCCCTCCACCATGAATTGGTCCAAACTGGGGTTTTTAGAGGCTCCCTCCATCATGAATTGGTCCAAACTGGGGTTTTTAGAGGCTCCCTCCACCATGAATTGGTCCAAACTGGGGTTTTTAGAGGCTCCCTCCACCATGAATTGGTCCAAACTGGGCTGTTTAGAGGCTCCCTACACCATGAATTGGTCCAAACTGGGGTTTTTAGAGGCTCCCTCCACCATGAATTGGTCCAAACTGGGCTGTTTAGAGGCTCCCTCCACCATGAATTGGTCCAAACTGGGGTTTTTAGAGGCTCCCTCCACCATGAATTGGTCCAAACTGGGGTTTTTAGAGGCTCCCTCCACCATGAATTTGCCCAAACTGGGCTGTTTAGAGGCTCCCTCCACCATGAATTTGCCCAAACTGGGCTGTTTAGAGGCTCCCTCCACCATGAATTGGTCCAAACTGGGGTTTTTAGAGGCTCCCTCCACCATGAATTGGTCCAAACTGGGGGTTTTTAGAGGCTCCCTCCACCATGAATTTGCCCAAACTGGGCTGTTTAGAGGCTCCCTCCACCATGAATTGGTCCAAACTGGGGTTTTTAGAGGCTCCCTCCACCATGAATTGGTCCAAACTGGGCTGGTTAGAGGCTCCCTCCACCATGAATTTGCCCAAACTGGCCTGTTTAGAGGCTCCCTCCACCATGAATTTGCCCAAACTGGCCTGTTTAGAGGCTCCCTCCACCATGAATTGGTCCAAACTGGGGTTTTTAGAGGCTCTCTCCACCATGAATTGGTCCAAACTGGGCTGTTTAGAGGCTCCCTCCATCATGAATTGGTCCAAACTGGGGTTTTTAGAGGCTCCCTCCACCATGAATTGGTCCAAACTGGGGTTTTTAGAGGCTCCCTCCACCATGAATTGGTCCAAACTGGGGTTTTTAGAGGCTCCCTCCACCATGAATTTGCCCAAACTGGGCTGTTTAGAGGCTCCCTCCACCATGAATTTGCCCAAACTGGGCTGTTTAGAGGCTCCCTCCACCATGAATTGGTCCAAACTGGGGTTTTTAGAGGCTCCCTCCACCATGAATTGGTCCAAACTGGGGTTTTTAGAGGCTCCCTCCACCATGAATTGGTCCAAACTGGGCTGTTTAGAGGCTCCCTCTACCATGAATTGGTCCAAACTGGGGTTTTTAGAGGCTCCCTCCACCATGAATTGGTCCAAACTGGGCTGTTTAGAGGCTCCCTCCACCATGAATTGGTCCAAACTGGGGTTTTTAGAGGCTCCCTCCACCATGAATTGGTCCAAACTGGGGTTTTTAGAGGCTCCCTCCACCATGAATTTGCCCAAACTGGGCTGTTTAGAGGCTCCCTCCACCATGAATTTGCCCAAACTGGGCTGTTTAGAGGCTCCCTCCACCATGAATTGGTCCAAACTGGGGGTTTTTAGAGGCTCCCTCCACCATGAATTTGCCCAAACTGGGCTGTTTAGAGGCTCCCTCCACCATGAATTTGCCCAAACTGGGCTGTTTAGAGGCTCCCTCCACCATGAATTGGTCCAAACTGGGGTTTTTAGAGGCTCCCTCCACCATGAATTGGTCCAAACTGGGGGGTTTTAGAGGCTCCCTCCACCATGAATTTGCCCAAACTGGGCTGTTTAGAGGCTCCCTCCACCATGAATTTGCCCAAACTGGGCTGTTTAGAGGCTCCCTCCACCATGAATTGGTCCAAACTGGGGTTTTTAGAGGCTCCCTCCACCATGAATTGGTCCAAACTGGGGTTTTTTAGAGGCTCCCTCCACCATGAATTTGCCCAAACTGGGCTGTTTAGAGGCTCCCTCCACCATGAATTGGTCCAAACTGGGGTTTTTAGAGGCTCCCTCCACCATGAATTGGTCCAAACTGGGGTTTTTAGAGGCTCCCTCCACCATGAATTGGTCCAAACTGGGGTTTTTAGAGGCTCCCTCCACCATGAATTTGCCCAAACTGAGCTGTTTAGAGGCTCCCTCCACCATGAATTGGTCCAAACTGGGGTTTTTAGAGGCTCCCTCCACCATGAATTGGTCCAAACTGGGGGTTTTTAGAGGCTCCCTCCACCATGAATTTGCCCAAACTGGGCTGTTTAGAGGCTCCCTCCACCATGAATTGGTCCAAACTGGGGTTTTTAGAGGCTCCCTCCACCATGAATTGGTCCAAACTGGGCTGGTTAGAGGCTCCCTCCACCATGAATTTGCCCAAACTGGCCTGTTTAGAGGCTCCCTCCACCATGAATTTGCCCAAACTGGCCTGTTTAGAGGCTCCCTCCACCATGAATTGGTCCAAACTGGGGTTTTTAGAGGCTCTCTCCACCATGAATTGGTCCAAACTGGGCTGTTTAGAGGCTCCCTCCATCATGAATTGGTCCAAACTGGGGTTTTTAGAGGCTCCCTCCACCATGAATTGGTCCAAACTGGGGTTTTTAGAGGCTCCCTCCACCATGAATTGGTCCAAACTGGGGTTTTTAGAGGCTCCCTCCACCATGAATTTGCCCAAACTGGGCTGTTTAGAGGCTCCCTCCACCATGAATTTGCCCAAACTGGGCTGTTTAGAGGCTCCCTCCACCATGAATTGGTCCAAACTGGGGTTTTTAGAGGCTCCCTCCACCATGAATTGGTCCAAACTGGGGTTTTTAGAGGCTCCCTCCACCATGAATTGGTCCAAACTGGGCTGTTTAGAGGCTCCCTCCACCATGAATTGGTCCAAACTGGGGTTTTTAGAGGCTCCCTCCACCATGAATTGGTCCAAACTGGGCTGTTTAGAGGCTCCCTCCACCATGAATTGGTCCAAACTGGGGTTTTTAGAGGCTCCCTCCACCATGAATTGGTCCAAACTGGGGTTTTTAGAGGCTCCCTCCACCATGAATTTGCCCAAACTGGGCTGTTTAGAGGCTCCCTCCACCATGAATTTGCCCAAACTGGGCTGTTTAGAGGCTCCCTCCACCATGAATTGGTCCAAACTGGGTTTTTTAGAGACTCCCTCCACCATGAATTGGTCCAAACTGGGGGTTTTTAGAGGCTCCCTCCACCATGAATTTGCCCAAACTGGGCTGTTTAGAGGCTCCCTCCACCATGAATTTGCCCAAACTGGGCTGTTTAGAGGCTCCCTCCACCATGAATTGGTCCAAACTGGGGTTTTTAGAGGATCCCTCCACCATGAATTGGTCCAAACTGGGGGTTTTTAGAGGCTCCCTCCACCATGAATTTGCCCAAACTGGGCTGTTTAGAGGCTCCCTCCACCATGAATTGGTTCAAACTGGGGTTTTTAGAGGCTCCCTCCACCATGAATTGGTCCAAACTGGGGGTTTTTAGAGGCTCCCTCCACCATGAATTTGCCCAAACTGGGCTGTTTAGAGGCTCCCTCCACCATGAATTGGTCCAAACTGGGGTTTTTAGAGGCTCCCTCCACCATGAATTGGTCCAAACTGGGGTTTTTAGAGGCTCCCTCCACCATGAATTGGTCCAAACTGGGCTGTTTAGAGGCTCCCTCCACCATGAATTGGTCCAAACTGGGTTTTTAGAGGCTCCCTCCACCATGAATTGGTCCAAACTGGGGTTTTTAGAGGCTCCCTCCACCATGAATTTGCCCACACTGGGCTGGTTAGAGGCTCCCTCCACCATGAATTGGTCCAAACTGGGGTTTTTAGAGGCTCCCTCCACCATGAATTGGTCCAAACTGGGCTGGTTAGAGGCTCCCTCCACCATGAATTTGCCCAAACTGGCCTGTTTAGAGGCTCCCTCCACCATGAATTTGCCCAAACTGGCCTGTTTAGAGGCTCCCTCCACCATGAATTGGTCCAAACTGGGGTTTTTAGAGGCTCTCTCCACCATGAATTGGTCCAAACTGGGCTGTTTAGAGGCTCCCTCCATCATGAATTGGTCCAAACTGGGGTTTTTAGAGGCTCCCTCCACCATGAATTGGTCCAAACTGGGGTTTTTAGAGGCTCCCTCCACCATGAATTGGTCCAAACTGGGGTTTTTAGAGGCTCCCTCCACCATGAATTTGCCCAAACTGGGCTGTTTAGAGGCTCCCTCCACCATGAATTTGCCCAAACTGGGCTGTTTAGAGGCTCCCTCCACCATGAATTGGTCCAAACTGGGGTTTTTAGAGGCTCCCTCCACCATGAATTGGTCCAAACTGGGGTTTTTAGAGGCTCCCTCCACCATGAATTGGTCCAAACTGGGCTGTTTAGAGGCTCCCTCCACCATGAATTGGTCCAAACTGGGGTTTTTAGAGGCTCCCTCCACCATGAATTGGTCCAAACTGGGCTGTTTAGAGGCTCCCTCCACCATGAATTGGTCCAAACTGGGGTTTTTAGAGGCTCCCTCCACCATGAATTGGTCCAAACTGGGGTTTTTAGAGGCTCCCTCCACCATGAATTTGCCCAAACTGGGCTGTTTAGAGGCTCCCTCCACCATGAATTTGCCCAAACTGGGCTGTTTAGAGGCTCCCTCCACCATGAATTGGTCCAAACTGGGTTTTTTAGAGACTCCCTCCACCATGAATTGGTCCAAACTGGGGGTTTTTAGAGGCTCCCTCCACCATGAATTTGCCCAAACTGGGCTGTTTAGAGGCTCCCTCCACCATGAATTTGCCCAAACTGGGCTGTTTAGAGGCTCCCTCCACCATGAATTGGTCCAAACTGGGGTTTTTAGAGGATCCCTCCACCATGAATTGGTCCAAACTGGGGGTTTTTAGAGGCTCCCTCCACCATGAATTTGCCCAAACTGGGCTGTTTAGAGGCTCCCTCCACCATGAATTGGTTCAAACTGGGGTTTTTAGAGGCTCCCTCCACCATGAATTGGTCCAAACTGGGGGTTTTTAGAGGCTCCCTCCACCATGAATTTGCCCAAACTGGGCTGTTTAGAGGCTCCCTCCACCATGAATTGGTCCAAACTGGGGTTTTTAGAGGCTCCCTCCACCATGAATTGGTCCAAACTGGGGTTTTTAGAGGCTCCCTCCACCATGAATTGGTCCAAACTGGGCTGTTTAGAGGCTCCCTCCACCATGAATTGGTCCAAACTGGGTTTTTAGAGGCTCCCTCCACCATGAATTGGTCCAAACTGGGGTTTTTAGAGGCTCCCTCCACCATGAATTTGCCCACACTGGGCTGGTTAGAGGCTCCCTCCACCATGAATTGGTCCAAACTGGGGTTTTTAGAGGCTCCCTCCACCATGAATTGGTCCAAACTGGGGTTTTTAGAGGCTCCCTCCACCATGAATTTGCCCAAACTCTGCTGGTTAGAGGCTCAATCCACCCTGATTTTCAAAACAAATGTTGGTGCCAACCTCAACTTACTACAAGGGCCAAATTCACTGCTGGTGACAAGCTCTCCTCACTGCAAGTGCCAAATACACATGTTTCAAGGTGTTTTCCTACTGTCAGAGAGGTGGTATTGAGTGTGTAAAGTGTGTAGTTGTTAGGCTGTGATGTTGGGGTAATAGAGGGTCTTTGGTGTGTTAGATGCCCCCAGACATGCTTCCCCTGCTGTCCCAGTGTCATTCCAGAGGTGTTGGCATCATTTCCTGGGTTGTCTTAGTGGACTTGGTGACCCTCCAGACACGGATTTGGGTTTCCCCCTTAACGAGTATCTGTTCCCCATAGACTATAATGGGGTTCGAAACCCGTTCGAACACACGAACATTGAGCGGCTGTTCGAATCGAATTTCGAACCTCGAACATTTTAGTGTTCGCTCATCTCTAATAATGATCAGTATCTCGAAGCTAACCCTTTCTTTCTTTTCAAACACAGAGAAAATCAGAGTTTGGAGATGTTCAGACTTGTGTGTGTCGGGGTGTTCTACCTTATCCTGGGATGCCATGCATCAGGTATAGGCACTATCAGATATACTGTGGCTACTTTTACATGGTCAGTATTTTGCACTCTTCTGTGTTTTGGACAAACTCCTGGTTTTGGCTTACAAATTCTAATGCAAAAATCTGACCAAATACTGACTGTGTGAAAATTACTTAAACATTTTTGTGATCACTTGGACAGCAGTTTCCTGAATTTTTCCAGTAGAGGGGAGGAGAGACTGACTATAGACATAAAAATATATAGACCTGAACCTAAGGCAGATTTCTAGTGACCACAACTAACAACCTCATGGCGACCTACTGTATGCTGCCGCTAGTTTAGCTCACTAGATCCCTCATCAAGCTGGGATTTGTCAGTTATTTTGTAGATGTTTTTAGGCCCCCGCTTAGTATTATCCATTATAACATTTTCAGTACATTTTTAAGAGGGCGGCCATTTTGCCTAAGAGCATTTAGAGGAATGCTTTTACAGTAGTCACATGGAGCATAAACACATTAACCTGGAGATGTTCATTGACTTCTAGACATGCTATCGATAATATGAATGGTGGTCACTAAGTTATTTACAGTATATACTGTATAGGTGATACCTGTCATTGTAATCCTGTCTGTGTTGATAATAAGGGAACTGCTGTAAAGGAATCTTCTATATATCAGCTATTATTAGCCTTAGTGACCAGAGTGAAAACAGCAGGATTTTAGGATGTTTTTAGAAATATAGATATTCACATGGAAAATTTTTTTTTAAAAATCATCAAAAATTATTTAAAAAATATGTTTAATTAAACAAAAATAATTTAAAAATTGCAAATTTTCCAGTGAAACATTTCCTTTACGTTTTGAAGAGCTGGTGATAGTCTCTTTGGGTTATTAGTATGTTGTAGCCTGTATTAAACAAGTTTTTGTTATATTTGTGTTTCCAGGAGACTGGTGCTATGAACACGCTGAATGTGGTACGTAGATTATATTACAACCTCTACTAGATAACAGCCATATGTTGATATACAAAGCAATCTCCCATCCTTACCCTAGGTTGACACTAGTGCTGACTCTCCACCGTTCGGGTCCTGAACGTCGGAGAGGCGGACCGCTAAAACAGAAGTTACACATAGAGCCCCATGGACCCCACTAACTGTGATGGGGTCTGTTGGTTGTCCAATGTTTTAAAACTGAAAGCAATGGAGATAAAATTCCTCCAGGCAGGACATTTTTATTAGCTGATTTTCGGTTGACTCTGCGATGGAAAACAGATGTGAACCCAGTTTTGCTGTGCTCACATCATTTAGGGTGCACGCAGAGGTATATATTTGAAGGATTCCAGATAACTTTGAACATATACACCATCTTTTAAATTTCCCATGTTGTCGTAGGATTCTGTGTAAACACTTTCCTAAATAATTGGACAAAAAAAAGTATGTCAGTTATGAAAAACAAATAGCAAATTTAATGTTGTAACTTATTGTTATTGAGTGCTGTAACTTTAAATGATGGTATGTCTTATTATCATTATTATTGTTTCTTATTATTATTTAGTATTGCTTATAATGATCTTTATGGCACAATGTAATTGACTTCATATACATATATATCTTGCATTTATTAGGACCCTCTACATGGGCTGAACACTACCCATTCTGTGGGGGGTATTCCCAGTCACCCATTAATATCATAACTTCATCCGTCAAATACAATCTTAATTTGGGACCCATTGATATTTCCAGCTCTGCAGGGCCCTCCACAGGTGTTGTGACTAACAATGGACATACAGGTAAGCTTGTCATTCCACATTTCTTTCATATATAACATTCTAACTACCTGATGTAAAGGAATTGCTAGAGGAGCAATTCCCCAATAACTGCTGGTGAACCCTGGGGGAGAGGGGCATGACAAGAAAGTGAGCCCTAAGCTGTCACCCCCCTTCCTTGTCCCTGCCTACTTGACTCACTAGGCAGCAGAGGACAACTTGGCAAAAAAAAACCGGAAGAGAAGTCAGCAAGCCAAGGGTCAAAGCCAGAGAGACAAACCTGTACAAAATCGTAATCCAAAAGAGTAGTCACGTTGGAAGCCAAAGGTCAGAGGTCTGTAATACAATAATAATAGAAGTAGGAAGCTAGCAAGGACAAAGGAGGAGGAAATAGAGCAGTATTCACACAGAGCAACAAAAAACTCTAAGACTGAACACACCACCTGTGCCGCAGCCTGCGAGTGGAGGGTGGCGCACTGAACCGAACAGGTAGAGACGTTACACCCAATTATTTACTTCTGATCGCTACTCTGTAGTGTTCATTCCAGTTCACCAGTGAAGAGTGATGTTGAGTCCTTGCTGCTCTCTAACTTGTGTAACTACAGGGATGACAGTGACTACAGCTGTAACTGAGGTCGGGGGGGGGGGGGGGGGGGTCTACATTTCGCTCCCAACACAAAAAGGCTTGTTAAACTTCTTTGATCTCCTCTCTGATTTCCTTTCATGGCTGGCATTCTGCACATTATAAATTTATTACCACTACCCTCTGGTGCACTGGAGTGAGGCAAGTGAAAAAGATTTACGATATACAGCCTTCCAGTGTCATAAATGAGTATATTTACCCTTTAGGAGCCAAAATGAAGGGGAATTTGAGACGGACATTCACCTTGATTCCTCTTCATTTTCAGACTGCACATCGCAATGTTTTGGCATTCTGCTGCGGATTAGACCTAGATGCACAGATTACATCTATATTACACAAAAACTCAATTTTCAGGCTGATAGTACATAAACCAAGGTTGCCTGCTGGCTAGGTGTGATTTATACTAGCACAGTCTAGATAAGTTAGCCAATAATGCCAAAAGAAAAGCAATTTATTTAAGTGGATGTGAAGGTTGGAGGTGATACCCTCCATGTGCTTGTGTCTTCCACTTTCAGGAGCCATATCTGATACAATGGGGAACCAGGCAGCATTGACTAGGCAGCTAATCTGGTGCTCCATGAATGTTATATGGAGACTGGATACCCATTTAGAGAAAAAACAGGGTCTTGGTGGTGAAGGGGTTGACAGCAACATGGAAAAGATATAGGAATGCATGTAATGGTTATTGTCAGTGATGTCATAGATTGTAAGCCCTTGCGGGCAGGGCCCTCTACCCCACTGTGCCAGTCGATCACTGTTAGTTTTATATCTGCCTGTATATTTTGTGTACTGTATGTAACCCCCAAATGTAAAGCTCCATGGAATTAATGGTGCTATATAAATAAACAATAATAATAATAATAATTAATAAAGATACTGGAGTGTAGTGAATGAAAGTGTTGCAATTGTACGAAGTGTCAAAAACCTAAAGGGCATGGGACAGTTGCTGAAACGTTTCACTGGAAAGCCCAGAAACATTGGTCTTGGAACCAATGATGAAAGCAGAGGTCTTGGAGACTTGACTTTATAGCAGGGTTTGATTGGAAGGATGAGGAGGACGTGATGAGACATGACTAATTATGAACACCCTTGAACAATCTGTCAATGTAGGAATAATAGTAGGATTTAGGACGTAAGAGCATGGGAGCAGCCAAGGAGCAACTGAAACTGGGATTGGACAAGTAAAGGCACCCATAGGGAACCAGAGTATGGTGTCGGCATGTCAGTGCCAATCCACTAATTTTACATATTTTTGCATTTTTTTCATCTAAACAAAGGGAACTTTCTTGGGTAATGATAGTGATTGCTGTGGCTTCTTTATTACTTACCAAGCACAGCTCTTAATATTGTAATGGTTATGCATGGTATTGGATCTCAGCACCTTTCATTTGAACAGAACTGATCTGTAGCATGATAGTATGACCAATAGTTGTCATGTCACTGGAGGTGGAACGCAATATTGTGAAACCAGAAAATCCTTTAATAAAATACCTGTAATTTTATAGATCTTTCTACACTCACACTTGCTAATTGTTCCCAGTGTTCTTTGTATTCCTATAGTTGAAGTGACCTTAAATTCAGTGCATTATCTCAGGGGTGCTGGACTTCAAAACCCCTATGAGCTGGCTGCGTTTCATTTCCATTTTGGAAATCCATTGTCTGATATTGAAGGGTCAGAACATCGCATTGACGGCATTGCCTATCCAATGGAGGTGAGTAACCCCACAGAAAATATTACATGGCCTCTTATTTTCAAACACAATCAATTTACAATTGGATTCCTATACTGCATTATCCCACAATCCTCAATATCTGAAAATCTGGCAATTGTGCAACAAATATTAAAGGGGTTGTCCAGTTCCAGTAAATAAAAGTATATTTTCCAATATACTTTCTGTATTAATTCCTCATGGTTTTCTAGATCTCTGCTTCTTGTCATGCTTCATTCTGCTTTCTTCCAGTGAATAAAACTCTGACCATAGGCATGTGATATTCGCCCATGGGCATGTGATGGACACACAGATGTACAGCACATTCCAGTCATAGCACAGTGATCAGACATCTGCCTGGTAAAGAGCTGTATTCATCACATGGCCCTGGACTATAAACACAGTGATGTCACAGTACAGGAATAATAAACACAGTGATGTCACAGTACAGGAATAATAAACACAATGATGTCACAGTACAGGGATAATAAACACAGTGATGTCATAATACAGGGATAATACACACAGTGATGTCACAGTACAAGGATAATAAACAATGTGATGCCACACTACAGGTATAATACACACAGTGATGTCACACTACAGGAGTAATACACACAGTGATGTCACAGTACAGGATAATACACACAGTGATGTCACACTACAGGAGTAATACACACAGTGATAAATTATTGCCCAATTATACATATAAGAAAGATCATCATATACGCTGGGAAATCACATACTAGAAATAACATACAGGCCCAGATTTATTATTGTGATTAGGATTAGATTGGTGGAGTAAACATGATACTTCTTTGCTGCAGTGTGGAGCATCGATGGAACAATGTGGTGCATCTTTGGCACAATGTTTCGCATCTTTGGTGCAATGTACCACATCTTTGGCACTTATCGGCACATCTATGTGGGGCTAAGATTTTTGGATATGTCAATTCTCAGAAAAAGGGGACATGTTTTAAATGCAACACTATGTGACAAATTCTCCAAAAGAGAGTCTTGCTCAAAGTAACTAAAAGATGGTATAAATATTGTGATAAGGTGACAGGCAGGGTGCTGGAATCTCGCTATATTTCTCCCAGGTTTTTAACTTATGTGTGGTCCAGTGGGGGTCTTGAGTAGGCCTGAGCCTCAGGTGTGAGTCCTTGGCTCATTACTGGCCCAGAAAAAGGCTGCAGTTCCAGATCCAGGGAGTGAGAGAAGGTCTGTCCTGTAACCTTTGAGTCCAGTGAGACAAATATTGCACTTGTGTTGGTCATGTGGATGAAAGTAAGCCACACATATAGTTAGGTTATAATTTCTGTTTAATTAGTCACTCACATGAGCAGAATTTTGCTTTGCTTTGGCCTGAAATTAAGGTTGTATTTTATTTAGCTAATTTTCTGCTCGAAATCGAGGTTTATTTATTTTCCTGTTGTTTTTTTTTTCTAAATAAACCAGTTTGCTGCATATTTTGTGTCCCTGTTGTTAGGGAATTGCTTAGATGACAATTCCCCAGTAGCTGCTGGAGAACCCTGGAGGAAGGGGCACAAGAGACAGTGAGTCCTAAGCTGAAGCCCCCCACTGTCCCTTACTCTTGCCAGGCCCTATCCTATGTAATAGGCGGCAACTTGGAGACAATCCCTTCCTATATATGTGACACACAAAACGCAGACAAGACAAACAACAACAACAATAGGAGGTCAGCTAGCCAGGGTTCGGTAACAGTCGCGCAATGCAGTGCCAAATCAAAGTCCAAAAGAATAGTCAATAGGAAAAGCCAAGGTCAGGATTAAGAATACAAGTAAATTAACAGCAAGAGAAAGCCAGCAAGCACGAGGCAATAACAGGCACCAGTGTGAATGTAAGTCAAGACTAAACAGGGGAGGATGAACCTGCCCTGACCTGACAGGAAGACAGGCTGTCAATCACAGGGTAAGACCAAATGTAACTACTTCATGGACAGAGGCAGACAAGGCAGAAGACGGGTGTGATGCAAATTCAATTAAAGAACTAAAGCCATGTTCATACAGTGCAACCAAAAACTCTAAGCAAGGAACTAAACTGCACACACCTCCTGCACCGCCGCATATGAGCAGAGGGTGGCACAGTGATCTGAACAGGCAGAGATGTTACATCTGTCTGACTGTTTGGCTCCGCACCTGTGCTGCTATCGAGCTATCTTCCCCACAATATAGATTAAATAATCAAAAGATATGTTAGGGTTATTATCCAGCATCAGCCACTATACTGAATCTGGTGTATCAGACTGCCGAAGTTTGTGCTGTCTAGCTATTAGTATAATGAAGTCACGTATAGATTTAATGTACACAATCTTAGAGCACAAGAATAATGCAAACCATAATGTCACAAAAACGGTTAATGCACACTGTAGGGTTAACCATAGGGACTGTAGTAAACATTTCAAAGGGATTACATTAAAATTAAGATTTCCTCTTTCATCATCCATAGTCAATTATATGTAACACCTGAATGGAAATGGGCCTTTCAGTTGTTGGGTCCCATGGTTGCAGTATAGGCCTCATTTACACAAACACTATTCTTGATTTTTTTTTAATGTTTGTAAAATACTCCAAATGCTTTGTAAGTCTAGTCTAAATGTGATTTTTCTATTTCTAGGTTCATTTTGTGTTCTATAATACAAAATATGCAAGTCTAGAAGAAGCAAAAACCAAATCAGATGGCCTGGCTGTGGTTGGAGTTCTTTTTAAAGTAAGGATCACTAAATATAAGTATTTACAAACCAATAGAAAAACAAGCTGTAAAATGACCACATAAGTCACATAACATCAAAATAAGAATGGGGGTAGCAGGGCACAAAAGGACTGATTCATTAAGACTGCCATCTACAGGTGGCATCAGTTGTACACCAGTTTTTGTGTTGAATATTTTTGCACAAAAAAGGTCTTGTATGAAAATTTTGTGACACTTCTACACTCACATTAGCGGGAATTTATCATTCTCTCCATCTTGATGTTTTCCTTGTAACTGAAATGTGTCACAGCAGTTGGACCTCCACCAATCAGGCACTGATGATATACACTCACCAGCCACTTTATTAGGTACACCATGCTAGTAACGGTTTGGACCCCCTTTTGCCTTCAGAACTGCCTCAATT
Organism: Leptodactylus fuscus; assembly: GCF_031893055.1. Lineage (NCBI taxonomy): Eukaryota > Metazoa > Chordata > Amphibia > Anura > Leptodactylidae > Leptodactylus > Leptodactylus fuscus. The sequence continues at coordinate 31,058,056 of NC_134275.1, forward strand.
CTTCGTGGCATAGATTCAACAAGGTGCTGGAAGCATTCCTCAGAGATTTTGGTCCATATTGACATGATAGCATCACACAGTTGCCACAGATTTGTCGGCTGCACATCCATGATGCGAATCTCCCATTCCACCACATCCCAAAGATGCTCTATTGGATTGAGATCTGGTGACTGTGGAGGCCATTGGAGTACAGTGAACTCATTGTCATGTTCAAGAAACCAGTCTGAGATGATTCCAGCTTTATGACATGGCGCATTATCCTGCTGAAAGTAGCCATCAGATGTTGGGTACATTGTGGTCATAAAGGGATGGACATGGTCAGCAACAATACTCAGGTAGGCTTTGGCGTTGCAACGATGCTCAATTGGTACCAAGGGGCCCAAAGAGTGCCAAGAAAATATTCCCCACACCATGACACCACCACCACCAGCCTGAACCGTTGATACAAGGCAGGATGGATCCATGCTTTCATGTTGTTGACGCCAAATTCTGACCCTACCATCCGAATGTCGCAGCAGAAATCGAGACTCATCAGACCAGGCAACGTTTTTCCAATCTTCAATTGTCCAATTTCGATGAGCTTGTGCAAATTGTAGCCTCAGTTTCCTGTTCTTAGCTGAAAGGAGTGGCACCCGGTGTGGTCTTCTGCTGCTGTATCCCATCTGCCTCAAAGTTCGACGTACTGTGCGTTCAGAGATGCTCTTCTGGCTACCTTGGTTGTAACGGGTGGCTATTTGAGTCACTATTGCCTTTCTATCAGCTCGAACCAGTCTGGCCATTTTCCTCTGACCTTTGGCATCAACAACGCATTTCCGCCCACAGAACTGCCGCTCACTGGATGTTTTTTCTTTTTCGGACCATTCTCTGTAAACCCTAGAGATAGTTGTGCGTGAAAATCCCAGTAGATCAGCAGTTTCTGAAATACTCAGACCAGCCCTTCTGGCACCAACAACCATGCCACGTTCAAAGGCACTCAAATCACCTTTCTTCCCCATACTGATGCTCGGTTTGAACTGCAGGAGATTGTCTTGACCATGTCTACATGCCTAAATGCACTGAGTTGCCGCCATGTGATTGGCTGATTAGAAATTAAGTGTTAATGAGCAGTTGGACAGGTGTACCTAATAAAGTGGCCGGTGAGTGTAAAAATGGGGATAATATACTGATACTGACTTCCTTTAGCAGCATCAGCTGATCGGCGTGGGGTCTGGTTGTCGTCCCCCAACCAATCTGGTACTTATGATCTATCCTGTGGCTAGGTCATCAGTATCAATTATCTTATTTTACTCCATTTTTTGTATTTCATATATATATATATATATATATATATATATATATATATATCTGTAGTGACACCCCCCCCATAAGTTCACAATAGACATTTGAGGGACATTTTAACATCACTTTTTTTTTGCTGATTTCCCCCTGTAACTGGGGCTGATACAATACAGCATCCCGAGCTACACAGCAGAGATGATCTGCGTCCTCTAGGACACACAAAGCAGCTCCAATAGTTCCTGGCCCTCAGTGGATCTACTGACTGCTGAGCCAAAAGTGAGCATCATGACAGATCACCTAGGTGTGCATATAGCAATCAGGAGGGCAGGGAAGGTCATAAAGCTCTCTGAGATGTCCAACTGTTCTAATAGCTTACACCTTTAATGATGAGTGACCGTATGTATATAATACTAGCAGGAGGACCTGGCTTTGCATGGGTCTATTTAATTTTTTCTTTGTGTAGTGGCCCCATAATAATTGCCAAGTTTTCTACTGGTGTATTTTGTATGTCATTTGTGTGTGTCCATAAGCGTCATGTGATCATGTGTATCTCAGTTTGGATATCAGTGAAAAATCTGCGATCGGTTGTTATGGAGACCTGGAGTAAAGCTGTGTGAATGTGGTCTTGTGTAACAGTGCCATCCACAGTACCTTGACACTTTAAAGCTGACATACAGCAGTGAAGAAAAATGGCTGGGTTGCTATGAAAACCCGGAGAAAAGATCTGATGTGTGGAACTGTGTGGTGACACACATATCTGTGTGTAATAAATGTCTATGTGTAATACCTTTTTGATGTCTGTGTGAGAAGCCTGTACATAACTATTTATTATATATATATATATATATATATATATATATATATATATATATATATAAAGATTCATTAATTTCAGATTGGTGAAAGAAATGAAGCTCTTGACCACTTAATCAGTGTCCTTCCTCTTGTTCGCCACCAAGGTAAGAAAGAGTTCATTTTCACCATCTTATGACTTCTCTTAATGGCAAATCAACCAAAGGCTAAGTCTACACATTGTGAAAATGCAATGGAAAACCACAGGAAAAAAAAAAAGCATAAATGCAGTGGAAAAATACAATACAAAAACGTAGTCTTTGTGTTTTCCTTTTTATTTTGCAATTGCAAATTTATTTGCAATTGCAATTATTTGTTATTACAAAACAAATAATAGGGGGGGAACCAATCACCAATAGTAGTGGCACAGCTTTTATGACTTGCTATAGTACAATATAGAGCAATGGTTAGGTTGTCTATCCTCAGACTACAGCGGTAATCTCCTTTACCATATAACAGTAGATAAGAGTGTAGGAGAGGACACTTTTAGGGGATGTTCAAATGCAGGAATCTGAGGTGGAATCAGCATCAAATTTGACTCGAAATCTGCCTCCCACTCATTTCAATTGGAGGCCGAAGCCGATCTTTTCATCTAGCAGAAACAATGAACACCCTGCTTGTTCTTCAGACAGATTCTGCCTGAGAACTCCCATTGAAATGAATTAACTTGCCTCAAACCTTTCCCCTCCAAAATGTTGATATTGCTATCTCAATTGTATTATTGTATTGAATGATCTGAATTAAATATCAGTCTCTCATTGCCTTAAGTTTTTGTTCTCTTTTTTTTTTTTAGGAGACACGGAAACATTTTCCATCAACTTAGGTAAACTACTTAGTCGTCATGTGGAGAATTATTATAAGTATCAGGGGTCCCTCACCACACCTCCATGTTCAGAGAATGTCACCTGGCACGTGATCGGCACACCTCTGCAGCTAAGCAGGTCTCAGGTAAAGTTACATAAACTGTTCAATTATTTGGCTCTTTAGATGACTCTTGTTCGTATAAAAAAAAATGTTTGCAATCCAGAAAAATAAGACTATATGTGATTAAGAGAAATGCAAGGTCCTTGTGGTTTGTCCATATACTGTAGCGTTGGTGCGTGAAACTGCAGCCCCGCTCACATTCATTTGAATAGGAGCCAGGCTGCTTCTGGCCATATATCTATCTATACAGTATATATACAGTGCCTACAAGTAGTATTCAACCCCCTGCAGATTTAGCAGGTTTGATAAGATGCAAATAAGTTAGAGCCTTCAAATTTCAAACAAGAGCAGGATTTATTAACAGATGCATACATCTTACAAACCAAAAAGTTATGTTGCTCAGTTAAATTTTAATAAATTTTAAACATAAAAGTGTGGGTCAATTATTATTCAACCCCTAGGTTTAATATTTTGGGGAATAACCCTTGTTTGCAATTACAGCTAATAATCGTCTTTTATAAGACCTGATCAGGCCGGCACAGGTCTCTGGAGTTATCTTGGCCCACTCCTCCATGCAGATCTTCTCCAAGTTATCTAGGTTCTTTGGGTGTCTCATGTGGACTTTAATCTTGAGCTCCTTCCACAAGTTTTCAATTGGGTTAAGGTCAGGAGACTGACTAGGCCACTGCAACACCTTGATTTTTTCCCTCTTGAACCAGGCCTTGGTTTTCTTGGCTGTGTGCTTTGGGTCGTTGTCTTGTTGGAAGATGAAATGACGACCCATCTTAAGATCCTTGATGGAGGAGCGGAGGTTCTTGGCCAAAATCTCCAGGTAGGCCGTGCTATCCATCTTCCCATAGATGCGGACCAGATGGCCAGGCCCCTTGGCTGAGAAGCAGCCCCACAGCATGATGCTGCCACCACCATGCATGACTGTAGGGATGGTATTCTTGGGGTCGTATGCAGTGCCTTCCAGTCTCCAAACGTCACGTGTGTGGTTGGCACCAAAGATCTCGATCTTGGTCTCATCAGAGCAGAGAACCTTGAACCAGTCTGTCTCAGAGTCCTCCAAGTGATCATGAGCAAACTGTAGATGAGCCTTGACATGACACTTTGAAAGTAAAGGTACCTTACAGGCTCGTCTGGAACGGAGACCATTGCGGTGGAGTACGTTACTTATGGTATTGACTGAAACCAATGTCCCCACTGCCATGACATCTTCCCGGAGCTCCTTCCTTGTTATCCTTGGGTTAGCCTTGACTCTTCGGACAAGCCTGGCCTTGGCACGGGAGGAAACTTTCAAAGGCTGTCCAGGCCGTGGAAGGCTAACAGTAGTTCCATAAGCCTTCCACTTCCGGATGATGCTCCCAACAGTGGAGACAGGTAGGCCCAACTCCTTGGAGAGGGTTTTGTACCCCTTGCCAGCCTTGTGACCCTCCACGATCTTGTCTCTGATGGCCTTGGAATGCTCTTTTGTCTTTCCCATGTTGACCATGTATGAGTGCTGTTCACAAGTTTGGGGAGGGTCTTAAATAGTCAGAAAAGGCTGGAAAAAGAGATAATTAATCCAAACATGTGAAGCTCATTGTTCTTTGTGCCTGAACTACTTCTTAATACTTTAGGGAAACCAAACAGAATTCTGGTGGTTTGAGGGGTTGAATAATAAATGACCCTCTGAATAAACTTTTCACAATTTAAAAAAAAAATTAAAGAAATAACATTCTTTTTTGCTGCAGTGCATTTCACACTTCCAGGCTGATCTACAGTCCAAATGTCACAATGCCAAGTTAATTCCGAATGTGTAAACCTGCTAAATCTGCAGGGGGTTGAATACTACTTGTAGGCACTGTATATAAAACTCAAATTCTGTAGTAGTCTGCTCTATACAAATCCACAGTTCTTGCCCGATTTGGGTGAAATTTGGCACGCCTCCTCTCCACCCACAGGAGCAGAATACTGCACACGTTATATCTCGCTATCGTCCCCCCGTCATGAGATTGGGGCCCCTAAATTTAGGCCCTATGCATATACTAAGGAAATGTGAAATGAAAGCACTGGAGGGGAAAACAACAGTTGTGACTGACAGGGACAGATTATAGCAACAGCGCCACAGAGTCACTGCTAAAGGGGCCGCACCACCACACACAACCATGATATAAACATCACACAGACAGCACACATACACCAACCCACTACTCAAACAGCAATGAGGGCGTCCCCAAAGCTGCAAGAGAACTCTCTCCAGTGCCGCCTCCATCTTCATCAGTAACGGCCTCTTTATCCTCTTCTTACGGCGCGCGGTGGGTCAAAATTCAATGCATGCGCAAGTCGGCTCTGCCAGTGGGCCTCGAGCAGAGCCGACTTCATACGCGGGTGGCCATTTTTTTGTGGCCGCTTGCAGAAGCAGGCGCTGTACGCTCTGTACTCCATAGAACTACAGGGGCGTACTGCGCCTGCTCACATAAGCAGTCACAAAAAAATCTGAAGTTGGCTCTGCCTGAGGCCCACTGGCAGAGCCGACTTGCACATGTTTTGAATTTTGACCCACTGCGCACCAGAAGAAGAGGCCAACGAAGATGGAGGCGGCGCTAGAGAGAGTTCTCTCGCAGCATTGGGGACACCCCCAGTGCTGCGAGAGAACTCATTTGCATACCAACAAAAAACAGGATTTCAGGCAAACGGTGGCGCGGAGAAGACAACGAAAGGTAGTAGAAGAATAGCCTTTCTTAAGGCTATTCCGACGTGTTAGTCAGAAAAAGATGCGTTTGAATGATAGAATCCCTGTAACATATTTTCCGCGAGCGAAGGCGCGGATATTCTACTAGTCATAAATAAGGCTTAAAGGACTCATCAGGAGTAGGGGACTCATCAGGAAAGCGCCCTCTATTATTTCTATATGTATAAAATGGGTTTCCAAGATTTACGTATTTATGGCCTGTCTTTTGAAGTTGGTGGGAACTGAACGGCAGCATTGGCTCATGGCTACAATACAAACCAACTGCTTCTGGTCCCATGTTGTGTAGCATATGGGCGTTGGAAGTGGCCTCTACAGCTGATCTTTGCGAGGGCTATTATTCGACCCCCCACCAATCAAATATTTATAGCCTATCCTATACTTTTCCATTGGCAGTCTCCTCAAGTTTTCCATTCTATGTGATAATTTACAAAAGTTATAGAAAATGCAAAAAAGATGGAAGAAAGGCATATAAATTTTAAGGAATAACATGCAGCGAGTAAAAAGATTCTGATTTTGCTACAGGGCTGGGTCACTTCAACCCTAGTTTGACCATTTCTGGAACCATTTATGTAAGGCAAAATGTTAGAAAATCAGATTGTGTTTGCATTGTTTTATGCTATGAACCGCATATAATATTGGAGCTGTTTTATTTAATATAAGTCTATATATGTTAACATAACTGTCTAATGTTTTCTACTTTATTCTTATAGTATCAAGCAATTGTTTCTTCACTGTACTTTACGTCAAAGGACTCTGTGGAGCAAACCCCAATGGTGAACAACTTTAGGCCAACCCAGTCCCAGTCCCTTAGCGGAAGGACCGTGTATGGATACCAATAGTGATATGGTTTTTGTACCACATGTTAAGGGGTTATAATAAAAAAAATAATAATATAACTTAATATTTCTGTAATTTTTTTTACCTACCATAAATAGTTTTGCTATCTTTCTATGCCAGTCATCAACAGAACTTAAAACTGTATACAGCTCACCCATATATTCCAGAATTTGTAACAACCACGCTGTAATGGTGCAGAAGCCTCGTACCAAAAAGCAAAGTCTTGAAGAATCATAATGATGAAATTCAACACACAATTCCAGCTCCAAATGAAAAATATTCATAAAAATTAAATTTTTAATCTTTATGTTAAAAACCGTTGTGGTTGTGGTCAACAGTTGTGATTAACTGCTGCTAACACGTTTCGAGGCTACATGCCTCATGCTACATGCATTCTATATGTGGCTTTTAACACAAAAATTAAAAGTTAATTTTTAACAGTATACACAAACTCATCTGCCAAATACCTTTCAGGGGGAATACCAGCATTGGCCCTCTCAGTTCTACGTGAAGCCATGGCCACTTCTCTCGTGGTCTGAGCCATATCAGGGGTCACAGCATTCTCATTGCTGGCTCTGGCAAAGGTCAGATCATCTTCTGCAGGGGTGGCACCTGCATCTGGATTAGATGGAGGAAGGAGGCTGTCTTCAAGGTTTACATCTTCTGGTTCTCTGTCAGGCGATGCTTCCCAGTCGACTGGGTTGGTTGGAGGCTGCCACCATTCTTCATCTTCATCTTCAAAGCCCCCCTCAGTGGGGACACATACAGATGCAGGCGTGCTCTCAGCTTCGCTTTCAGTCGGTCTTGCCTCAGAATAACAGGGCCTTAGCATATTTCGGTGGAGAATGCGAGTACGGTCCCCTCGCTCATTTTTCACTTCATAAACTGGTCCATGGGGGAAGGTTCTTCTGACTACAATGTAGGGTTCTATTTCCCAGCGCTCACTCACAATTTATGTTGTGGACGCTTCTCAGCGACTAGAACCTTGTCACCCGGTTGGAACGGAACCTCTTGTGCAGGTTTTTGTGGCGGGTGTTTCTTTTCCTGTAGTTGCTTGGTGACAATGCGATGTACAGTCTCCAGTCGTCTGCGATGGCAGTCTATCCAGGAGCCCACACTCTGACTTTCACTATCCCCAGGGGGAGTCAGGTTCAATTCCTCGATGTCCCTCCCAGTTCTTCCAAACAACAAAACATATGGGGCATAGCCGGTGGTAGAGTGAACGCGATTATTGTAAGTCCACACCAATTCTGCTACATAATTGGGCCAGTGGCTCTTGCGATCATCTTCTAATGTGCGTAGCATCTGTAATAGAGTCCGATTGAACCTCTCACAGGCTCCGTTTCCTTGTGGATGGTACGGAGTGGTTTTTGACCTTTGCATGCCATAGATTCTCTGCAGCTCCCTCATTACACTGCCCTGAAAGCAGGCCCCTTGATCAGAGTGTATTCGTTTGGGACAGCCATACACTTGGATAAGGTTTTCACTGATGGCTTGCGCAGCTGATGCAGCCGTTTGATCTTTGGTGGGCGTCACCATTGCAAACTTGGTGAAATGATCCGTCATCACAAGACAGTACTGATAGCCCCGATGTGAATGTCCAATCTTCAGATAGTCAATCATAAGCACTTCCAATGGCTCCTTGGTAACAATGGTTTGCGTTGGCGCTCTCTGTGTCAGGGACTTGCTTAGCTCACAGGCACGGCACAACTTGCAGGCTTTTTCTACTGTCCGGAGAAGTTGGGGACAGTATACTATCCTTTGCAGCCATTGGTACGTCTTATCCGGTCCAAAGTGGGCCCCCTTCTCATGAGCTTCCTGAGCCAGGGGTAATGCCATTTTCTGCGGTATCACCACCTGCCATCGCTCCTCTAGCTCAGCCGCCAAGTACACTCTGTGATACAGCAGCCCCTCTTGCATAGACAACTTCTCCCACTGGCTCAAAATCTGGAGGGTCTCGTGTGATAATTCTTCCCGTACCTTCTTGCTTGGTTTCCTCTGTTGAGTCACCCATTCCCTCACCCTGACTAACTCTGGGTCAGAAGACTGCACTTTTATCCATTCTTCTCTGGATTGGCCCAGTAGCCGTGAAGATGTTCCTGTTGTTATTTCCAAAATCCGAGCCTCTACAACCTTTGAGGTGAACTTGCGGAAATCTGGAATTTCATCTTCTTCCAATTGTTCATCTATTTCTCCCACAGGAACTTCTGAGGTGACTCGAGAGAGCGCATCAGCATTTTGGTTCTCATGTTTTGAGCGGTACTGTACATGGTAGTCGTACTTGGATAAACGTGCTATCCACCTTTGCTCCATGGCTCCCAACTTGGCAGTGGTGATGTGTGCCAGGGGGTTGTTGTCCGTGTATACTTCAATCCGGGCTCCAGCGAGGTACTCGGCAAACCTTTCAGTGATTGCCCACACTAACGCCAGCAGTTCCAAGCGAAAAGAGCTAATTCACAGGATTACGTTCTGTTTCTCGTAACGTACGGCTGCCGTAAGCAATTACACGTTCAATGCCCTCTTGTACTTGTGACAGTACTGCGCCTAGTCCGTAAAGGCTTGCGTCGGTATATAACCGGAAGGGAAGATTGTAGTCTGCATATGCGAGGATAGGGGCGCTGATCAAGGCTTCTTTTATTTTGTCCATAGCTTCCGCTTGTCGAGGTCCCCAGTTGATCCTTTGTGTTTTCGGCCCTCTCGCAGTCCCTCTGAGTAATTCGTGCAAGGGTTCTGCCAACTTCGCAAAGTGCTTGATAAAGCGGCAGTAATGAGCCGCTAGCCCAAGGAATGCACGAACTTCCCTCAATGTGGTCGGTGTGGGCCACTGTTGCACTGCTCTCACTTTGTCATCTGAAGGTTGTATTCCAGCTTCGGACACTTTGTGCCCCAGATATTCGATTTCTCTCTGAAAGATTCAACACTTCTTAGGCTTGAGTTTAAGCCCATGTCCCCGCAGGCGTCAGAACACTTGGCCTAACTGGTCTAGATGTTGTGTAAAGCTTGCAGAATATACCACGATATCATCCAGGTATATCAGGGTAGCTTCAAAGTTCATGTCTCCTAGACAGCTTTCCATAAGGCGCTGAAAGGTCCCCGAGGCATTACTCAGTCCAAACGGCATTCGGTTGAATTCAAAGAGCCCCATGGGCACAATGAATGCAGTCTTGGCTTTGTCTTTCTCTGCCACAGGGACCTGCCAATACCCACTGGCCAAGTCCAGAGAGGAGAAGTAACGGGCTTTTCCCAAGGCGGTCAATGACTCCTCTATACGGGGCAGCGGGTAAGAATCTCGGATTGTACAACTGTTCAGTTTGCGGTAATCGACACAAAACCAAGTGGACCCATCCTTTTTCTTAACCAGCACAATCGGGGCAGCCTAAGGGCTCTGACTCTCTCATATCACCCCGCTCTTCAGCATCTGCGCAAGCAATACCTTTACTTCTTGATAGTACTTTGGGGGTATCTGTCGATATCTCTCTCTGCTGGGGGGAGCCTCCCCAGTGGGTATCTCATGTTGAATTTTGTCGGTACAACCGAAGTCCTCCTCGTGTCGAGAGAACATGGCCTGATTTTCCCAGATAAAATTTTCTATAGTTTTGGCCTCTACAGGAGTAAAGGGTGTGAGGTCTGCTCCCATCTGTTCTAGGATAATGCGGCTGTTCCACTGTTCAGTGGGATCCTCTCTTTCTTCAAGGGATACGGACAAGGCCCAGGCTTCTCCCTCTATTGGTTTCAGCTCAATTGTCTCAGTACTTGCTACTTCTTCAGGCGCCAAATAAACATGTCCCAAGACGACACCCGGTGTGAGCGTGAGGGCTTGATCACTTGTATTCACACACCGCAAAGGGACTCTTCCATCTCTCACCGTGGCTAAAGTTCGTGCCACCAATGGATCAACTCTATCCTCTTCGAGGAATATGGGCTCCACCAAAACTTCTATACCATATAGCTTCCGGTACGACCCAACATGTAACGTGAGGACAGTCTCTCGATTTGGTGGTAAAGTTATCTTGGTCCACCTTGGTACGCGGATCTTTCCTACTGGATATAGATTCCCGCCATTCCTCCTCAAACCGCTGGTGCAGATAAGGTGCTGGAAAACTTTCTGCGTTGGTCTGTCATTAGCGGTCTGCTTCCAGTAATCAGGTCCTTCTTTGTTGAAAAGCAGCTGATCCAGCTCCTTCAAAATATTCATGCCCATGATGGCTGGCACCACCCTGTTGTACTGTCCTTCCGTTAATATAATCCCCTTCTGGCCTAAGTCTTGGCCACAAGCACGCACTGCCATCCACACGACTCCCACTACTGGAATAGGTAGATTGTTAGCGGCCATCAGCTTGATATGGGCTCTCTTGTCAATGGACATGGTCCGTCCAAAGTGTTGATAGAAGAATTGTTCTGGCATCGTGGTCACCTGAGACCCCGTATCTAGCAGGCATCTCACTTTCTTCCTTTCAAATTTAGCCATAATCGTTGGGAGTGTTTGCAACTATATCTTCAGGGCATTTATCTCCCATACTGTCCGTTTGTCCTCCCGCCATACGCCCAACTATGGAGGGAGGTTCTAGTTTAACGTCGGAGTCCCCTCTTCTCAGGGCAGCAACTTGCCATGTGGCCCCACCTTCTACAGTCCCAACACTGATATTCTCTAGCGGGTCTCTGTCGCCTTTGATCAAACCGGTCTCTCTTTTCTTGCTCTGATGCTATGCGAGTGTTTGGCTGCGCGGCCGCTGGTCTTGTTGCTACCACTTCAGTCATTGGTGTTCTGACTTGTAATTGCATAAGCTTCAGCTGCTCTTGAAGGGCTAATACAGTCTCTTGCAGAAGATCTACTTGTTTTTCCAGCCGACTTGGCTCTCTGGGCCCCTCACTTGGGACTACCCTATGCGTCCGGACCTCACTCCATCTATTCGGTGGGTCATGGTCTTCAGCCTGCGTGCGTGAGACTGCCTCTTCTAATATCTCTTGGAAAGTCATTTTTTTCTCTACTCTGATTCGTTCCCGGAGGGCGCTTTTAATCAGTGAATTGTATAGTCCTCTAAGAAATTGATCTCGCAGGGTGCGATCGGCATATCCAGGAGTTTGTGCTAGCTCTGCGGCAAGAATTCGCCTCATAATTCTCTGAAGTGCATTGGCATACTGTGGCAACCCTTCCTCCTCACATTGTAATCTATGAAACAATTGTGCCTGCAAATCACCTGTTTCAGGTCTCCCACCATACACTCTCTCAAGAATCTTCACCACCTGCTCCAGTGTCCTCCTTTCACTCTCAGGACGCAGCAATACAGTATCTTGAGCATGCCCCTCTAGGGCCATCAGCAATATTTCACCTTGATTTTCTGTAGTTACTCCTGCCACCCTTAACATGCCTTTCATACGCTGTGCCCAGTCATGCAGCGGTATATTATCTCCTTTAAATTTTGGTATATGGGTCAACATTGCACCCAGGGATAAAGGTCTCACTGGTATTCCCCCAACTGGTTGCCTTGGTGCATCCCCTTCTGGTTGCACTAGTGCATTCCCATCTACAGCATTCCCCTGTCCTTCCATGCCTCAATACAGACTGCGTATCCTGCCGACTACGCCAGAAATGTAATGGGGAGAAGGTGATGATATACGCAGTAACTGCACAGTGCCACGGAATAACAATATACAGTCCTATGAAAAAGTTTGGGCACCCCTATTAATCTTAATCATTTTTAGTTCTAAATATTTTGGTGTTTGCAACAGCCATTTCAGTTTGATATATCTAATAACTGATGGACACAGTAATATTTCAGGATTGAAATGAGGTTTATTGTACTAACAGAAAATGCGCAATATGCATTAAACCAAAATTTGACCGGTGCAAAAATATGGGCACCTCAACAGAAAAGTGACATTAATATTTAGTGCATCCTCCTTTTGCAAAGATAACAGCCTCTAGTTGCTTCCTGTAGCTTTTAATCAGTTCCTGGATCCTGGATGAAGGGATTTTGGACCATTTCTTTCTACAAAACAATTCAAGTTCAGTTAAGTTTGATGGTCGCCGAACATGGACAGCCCGCTCTCAAATGATCTGAAAACAAAGATTGTTCAACATAGTTGTTCAGGGGAAGGATACAAAACGTTGTCTCAGAGATTTAACCTGTCAGTTTCCACTGTGAGGAACATAGTAAGGAAATGGAAGAGCACAGGGACAGTTCTTGTTAAGCCCAGAAGTGGCAGGCCAAGAAAAATATCAGAAAGGCAGAGAAGAAGAATGGTGAGAACAGTCAAGGACAATCCACAGACCACCTCCAAAGTGCTGCAGCATCATCTTGCTGCAGATGGTGTCACTGTGCATCGGTCAACTATACAGCGCACTTTGCACAAATAGAAGCTGTATGGGAGAGTGATGAGAAAGAAGCCGTTTCTGCACGTACGCCACAAATAGAGTTGCCTGAGGTATGAAAAAGCACATTTGGACAAGGCAGCTTCATTTTGGAAACAAAAATTGAGTTGTTTGGTTATAAAAAAAAGGCGTTATGCATGGCGTCCAAAAAGAAACAGCATTCCAAGAAAAACACATGCTACCCACTGTAAAATTTGGTGGAGGTTCCATCATGCTTTGGGGCTGTGTGGCCAATGCCGGCATCGGGAATCTTGTTAAAGTTGAGGGTCGCATGGATTCCACTCAGTATCAGCAGATTCTTGAGAATAATGTTCAAGAATCAGTGACGAAGTTGAAGTTACGCCGGGGATGGATATTTCAGCAAGACAATGATCCAAAACACCGCTCCAAATCCTCAGGCATTCATGCAGAGGAACAATTACAATGTTCTGGAATGGCCATCCCAGTCCCCAGACCTGAATATCATTGAACATCTGTGGGATGATTTGAAGCGGGCTGTCCATGCTCGGCGACCATCTAACTTAACTGAACTTGAATTGTTTGTCCAAAATACCTTTATCCAGGATCCAGGAACTGATTAAAAGCTACAGGAAGCGACTAGAGGCTGTTATCTTTGCAAAAGGAGGATCTACTAAATATTAATGTCACTTTTCTGTTGAGGTGCCCATACTTTTGCACCGGTCAAATTTTGGTTTAATGCATATTGCGCATTTTCTGTTAGTACAATAAACCTCATTTCAATCCTGAAATATTACTGTGTCCATCAGTTATTAGATATATCAAACTGAAATGGCTGTTGCAAATACCAAAATATTTAGAACTAAAAATGATTAAGATTAATAGGGGTGCCCAAACTTTTTCATAGGACTGTATAACAATTTAATAAAGAAAGGAGGGGAGGGGGATGAGAGCAGGAGAGAAGGTAAGAAATAAGCATACAGTAGCTAAGCAAAACATATAACTTCAATATGACAGTGCGCACAACAAATAGTGGTAGTTACCCCTCTAGTGTCTTTAGTTAGAACCTGCATGCATTGACTAGGAGAGGCCTCTCTTAAAGTAAGTCAGTAACAAGGTGCACCTTATTAATCTTCCAGGCAGGGGCCTGCTTTATCTTCCAGGCAGGGCCTGCTTTGTCTTCCAGCACACAAAGCTGCTTTAATGCTTGACCGAGCTGTATGGCCCCTCACTCTACTCACACTCCAACATACCTCTGTTTACAAGCTGACACAAGGCAGGAATAGTGAAGTCTCTCAGGGTCCTTGTTCAGCAAAGGAAAGTCCTTAATGGGCAAAGCAGCCTGCAGCAGGTCCTCTTAGCACAACATGTGTCCCCCTTCTGCCTGCAGCTTCCTGTATTCACACGCTTTTCCTCTCTGGAACATACCATCTTTCTCTGAGCTGTAGGGGGGGGGGGGTTCTTTTGTGAATAGATTTGCCCTGCAATTTAGTCTTTCAGCAGTAGATGGCAGCAGAAGATCAGACAAATGACACAGTTATTCCATAAGCCCCTTACAGTTGAGTAACAGTGTTTATTATGTTCCCTCACCTCCCCTGGGGCTCCAATTATTATACTCGGGGTCTGAAAAGGGTAAGGGGATGTGAGCAGGCCCGGGGATGTAGATAAATAGGCTGCTACCTGCTGGCGATACTCCTATTATAAGACTCCTATTATTAGCGGCCTATTATAAGACAAAAAAATAGAGGTAGGTTACTTACTGACCTCACCACTGCTCCCACTGCTGCCTCCTCTTCACCCAGCAATAAAACGTTTGGGTGATGACGCCACCTGCGCTGAGACGCAGAGGTCTCGGATTGTTTTCAGAGCGGCCTTCTCCTGTGCTAGTTTAGGATAAAAAAGGAAAAAAAATTGCCGCGGCTGCCGCCCCCTCCAGATTGCCGTCTGAGGCAGTCACCTCATCTCACCTCATTAGAGGTGCGGCGCTGCATATAATACCCATATAGCAATGCTGTGTGGTGCCACTAGCAACATACACGGCTTACAGTTTGGAACATAGTCATATGATTTTGTGAGAGGTTTTGTTCATGGGCACATGTTAATGTAGCCCAAGGGACTGTGGAATGGAGTGTTACTTACTCTTGGGACTGTGAAGAGGAGTGTTATGCCCTGTTCACATCTGCTTTTGTATTCCATCTGGGGAGAGTCCGCATGAAGACCACTCGAACGGAATCATGTGGACATGATTCGTGCGGGCAGTGCGCGGCAAGCACACGGACCCCATTATAGTCTATGGGGTCTGTGCGCTTTTACAGCACAGCGCTTGCAATTGCGTGTGTATTCCTTTCGGGGGGTCTCTATGCAGACTCTCCCCGGACGGAATACAAAAGCAGATGTGAACCAACCCTTACTTACTCTTAGTCCTCCTGCAAACGACTGTAATGGATTTTACTGTTCGTAAATAAACATGTCAGTTTATCATCCGCAAAGATGATTTGTATGTTCCCCTAAACTTGTCTGTGCCGCAAATGAGAACAAGAATAGAATATGTATCATAATTTGTGGTCCTTGTATAGGGCATGGGCACACTGCCCCAAAACCTACAGCAATATGTATGGGCCCATAGAAATAAATGGGTCTATACCTTTAAAGAGGACCTTTCACCATTTTGCCCATAGGCAGTTCTATATACTGCCGGAAAGCTGACAGTGCGCTGAGTTCAGTGCACTGTCGGCTTTCCCGATCTGGGCCCAGTGTGAAGAGCTTACGGTCCGGTACCGTAGCTCTTCTATGGTCAGAAGGGCGTTTCTGACACTCAGTCAGAGACGTCCTTCTTCACAGCACAGCCAATCGCGCTGTGCTGTGAGAGCCAGGAGGAACGCCCCATCCATCTGCTCGCAGTACTCGTCCATAGACGAGAATTATCAGGGGGGGGGGGGGGAGTTCCTCCCGGCTCTCACAGCACAGCGCGATTGGCTGTGCTGTGAAGAAGGACTTCTCTGACTGATACCAGCAACCAAATGTCTATGGTAACCAACAAGAGTGTTAGTCGGAGGGGGAGTCAGAACCCAGAAGCGTCCGATACTCTGCAGACTGTTGGATCATGAACCAGTAAAACCAGGTCCTGGTGTATGACTCAGTTGTGCCATGTAGGAAAGACGAGACTCTCCATGTACATTATCTCGTTGGCCTTCAAAATCCAGAGGGAAAGAGGAGGGGGTTCAACTTGCTTCCAAAAAAGCGGGATGCATACCCGAGCAGTGAGGACCAGAAACCTGAGCAGGGAGCATTTAAAGACTTTCACAGAAGACTCAAAGTGATTGAGGAGAAACAAAGCAGGGCCCAGGTGATGAGAGGTTTCAGTAAGCTGAAGGATAATCCGCTTAACCCCTTCCCAAAAAGACGATAGGACAGGGCAAGACCAGAAATCATGTTGCATGTTGCCCTCTCCTACGCCACAACGCCAACATAGCGGAGGGACCTGGGGAAACATAACATGTACTCTTGTAGGAACCCTATACCATCGGGACAGGATTTTGTAGTTAGCCTCCTGGTAGCGAGAACTGATAGAAGTAACGTAAGAGAGGCAAAAAATACGCCTTCGCTGGTCCTGAGAAGGGGAGAGGGATAAATCAGATTCCCACTTAAACATAAATGAGGGGACAAAATCCTCCGGAGTTTCAATCATAAGTTGGTAGATAAGAGAGAGAGAGTGGTGAAGGGGACGAGCGCCAACACAAATCCTCTCTAAAGGAGTAGGTTCTGTGCAAAACTCTGTGGGAGCGGGAAGAGAATGCAGAAAGTGGCGAAGTTGCATGTCCCGCCAAGCGTCTAAAGGAGGTAACTCAGAAGGGGCCTGGGAGCCTAAAAGCGTAGTCCAACTCCCTTCGTCACTAAAGTGACAGACACGGAAGATCCCATGGCGGCGCCAATTACGGAAGACACGGTCTGACATTCCAGGTGGAAAATCAGGGTTGCCTAGCACTGGGAAAAGAAAAGAGTTTTTGGGGAGAAGAGCGGAGCGGACAATGCCTTTGGTACAGATCCGAAGCGTGGGACCAATGGTAGTATAAGAAAAAAGGGACGATAAGAAGGAGGAATGTAACCACGGGGCTACCTGCAGAGGGATCGGAGAGAATGCTTGTTCGATGTAAACCCAAGGCTTAGAAACAGCATGTCTGCTCCAATCCACGACATGGGCCACGTGGGCAGCCAAGTAATAGGACCTCAGGTCTGGGAGGGATAAGCCACTGCAACTCTTGGGACGAAAGAGAAGAGTCTTACTCACTTGGGCAGGTCTGCTTGTCCAGATAAACTGCAGTTGGATCGAAGTGAGGGATCTAAGAAAGGACACAGGGATATGGATGGGAAGCGTCTGCATCACATAGAGAAGACGGGGTAGAATGTTCATTTTAAAGATGGTGCATCTCCCAAACCAGGTAAAAGCGCCGGTGGACCACCAATTACAATTGGACCGGATAGAGGCCAGCAATGGAGGGAAGTTTTAGCGAAAGAGATCTTTTGGATGCGGAGTGAGATAAACCCAAATACTTGAGGGAAGAGGGTGCCCAGTGGAAAGGGAAAGAATGACTCAAGGGAGCAGAAACAAACTTACTTTTGCAGACTCAGCAATTTATTGAGTGATATGAGGAGCTACTTAAGAAACCTGAGGCACATAGACCAGAGACGCTTAGGCTTGGTTCACACATGCTTATGTGATCAATCCGTTTGAATTCAGCTTGAGACTGAAAACGGACTGATGCATCAGGTCTTTTTTTTATTTTTATAAATAAATTCTTTATTTATAACAATAAAAAGCAATAAAGCAACGAAACAGGACCCGCAAAACAGAGAGGAGTCTAAGGCACAAAATGAGGGAAAATGAAACGCAATGATAAAGGGCCAGGCTAGGCCAATCAAAGATTACAAAGCGTTGTTACAACTCAAACAGTCAAACAAGGAACAAAGAAGAGAAAAAAAAAAGGGGGAGGAGGGGGGGAAGGTTGTGCAGCTCCGAACCCAGGTGAGGAAACCAAGCGACCAGAGCAGCATCACCGCAGCAGATCACGGTATGATTGAGTACCCTGGAAAAGGATAGAGGGAAATCTGAAAGATCTGGACAATCAGTTGGTGCAAGCCTTCCCAGAAACCTCTCAGCGCAGGACAGCTCCAAAAAATGTGTAAGAGCGTCCCCTCCTCCGTACCACAGCGCCAGCAGACTGGAGAGGAGGACGGGAAGATCTTGTGCAACCCAGACGGAACATGGTACCACCTAGTTACAATCTTGTAGCCCGCCTCCTGAAACTCGCAAGTGATTGAACTCTTGTGAGCAAATTCCAGAATTCTGGAGCACTGCGCGAAAAGGACAGGTCCAGGTCCGCTTCCCACTTGGATAAGAAGGAGGGTGTGTCCCAGAGGAGGGGAGACCAGAGGCTGATAGAAATCTAAAAGTGAATGTCTGAGCAAGCCAGAATCAGAGCAGGAGAGGCCTATCGAAGCCCTCAGAGCTGGGTAGCGAGGAAAGGAAGTGGGAGAGCTGGAGGACCCTCCAATGCCCCAGAGGAGGGAGGTCTGGGTCCGAAAGCAAGTCTCCATGTGAACGCCAAGAGTTCCCAGAGCGGAAATGTAATGCCCTCTTCCTACCTACCGGGTAGGCAGGATTACCCAGGATAGGAAACAGAGGAGAGGAAGGAGGGGAGATCTTCTTACGAAGAAGAGGTTTACAAACCTGCAAGATAGGACCGATGGTAGGATGAGATCTCAAAGCAGGTGGGGGCAAGGAGTCCAGCCAGGGGAGCAGGTGGAAGGGGGAAGACAGAGAAGGCACCCTCCAGGGAGATCCATTGCTTGAAGGAGGAGTGGTGGCACCAGTCCATGACTCTCTGGAGCATGGAGGCCTCATAGTATTTACGGGGATCCGGAGGCCCAAACCTCCCCACTACTTCGGCAAGGTAAGAGTTGAGCGGGCAAGTCTAGCACGCTTGCCCTGCCAAACAAAGTGCAGGAGATCGCTGTACAAGAGCTTGAAAAGGCAGGCGGGACATGGATCGGCAAAGTCTGGAGCAGGTAGAGCAGGCAGGGCTTTATATTGATCTTGTAAATAGCACATCGACCAAACCACGTATAAATGCCCTTGGACCACCTTTTAAAGTCCTGCCTGATGGTCCGAAGCAGGAGGAGGTAGTTCCTGGAGTAAAGAGAGCTCAAATCACCTGATATCCAAACCTCCAAGTACTGGATAGGCAGACCACTGAAAGGGAAAGGAGGACTGTAAAGAGGACTGAAGCCCACTCAGGAGTGAGATATTAAGCGTCTCCGATTTCTGGAGATTTATCTTAAAGTTGGCAAGGCTCTGGAACTCCGACAACAGGGCAGGGAGGGATTGGCTAGGGTCACACAAGAAAAACAGGAGGTCATCCGCATAAGCAGCTATCTTCACTTGTTTACCCCTAATCTCAAGACCAGTTACCGTGGGGTTGGCTTTGATCCTCCTAAGCAAGGGCTCCAAGGTCAGGACAAAGATTAACGGGGAGAGGGGGAAACCCTGGCGTGTGCCGTTTCCAATCGGGAAGGGAGTAGATAGATCAAGTAGATAGGTAGATCAAGTAGATCAAGTTCAGACAGGGTTTCGACGGGGAGTCGAGGCAGACCCGACTCCACGATATAATGCTGGATAATTGGGAGCAAAGGGGTAGAGGGGTCCAGGCGGGGGAGGGGAGGTTATAAAGCTGGCGGTAAAACCGCTCGAATTCTTTAGCTATGCTATGCGGGTCCGTTAAGTGGGAGCCCGCCCGCCTGAGATAGTGGAAATGAAGTTACGGGATCTCTGTTCTCTGAGAGATCTCGCCAAGGCCCTACTACACTTGTTCCCGAACTCATAGAAGTGGCGACAGCCCCTGGCTAGTAGACAACGGGTTTGGATATCCAGATGTTCCCTCAGTTTTTTGAGGGCCAGAAGAAGGGCTGATCGAGTATCCTCGGCATGAGCTCGCTTATGAGTGTGCTCCAGAGAGACCACCTCCTCAATCAAGGCAGCGATCTCCTGAGATTTTTCCTTTTTGAGACGGGTGCCATGCTGGACGAACACCCCCCGAATCACACATTTATGGGCGGCCCAGAGAGTAACCGGGGACATATTCGCAGTGTCGTTCTCCTGGAAATAAAGATCCAGGGCGGATGACACCACTTGGGAGGTTGGAATATCCTGTAGTAGCGACTCATTAAGGCACCACTGCAGGTCCGAGGCCTCGAGAAGGGGGATGCCAGCACAGCATGGACCATAGCATGGCCCGCAAAGGTGATCGAATCGATCGACAAGCCTCGGAGCAGAGGGACATCAGTATGCCAAATAAAGAAGTAGTCCAATCTGGAGTAGATATCTCGGGGGTGGCAGTAAAAGGAGTAGTCCCTAGCATCAGGATGAACCGTGCGGCAGGCATCGATCAACTGGTGGGAATGGAGAATCCTACAGACTCGCCAAAGGAGCCTGATAGGGAGATGTGATACTCCTCTGGAATCGTTGACGGATGGATTCAGGGCCAGATTAAAGTCCCCTCCTACTAAAAGGGTACTCTCTGTGAACTCAGCCAGCTTGCCCTCTAAAACGCCCACCTGACCCGAGTTGGGGAGATAGAGATTGGCCAAAGTGAACATGGTGCCTGCCAACTCCCCCTTGACAAACAAGAACCTTCCCGAACTGTCGGAGGTTGCCGCCTTGAGCTTCCAAGCTACAGATCGGCCTATCAAAATACTAACAACTCTGGACCTCTGGACTTGGACTCTGAATAACAAGCATGATACGTATGAACAATTACTCTGGGGTCTTTTCAGACCTCATCGGAGACCCAGGACCCGGGGCGGATACAAAAAAAATGTTACTTACCTCTCCCTGGCTCCGGCGCACTCCACTCAGAAAATGTCAGTGATTTTCAATATAGTACAGTGGGACTCAGGACGTCACGTGAGCAGCGGCTTGCGTCATGATGCATAAGGACGCAAGCCCCAGTCCATTATCTATAACCCCATCCAAATATTCAATGTCATTCACAATTCAGACTAAAATATTACATGCAGTGTCCCTATATACAGTACAGGGAAAGTGATCCTGTGCAGTGTCCATATATACAGTATAGAAGAAGTGATGTTGTGCCGGGTCCATATATACAGTATAGGAGAAGTGATACTGTGCAGTGTCCATATATACAGTACAGGAGAAGTGATACTATACAGTGTCCATATATACAGTACAGGGAAAGTGATACTGTGCAGTGTCCATATATATAGTACAAGAGAAGTGATACTATACAGTGTCCATATATACAGTACAGGAGAAGTGATACTGTACAGTGCCCATATATACAGTACAGGGAAAGTGATACTGTGCTATACAGAACAAGGGAAAGCACAGACATGGAGGAGATAAGAACCATGTTCAGCACCCTGTGCAACACACTGATCCAGACTGGGATCCACAACATAGCCACCAGTCAGGAACTCAGCCCGTCCTCTGCAGGACAGCTCATTACAAGGTATACCCACCAAAGATGACACCACTGACTATCAGTAGCTGGAATATCCAAGGGCTGAACGCCTCAGCCTTTGGATCCAAACCAAACGATCCAGACTTTATAGACGGACTAAAAAATATTGATATCTAAATCCTCCTAGAGACATGGACCCGGGCAGAAGATGAATCCCTAACACCCATGGGCTACAAGGAATTCTCAATTGGTGCCCAGAAAAGCAAGACCACCAAACTAGGCCGCCACTCAGGAGGCATACTAATATGGTTCAAGGAGGAGCTTAAAGAACATGTGAAAGCCATTAAACGCAGAGACAACCACATGTGGATAAAAATAAGCAACTCCATCCTCAACGGCCAACACAACATCTATCTCTGTGTAGTATACATCCCCCCATCAGAGTCCCCCTAACACAACCCAGACATCTATGAGGTCCTACAAAGGGAATCTACCCAGTTCCAGTCCCAAGGCAGAGTACTGATCTGCGGCGACCTAAACGCCAGGACTGGCACAGAGAAAGACTTCCTGTCCTCTGATGGAAACCTGCACATCCCGGTAGGCGAGGTTCACCACCTGGAGTCTGCACAGACAAGAAGAAATAGCTATGACATAGTCGTCAACAAGAGAGGGAGACAGCTGCTGAACCTGTGCCGGAGTCTGGGACTGTACATAATGAACGGGCGTACCAGAGGGGACTCTCAAGGGTGCTTCACACTAAACTCCCACATGGGCAACAGGGTGGTGGACTATGTCATCACAGACACAGACCCAGCAGACATAGATGCTCTCATAGTCACTCCTGAGACACACCCATCAGACCACAACCAGATCCTGCTGTACATGAGATCCACTGACAAGCCACTCACACAACAGCCCCACCAGATTGGTCTCTACAACCTACCACCATCCTTTAAATGGGCCAGTCACCGGGCCACCGAATACACCAACGTGGCTAACCGACCCGAAATCAAGGACCCGCTCACAAACTTCTATATGAGCTCCTACCAGCCAGACCAAAAAGGTGTCACCCGAGCAGTGAAGGACTTCAATAGCATCCTGTACACCACAGCTGTAGAACTAGCAGGCCTGAAACAGACAAAGCCCATGAGACCTACTAACAGTCTCACAAATGGTTTGACAGCGACTACAAGGCTCTACATCATTCTCTAAGGGCAGTTTCAAACCAGAAACACAGAGACCACAACAACAGAGAGGCGAGGGAAGCCTACAACAATCTATGCAAGCAATACAAAGGCACCCTCAGAGAGAAGAAACAGAGGCACCTCTCCCACAAAATGGAGCAACGGGAGGACTCCCTCCAGGACAGCTCATTCTGGGAGACCTGGCACCATATGGGCACAAAGCCCAAGAAAAACTCCCTCCACATCCAAACTGGCAATATCTGGCTCAACTACTTCAGAAGTCTCTACAAAAACATCCCAGAAGACCTAACCCCAGAACAGCAACAGATAACCACCAAACTGAGGGATATGGAGAAAGTCATCAAAGACTTCCAGAACCCTCTGGACTCACCAATCACCATAAAAGATATACAGGAAAAAATTGCCCTGCTGAAAGGCAAAAAGGCCAGCGACCATGACGGCATCCTACCAGAAATGATCAAATACAGCCCTCCGGCAATACACGTGACACTGGCAAAACTATTCAACCTCGTCCTCAATACCGGACACTTCCCCCAAGACTGGAACAAAGGCCTCATAACCCCCATCTACAAGAATGGAGACCAATATGATCCCAACAACCACAGAGGGATCTGCGTCAGCAGCACGCTGGGGAAACTGTTCAACAGCATCATCAATAACAGAATCCTCACCTTCCTCACACAGCACGGGGTACTCAGCAAGAGCCAAGCAGGGTTCATGCCAAACCACCGCACCACAGACCATATCTACACCCTGTACAGCCTCATCAAGACCCACGTCCACAACACCAGAAGAGGCAAGATATTCGCCTGCTTCTTAGACTTTAAGAAGGCTTTCGACTCAGTATGGCACCCAGGCCTGCTCCTAAAACTCCTAGAGAGTGAAATAGGAGGAAGAACGTATGACGTCATTAAGAGCTCCTACACCGGAAACCAGTGCAGTGTGAAGGTGAATGGGAAAAGGACAGCATACTTTCAACAGGCCCGAGGGGTCAGACAAGGCTGTAGCCTGAGCCCAACGCTCTTCAACATCTACATCAATAAACTGGCTACAGCCCTGGAGGCCTCACCAACTCCAGGCCTCACCCTGAACGACCGTAAGGTGAAGTTCCTGCTATACGCCAACTACCTCCTACTTTTGTCCCCCACCGAGAAAGACCTCCAAGAAAGCCTGTCAGTGCTGGAAAAATTCAGCACCACACAGGCCCTACCCATCAACCAGAAGAAGACCAAAGTCATGGTATTTCAGAAGAAGGGCCACAACAAAGCCCCCACCCCACAATTCACACTGAAAGGCTCCACACTGGAGAAAACCAACAGCTACAACTACCTGGGGCTGGAGCTCAACCAATCAGGAAGCTTCAAAGCAGCAATAGAAAGCCTGCAGAACCTTCTACACCATCAGAAGACAACTGTACCACCTCAAACCACCCGTGAGGGTCTGGCTGAAGATATTTGACGCAGTCATCGCTCCGATCTTTCTCTATGGCAGTGACGTTTGGGGCACAACCACCTACCCAGACCAGTCAAAGTGGGATTCCAGCCCAACAGAGACCTTCCACCTGGAGTTCTGCAAGTACCTCCTCCATGTCTACCGCAGCACCTCCAACATGGGATGCCGGGCAGAGCTAGGCAGACTCCCCCTATGGCTCACCATGCAGAAGAGGGTGCTATCATTCTGGACTCACATACTGGGCAGCAGTCCTGGCTCTTACCAACACCAAGCCTGGCTGAGTCACAGAGCCCTGAGGAAAACTGATACCCCCAACCAAGCATCAGCCATCTGCCAAGCCAAAACCCCCAACATACCCTGAACAAGGCTCAAATAAAAGGAGTAATTGAGAGAGACAATGAGCGGTACATTGAGGAATGGAGAAGCGCAATAAATAACTCCAAGAAACTCACCGTGTACCAGTCATTGCAAAGAGACTACACCATGGCCACCTACCTGGAGAGAATACACCTCCCCAAACACAGACAGACTCTGAGCCGGTATAGACTGAGCGCCCACAACCTGGAGATGGAGACGGGGCGACACAGGCAGACGTACAAGCCACGGGAGAACAGACTGTGCCAGCACTGTGACCAGGGGTCCTAGAAGACGAGACCCACTTCCTGCTACACTGCACCAAATACTCAGCTGTGAGGGCCGTCTAATTCCAAAGACTCTCTGCCCACGTCCCAGACTTCATATCTGCAGATGAGAAGAGGAAACGCTACATCCTACAGGGAGAAGAAGAGGCCACTGTGGAGATCGCTGCCCAATACGTGTCCAGCTGTCACCAAACAAGAGGAAGATGAGACCCCACGGACTGTTATACTCCCAAACCACCCACCCCACCTCCCCATATAGCGGCCACCAACTGAGGCCGGGTTCATACGATGTCTTTTGGCACGTAATGTGCCACGTAGACGCCGCTGGATCTTTTGCGGGCCGTATACGCTCCCATTGTTTTCAATGGGAGCCGGTACCGTATACGCGGCGCTATTTTGCGGACGCCGCAAATTCACGGCCGCAAAATAGCGCCGCGTATACAGTACCGGCTCCCATTGAAAACAATGGGAGCGTATACGGCCTGCAAAAGATCCCGCGGTGTCTACGTGGCACATTACGTGCCAAGAGACATCGTGTGAATGCACCCTAAGAGGAAGATGAGACTCCATGGACTATTATACCCCAAATCAGCCACCCCCTCATACCCACCATTCCCCCCCCTCCCCCCGACTCCAACTCCCCCCACACACTTTACTAGCTTTGGCAATGCCAAATATCTATTCGGACGTGCCAATAAAGCCTGTTTGATTTGATTCTGTGCTGTTTCCATATATAGTACAAGAGAAGTGATACTATACAGTGTCCATATATACAGTACAGGGAAAGTGATCCTGTACAGTGCCCATATATACAGTATAGGAGAAGTGATGCTATACAGTGCCCATATATGCAGTACAGGAGAAGTGATGTTGTGCCGGGTCCATATATACAGTACAGGAGAAGTGATACTATACAGTGTCCATATATACAGTACAGGAGAAGTGATACTGTGCAGTGTCCATACATACAGTACAGGGAAAGTGATCCTGTGCAGTGCCCATATATACAGTATACAAGAAGTGATACTGTGCAGTGTCCATATATACAGTACAGGAGAAGTGACACTGTGCAGTGTATATATATATATACAGTACAGGGAAAGTGATACTGTGCAGTGCCCATATATATAGTATAGAAGAAGTGATACTGTGCAGTGTCCATATATACAGTACAGGGAAAGTGATACTGTGCAGTGTCCATATATACAGTATAGAAGAAGTGATACTGTGCAGTGTCCATATAGACAATACCATACGTCCCAATTTTCAAAGAACAGAAAGAGGGACAAAATGTGTTGACTCCGCCCATTCTCATTCATTTTTCATGTGCCCCACGCAGTATAATCCTCCTTCAGTCACCCGTAAATTATATGTCCTCCTCCATCTCTCCCCCAGATTCATATACTCCCTTCATTTGCCCCCAGTTTCATGTCCCCCTCCATCTCTGCCCCAAGTTTTATGCCTCCCCTCCATCTCTGCCTCAGTTTCAAGTCGTTCTACCCCCCCCCCCCCCCTTCATCTGCCCCTAGTTTCATGGGCCCTCTTCATTATGTTTCCCCTCAATGTTTAATAGAAAAAAAACCACTAATACTCACCAGTATGTATACAGTGTATGGCATTGTGCTTGGTCAGTAGAGAAGAGACCGCAGCAATCAACATCGTAGTCCCAATAATCCCTTTAATTAGTACCTTCAGGTAACTCTAGGCTGAGGCCACACAAAATAGGACTGATCTAAGATACATTCAGCACAGTTTACTGTACAATTGTATAGTGAATTGTATAGTGACCTGCTTCCCGGGTCATGTGACGTCTGAAGTCATTGAAGAAGGATGATGGCGGAGGCCGACAGCGGAGGAGACGGGGGGCAGGTAAATAACAGTAGTTTTTTATGTTTTTATTCCCCCTGAGTCTCCGATTATTATACTCTGGGGTCTGAAAAGACCCCAGAGTATAATAACTGTTTATGGGTGTCCATAGTGGAGCATAATACTGTGTGTAGGGGTGACTATGGGACATAATACTGTGTACTGGGGCCACTGAGGGACATAATACTGTGTGCAGGGGACACTAGGGGACATAATACTGTGTGCAGGGGACACTAGGGGACATAATACTGTATGTAGGGGCCATTAAGTTACATAATAGAGCGCGCAGGATTGCGGAGGAGGGTCGGTCGAGGTCTTCGGCGTCGGTCACCAAAGTCAAAAGTTTGCCACGGGGCCCTGCCATTCCTAGTTACGCCACTGCTATAAGAGTTCAGAACTAGACCAATAGGGGGAAAAAATGGTCCCTACAAATGATGGGAAATAGACGGCTCACATAGTGTTGGCTAAATACCGTCACTGGTGAAGACCTGGTCCTTCTGGAATACGGGATTTAGCCAATTCACTGTGAGCAGGCTAAATACTACTTCAGTTAGGGACCCGACCACTAGGGGTCAATAGACAGCTCACACTGAGACAGCTAAATACTATAACTGATAAGGACCAGGTCCCTATGAAGTATAATATTTAGTCACAACCGATCACCCATATCCCCCTCTTTCTCACACAGCCTGCTCCCCCATGTCCCCCTCTTTCTCACACAGCCTGCTCCCCCATGTCCCTCTCTTTCTCACACAGCCTGCTCCCCCATGTCCCTCTCTTTCTCACACAGTCTGCTCCCCCATGTCCCTCTCTTTCTCACACAGCCTGCTCCCCCATGTCCCTCTCATCTCACACAACCTGCTCCCCCATGTCCCCCTCTTTCTCACACAGCCTGCTCCTCCATGTTCCCCTCGTTCTCAAACAGCCTGCTCCTCCATGTCCCTCTCTTTCTCACACAGCCTGCTCCTCCATGTCCCCGTCTTTCTCACACAGCCTACTCCCCCATGTCCCCTTTCTCGCACAGCCTGCTCCCCCTTGTCCCCCGATTTCTCACACAAACTGCTCCCCATGTCCCCCCTCTTTCTCATACAACCTGCTCCCCCATGTCCCCTATTTCTCACACATCCTCTCCCCTATGTCCTCCTCTTTCTCACACAGACTGCTCCCTTTGTCCCCTTTCTCACACAGCCTCTCCCAGTGGCGTAACTAGGAATGGCGGGGCCCCGTGGCAAACTTTTGACATGCCCCCCCCCCGACACCATCGCCGAAGACCTCGACCGACCCCCTCCTACGCATTTCTGCACATTCTATTATGCCCCATAGTGGCCCCTTAACACAGTATTCTTCCTCATAGTGGCCCCTGCACACAGTATTATCCCCCATAGTGGTCCCTGCGCACAGTATTATCCCCCATAGTGGCCCCTGCACACAGTATTATCCCCAATACTGGCCCCTGCACACAGTATTATGTCCCACTGTAGACACCCATAAACAATTATTATACTCTGGGGTCTTTTCAGACCCCAGAGTATAATAATCGGAGACCCGGGAGAATAAAAACATACAAAACCACTGTTACTTACTTGTCCCCCGGCTCCTACGCGGTCTTCTTCGTTGCCTTCTCCTCTGCCATCCTTGTTCAATGACGCTGGACGTCACATGACCCGGGACGCAGGCCGGGTTCATGTGACGTCAGAGACGTCAGAAAGGACGTCGGAAAGGATGCCTGGCAGGATCATGGAGAGGTAAGTAACATGTTTTTTTATGTTTCTTACCTCTCCCGGTCCACCATTCATTATACTAGGCGGTGTGAAAAGACCGCCGAATATAATGATAGCAGCGGTAGCGGCTGTCACCGGGCCCCTAATGTCCCGGGCCCTGTGGCAGCTGCCTCCGCTGCTATGGCGGTAGTTACACCACTGGCCTCTCCCCATGTCCCCCTTTTTCTCACACAGCCTGCTCCCCATGTCCCCCTCTCACACAGCCTGCTGCCCCCATGTTTCCCTCTTTCTCAAACAGCCTGCTCCCCCATGTTCCCCTTTTTCTCACAGTCTGCCCCCCCATGTCCCCCTTTTTCTCACACAGCCTGCTCCCCCATGTCCCTCTCTTTCTCACACAGCCTGCTCCTCCATGTCCCTGTCTTTCTCACACAGCCTACTCCCCCATGTTCCCCTCTTTCTCACACAGCCTGATCACCCATGTCCCCCTCTTTCTCACACAGCATCTCCCTCATGTCCTCCTCTCTCACACAGCCTGAATATTCCCCTATATTATAATATTCCCTTGACTATGTCCCTATATTATAATGTTCCCCTGAATATGGCCTCACATTATAATATACCCATGAATCTATCTTTACATTATAATGTGCTCCTTCTGTCAAAATGTTTCAAACAAAAATGTTTAATAATATTTACCTACACTGTGCCCCTGCCGGGTAACACTGTTAGTTTAACCACCTCCCCTGGGCATCTGCACCTTATACTTTGGGGTCTAAAGAGACCCCAGATTATAATAATACCAGGTCCGTTTTGGATGTGGTCAAAATGAAACTGGGCGAATCTTGCGAGGTTCGTTCAACAAATACTCTAGATGCCATAGTCCTGCTTACTGATCCTCAATGCTGCCCGTGGCCGCCGTAGCTTCTCCCTTCAACCTCAAGGTTCCATCCTGATACTGGTCAGCATCCACGACATGATATAGGATGCACGGGGCCCCCTGGAGGGCTGAAGGAGAAGCAGAGCCAGCGTCTGGCAGGTGAGGGTATCAGTAAGCAAATACTGCTTGAGTAATTCAGCAAGTAAAAGCCTATTTTAAAAAAAAGACAGCAGGGGTCCAACCAGGAAAAACTTTAAATAATGTGTGAATACCCTGCCCTATGTGTTATGAAAAATGGTGAAAATTATTCTGGTAGCCTAAACAATAAGAAAGGGCCTATAAACCACGATATGCAGGTAAATGATAGAAAAGTGTTTGTCCATTAAAGAGTTAACTTTACGTCACTGGTCAGTAGCCAATGGGATTGCAGGACATGAGATTGCAAAAGAAAAAACTGCCAGTTGTCCTCATTCTATTACAGGACGCCGCCGAGTGAAGACGCCGGTAAGATCTGACATCCCATCATGTGATAGCACTAAATTATCTCCCATGAGGCCTCATTCACATTATCAGGAGTTCAGCACTTTCTAATATGGGACATGAGATAAGTCAAATCTTTCAAAATGGCAGTTGCAGCCACCACTAGGGGGAGCTAGATCTAATTTATTTATATAGGTCCCTTTCTATTTCTAATGAACAGGTTTGGATTTAGTGAGCTCCCCTAGTGGCTGCTGCAGGAAACCACAATGTTAACACTTAGTGCTTGTCTGGGAGGCACTGGGGAGCCGGATACTATGTGGGGGTCAGTAAGGGAGCATGGTGCTGGTAAAAGATGAATTTTCATATGTGCTGGGTGGGGATGGTTGGGTGGGAAGCATAGGACAGTGTAGCTTTGAGGACATGTTCACATGGTGCAATGTTACAGTTGAAACAAATAAACAACTTATAATGTGTAAATTCAAAGGCTGTTCCAATAACTTCACAAAAATGACATTTTTTTGGTAAAATAGTATTTGGTAGGGGTGCCCCGAGAAAAGTTTTATTACAGAGGTGCCCCAAGTCTAAGAAGGTAGGAAAATACTGGTTTAGGGAGCCTGCACACGGAGTTTACGCTCGCTCATTCTGAACGTAAAACTCGTTCAGAGTGAGCGGCGTAAAAAACAGATCCCATTGACTTGAATGGGTGTCGGCATGTGCGCTCCCCATTGAAATCAATGGGAGGCTTTTTTACCTATTGCTTTCAATGTGATACGCACGTATTGATTTCAGTGGGCAGCACGTGTATGACATTGAACAGATGCAACAGTTTGCAGTGCGCTCCTATGCTCCCCCTAGTGGTGGCTGCAGGTAACTAGAGTTTATAGTTTTATTCTGTGGCATTTCAGGGGATTTGGACCTCTGTGTGGGATAAACTGACTGCTTTAAATCTATAATGAGAAATTAAAGAGGTAACACCCCCTAGGATAGTATATCAGTGTTTCATCACAAGGGGCAAAATCTGGCTGTACACCCACTATTAGTACATGGAGAAAACTGAAGTGTTTGAGTCTTTATCACATCTGTGAATCTGTTTTTGGGTTTACAGATTTTGCTACGTATTCTACAGCGATGGACCGCAGATCAATGGAGGTCAGTGTCTTCATTATAACCTGATCCCTTGTCCTATTGTCCTCTGCTCCATCCCTGATAAGTGACACTTAATGTATTTTCTTCTCCATAGCACATCTACCGCTGCCAGGAGTGCGTGTACGGACTGACACCCTTCTTAAGTGAGTATTTTTAGCCCCATAATCTCATTGATGAATGGGAATATTTTGTTAATTTATATGTTTTTTATTCCCATCCTATACTCCAGCATCTGATAATCTAGCAATTAGTAGGTTACATTAATGGTAGATGGTAGTAACATAAAGGTTACTGTATATCTTATGACTGATCCCATTATCTGGTTTTGTTCTCTCTTCAGCTTATCCAAGCACCGTGGAGGAAAGAAATCTACAACTTCTCATCTACTCCATGAAGTTCCTGCCATCACCTCTCTTCAAGATGGAGGTTAGTGATCATTCTGCCTTCTATGCTATCATTAGATTCACACATGTCCTTACTATAGATGTATAAGAAAGTCTCAATAGACAACTGACTGATTCCTTATGTTTTAGCGACTCATGCCAACGAACCCAGAAGCTCAGAAGAAATACCGGCCCTCTCCACTACATGAGGAAGAACCTGAGGAAGAACCTGAGATTTTCCAAGAGCAGGAAGAGACAGAGAAGATACGAGAAGAGACACAAAGGTTTCAGAGGAAGATGAAGAAGAAGAAGACCATTAAGAAGAAGCCCAGTAAAGATGAAGAAGAGATGAAGAGGAAGAACAAAATGGAAGATGAAGAGACAAAGAATGAGGGAAGAACCAGCCAGAAACCTCAAGACCAGAGTCAAGAAAGAAGACCAGCGACTCACCTAGAATCCCTCCTCTGCTACATCCACATAAGGCTTGGAGGAAAGAAGAACATCCTGTCCAACCTTCTGTTCCATCCCTGGCGCAGGTAAAGTATAGGAGCTCCGAGCTGCAATAACATCAGCAGCACCTATAATAGTATTAATAATAATTATATTAATAGTCATAGAGTAGTGATAGTATAATAATAATCTTCAGAAATAGTAATAGTATTATAATCTTCACAAAATAGTAAAAAATAATATTGTTGAGATTAATTAGCTATAATAAGTGATAAACTGTAATAGGAATCAGCAGGTTTGATCCGGGGTCCTCGGACTGATCGCCTTTTCCCGGGGTCAAGAAGGAATTTTCCCCCTGTGACACGAATTGGCTGAATGTGTCCAGGGGTTTTCGCCTTCTTCTGGATCAACAGCTTTAGGGATAGGGATATCATTTATAATTATAGTAACATAGCAATAGAAATAGTAAAAAAAATGTAATAATAGGCAACTAACAATAGAAGAAAAGTAATAAAAGAGTAGTAGTAAACCGAATATAAAGATACAGTAATATTGATAGTGATAATTATACAATATAGAATGTTAATTTCAATAAATATTCTAATATTAGAAGTTTTATGTTAATTAACTAAATTAAATATTAGATTGTAATAGGAATCAGCAGGTTTGATCCGGGGTCCTCGGACTGATCGCCTTTTCCCGGGGTCAAGAAGGAATTTTCCCCTGTGACACGAAATGGCCGAATGTGTCCAGGGGTTTTCGCCTTCTTCTGGCTCAACAGCTATAGGGACAGGGATCTAATTATACTTATAGCAATGTATCAATAGAGTTATTAGTAATCATTAAATACATCATTTTAATAATATTCTATATAGAGCTTTATAATATTAGCAGTATCAGTTATTAATAATAATAATAACAACAACAACAACAACAACAATTAGGTTACTAGGTAATATATTTAGCATAACCCTAATAGACTTCAGTAGGTTTGATCCGGGGTCCTCGGACTGATCGCCTTTTCCCGGGGTCAAGAAGGAATTTTCCCCCTGTGACACGAATTGGCTGAATGTGTCCAGGGGTTTTCGCCTTCTTCTGGATCAACAGCTATAGGAATAAGGATCTAGTTATAGAAATGTATCAATAGAATTATTAGTTATAATTAAAATACATAATTTTAATAATAATAATCTACATAGAGCTTCATTATATTAGTAGTAGCAGTTATTAATAATAATAATAATAATAATAATAATAATTAGGTTACTAGGTAATATATTTAGCATAATCTTAATAAACTTCAGCAGGTTTGATCCGGGGTCCTTGGACTGATCGCCTTTTCCCGGGGTCAAGAAGGAATTTTCCCCCTGTGACACGAATTGGCTGAGTGTCCAGGGGTTTTCGCCTTCTTCTGGATCAACAGCTATAGGGATAGGGATGTAGTTTAGTGTTATAGTAGAATTAGGAATAGGGATATAGGTTAAAGTTATTTCCAAAATCAATTGTTAGAAATAAATAATTACTTATTATTATAATTATGTCTCGTCTCCATTACTTCTCTAGTAACAACACTTTGACATTCGGATATCCACATATATGTAATAATCCTCATTTTCACAGTCTCTAGGGGCAGCATATTATGGGGCCAAGTCCTTATAGATTATGAGTCTGCTGTATATTTGAGGGGCTCGCTCCTCCCCTCCCTCCTGCAGTGATGTATGGGATGTTGTGTATGTAGATA
This sequence comes from Leptodactylus fuscus, assembly GCF_031893055.1. Taxonomy (NCBI): domain Eukaryota; kingdom Metazoa; phylum Chordata; class Amphibia; order Anura; family Leptodactylidae; genus Leptodactylus; species Leptodactylus fuscus. The sequence goes on from NC_134275.1 coordinate 31,091,457, forward strand.
TACGGCCGCCAGCCATCAATCACCCCTAAGAGGGGCAGGAAAGCAGAGAAGGGAGTGTTCTCCTCATGTATATACCAGACTCATACACTAGTAGTACTCGTTCATCACTTCTATTCGTTGACCACCACAATATTTTTGTGACATTTTAGCTAATAGGAGATTGCGTGTTTGGAGAGTTCAGAGCGGAACATAGCCTGGATTAAAATTCATATGGACATTATATGGCGGTTTTATCAGGGCACTATATATGGTATATGCATAGTGCTTAAAGTGGAGAAAAAAAATTAGGGGAAACTCTGGAATAATAGCCGATTACCCCCTGCTACCGCACAACCCCCCCCACCCGGGCCATGCACATTCCTGAACACAGTATTATACCCGATAGTGGCACCTGCACACAGTATTATACCCCATAGTGGCCCCTTCACAAAGTATTATACCCCATAGTGGCTCCGGTATACTCTATTATGCCCCATAGTGGCCCCTGCACAAAGTATTATTGTAAGGATTGGAGTCAGGGTCAGGCAGTGCAAAGTGACACAGCTGGGAAAGCAACACTGTGCAACTAATGACAAAAGGGGTCATAGGCCCTGCGGCTATAACTATGCTGTAATATCTGAGATGAAGCAGACCCATGCACTTCCTAATTGAAGTGCGCCTACCACGGCTCCTAACCTTCTATCCGGCGGCTAGGATAAGGGGAGAGGAGGCCCTGAAAGTGCTAGGGACTGGAGTCACCTAAACAGAAAGCACAATGTAACTGCAATGCAAAACAAAAGACTAAGCAGCATGGAACCAGGGAGGACCACAAGTCCCAGCAAGACACAGAAGAGAAGGCGAGGTCAGACGAGCAAGAGGTCGAGCCAGGAGATATAACAAAGGTACCAAATCAAAAGACAAGGGATAGTCAAAAATACAAGCTGGGTAAACAAACCAAAAAAACAGACAGAAGACGAACAGACAGGAATCTGACTGAGCAGAGGACCAGGAAACACAAAGTGAATGGCTGGCAAGGATCCATGCCTGGGTGGGGTTTAAATAGCAGCAGAGAACACACCTGATGGCTAATGGCATGGAGACTGAGATCAAGGAAAAGATTAACCCTTAATGACCTAAGCACACCCAATAGAACTCCTAACACGTCTCCCAGGGAGACGCCGCGCAGCAAGGAGACCGCGGCGACTCCGTATCCTGACAGTATTCCCCCTTTGAGGAGGGGCCTCCGGACCCTCAAGAGGACCCCCTGGCTTAGTAGGGCAAGAACGGAAAAACTTCTCCACCAATCTAGGAGCGTGAAGGTCTCTGGCTGCCACCCAAACACGCTCCTCTGGTCCATACCCCTTCCAATGTATGAGGAACTGAAGGGAATTCCGCACTCTGCGTGAATCAATGACCCATTCCACCTCATACTCTAGTTCCCCCTGAACGATCACAGGTTCGGGTGGGGAACGAGTGACCATTGCCGGAACATACTTTTTGAGTAGGGACTTATGAAAAACTGGGTGAATATGGAGGGACCTAGGAAGTGATAATTTGAATGACACAGGGTTGATTATTTCAGAAATGGGATATGGACCAATAAAATGCGGGGCAAACTTAGAAGATGGAACACGAAGTTGGAGATTTTTTGTGGATAACCAGACTTTGTCACCCACCACAAAGTCAGGTCCAGGGCGGCGCTTTCTGTTGGCGAAATTGACTTGATTAGCCTGGGCTTTTCTCAGTGATGCCAGGCTTTCAGCCCATACAGTACAGAGAGATTTAGCAACGTCCTCTACTGAGGAAAAGGCGAATTCATTGCCTGTTCCTGAGGAGAATCTGGGGTGAAAACCATAGTTAATGTGGAAAGGAGACGACCGAGTCGAGGCGTTGACATGATTATTTAGTGCAAATTCAGCCATGGGCAAATATTCACTCCATTTATCTTGGCAATCAGACACAAAGCACCTCAAATACTGTTCCAAAGATTGATTCAATCTCTCTGTTTGACCGTTAGTCTCTGGGTGGAAGGCTGAGGAGAAAGAAAGAGAGACTCCCAACCTGTTACAAAAAGCTTTCCAAAACCTGGACACAAACTGTACGCCCCTGTCCGACACCACATTTGAAGGAATACCATGCAGACGTAAAATGTGGCGGATAAACAACCAGGCCAACAATTTAGCTGAAGGCAATTTTTTCAAGGCAATAAAGTGGGACATCTTAGAAAAACGATCTACTACAACCCAAATTACTGATTTCCCTTTAGAGGAAGGGAGATCAGTAATAAAATCCATGGAGATGTGTGACCAGGGTCTATTGGGTAGCGGGAGTGGATGTAAAAGAACCGCTGGAAGTTCATGGGGCACCTTAGATCTGGCACAGGTCTCGCAAGAATGAACAAACTTTTTTACATCCCGTTGCCAAGATGGCCACCAATACGTACGTGATAACAGATTCCTAGTACCAGTAATGCCTGGATGACCTGCCAGAACAGAGGAGTGGATCTCCTCTAAGAGCTCCAAGCGGAGGTGACTAGGGACAAACAATTTACCTGGTGGTAGCGCACTAGGGGCAGCATCCTGAGTGTTGAGAATACGGGTTTCAAGATCCGAGGTCAAAACTGCCACTACCACCCCAGGAGCAAGTATATTTTCAGGTTCCCCATCAGAACTACCACTAAGACCAAAACTTCTAGACAAGGCATCTGCCTTAGTATTCTTTGAGCCGGGACGGTAGGTAATTACAAAGTGGAACCTAGTGAAAAATAGAGCCCACCTGGCTTGACGGGGATTTAACCTTTTTGCCTTGTCTAAATATAATAAGTTTTTGTGGTCAGTAAGTACAGTAATTTTATGTCTGGCCCCCTCCAGGAAGTGTTTCCACTCTTCAAAGGCCCACTTAATCGCCAGAAGCTCTCTATTGCCAATATCATAATTGGCCTTGGTAGTGGAGAACCTCCTGGAAAAGTAGGCAATAGTTTGGAGGTTGGTAAATGGTTCAGTGCCCTGAGACAGAACGGCTCCTACACCTACTTCTGAAGCGTCAACCTCTACAATAAAGGGCAATTCAGGATCAGGATGGACCAGGACTGGGGCAGAAGTAAAGAGTTGTTTTAAGGTGGCGAACGCTACCTTCGTCTCTAGTGTCCAAGAGGCAGGATCCGCCCCCTTTTTGGTCAAATCGGTGAGAGGTTTAACAATAGAAGAAAAATTTCGGATAAATTTTCGGTAATAGTTGGCGAAACCTAGAAACCTTTGAACTTCTTTTAAGGTAGTAGGTTTCTCCCATTCAAGTACTGCAGATACCTTTCTGGGATCCATACCAATGGTACCAGGAGTAAGGATGTATCCCAAAAAACCTATCTCCTGGACTCCAAATTGACACTTGGATAACTTAGCACAGAGGTGGTTTTGACGTAGCCTAAGAAGAACCTCTTTTACATGTTGCTGATGTGACTCCCAGTCCGGTGAGAATATGAGGATGTCATCTAAATAAATTACTAGATATCTACCCAACAGATCTCTAAAAATGTCATTCACAAAACATTGAAATACCGCCGGAGCATTGCTCAAACCAAAAGGCATAACTAGGTATTCAAAATGACCTTCAGGGGTATTAAATGCGGTTTTCCACTCATCCCCATCTCTTATCCGAATCAAGTTGTAAGCTCCGCGGAGGTCAATTTTAGAAAACCATCGAGCCCCCACCACCTGGTTAAAAAGATCCGGGATGAGTGGCAGAGGATGTTGGTCTTTGACCGTAATCTTATTTAACTCCCTGTAGTCAATACAAGGTCGGAGGCCACCATCTTTTTTTTCAACAAAGAAAAACCCCGCCCCCACAGGAGAAACTGAAGTTCGGATATGTCCTTTAGATAGGCTCTCTTTAATGTACTGGCGCATGGACTCGCGCTCTGGAGCTGAAAGGTTAAAAATGTAAACCAAGAATAACGTCTGCAGCAAGTTTTTTCATAACAAAAAATGACACTTTTTCAACATGTAAACTGCCGACAACAAACTGCACTTCAGCAGTATGGGCTAAGATTTTCCCTTCAGACAAAGGGGTTAGATCTGCTCCAGATACTTGAAATGGGTATTTCAAGGGAATTAATTCAATTCCTAGAGCACCTGAATCCACCATCGCCTGACATGCAAAAGTTTTATTACCATTAACAAGAATAGCAGGGAGTAAACATTTCTCAATATTATTAGGCGGTACCTGTGTGCCTGAATGACCCTCCCGGCAATCACTCAGGCATTGGCGTTTCCCGGCGGTGGTTTAGGTCTGGTTGGACAGTTTCTCAGGATATGTCCAGGTTTGCCGCAATACAGACACAGAGCGTTTTCTAGGCGATACTTTCTCCTGGACGCGGTTGTGGACCCCAATATCTTCGGTTCTTCTTCAGGTATAGGACTAGAGGTAGGGGCAGCAGGAGGTATAGGTTCCGAAAGGACAGACCAGGATTTAGCTGAGGACCCAGGTTTGCTTAATTTCTCTCTATGCCTTTCCCTAAGCCTCCTATCAATAGAAATAGCCAAGGACATAAAGTCTCCTAGATTTTCAGGGACTGGATGACTTACTAGAGCATCTTTTACAGAATCAGATAAGCCTTGTCTAAAAAGGGTTAACAAAGGTCTGTCTGTCCACCCTGACTGAGAGCTCCACTGACGAAACTCCGTAGAATAGTCTTCGGCAGTTCTAACTCCCTGCTGAATAGACAACAGATGGGACTCGGCCAAGGCAACTCTATTAGGGTCATCATAAATCTGACCTAATGTTTGAAAAAACTTATTTAATGAATTCCATTCAGGAGCTCCAGCAGGTAGAGCCAAGGCCCAGTCTTGTGGTGACCCTCTTAGAAGGGACACCACCAGCGCCACCTGCTCTGCTTCAGAAGAAAGGAAATTAAAACGAAAAAATAAACGGCAAGATTCCCAAAATGTTCGGAATCTGTCTGGTTTACCGTCAAAACGGTCAGGCAAGAGCATTTTAGGATTCTGACGGGTATTCAATATGGGAAAAACTGGTTTTTGAATAGAAGAACCTGCAGCGGCTGATGCTGGATCAGGCAAAGCATCCAGACGCTGCGAGACTTGGTTAATTAACCCAGCCATGCCCTGCATCTGCCTTGACAGTTCGTCCAGACGGTCAGTTACGGAGTGTTCGGCATCCACACTAAACCGCCGGGCGGCCTGTCTAGGGTAAGGGCCAGCCATTATGTAAGGATTGGAGTCAGGGTCAGGCAGTGCAAAGTGACACAGCTGGGAAAGCAACACTGTGCAACTAATGACAAAAGGGGTCGTAGGCCCTGCGGCTATAACTATGCTGTAATATTTGAGATGAGGCAGACCCATGCACTTCCTAATTGAAGTGCACCTACCACGGCTCCTAACCTTCTATCCGGCGGCTAGGATAAGGGGAGAGGAGGCCCTGAAAGTCCTAGGGACTGGAGTCACGGGGTCACACCTAAACAGAAAGCACAGTGTAAATGCAATGCAAAACAAAAGACTAAACAGCATGGAACCAGGGAGGACCACAAGTCCCAGCAAGACACAGAAGAGAAGGCGAGGTCAAACGAGCAAGAGGTCGAGCCAGGAGATATAACAAAGGTACCAAATCAAAAGACAAGGGATAGTCAAAAATACAAGCCAGGTAAATAAACCAAGAAAACAGACAGAAGACGAACAGACAGGAATCTGACTGAGCAGAGGACCAGGAAACACAAAGTGAATGGCTGGCAAGGATCCATGCCTGGGTGGGGTTTAAATAGCAGCAGAGAACACACCTGATGGTTAATGGCATGGAGACTGAGAGCAAGGAAAAGATTAACCCTTAATGACCTAAGCACACCCAATAGAACTCCTAACACGTCTCCAAGGGAGACTCCGCGCAGCAAGGAGACCGTGGCAACTCCGTATCCTGACAATTATACCCCATAGTGGCCCCTGTATACTCTATTATGCCTCAAAGTTGGCCCTGCACAAAGTATTATGCCCCATAGTGGCCCCTGCACAAAGTATTATTCCCCATAGTGGCCCCTGCACACACTATTATGCCCTGTACTGGCCCCTGCACAAAGTATTATGCCCCCTAGTGGCCCCTGCACAAAGTATTATGCCCCCTAGTGGCCCCTGCACAAAGTATTATGCCCCATAGTGGCCCCTGTATACTCTATTATGCCCCATAGTGGTCCCCGCACAAAGTATTATGCTCCATAGCAGCCCCTGCACACAGTAATATTCCCCATAGTGGCCCCTGCATAAAGTATTATGCTGCATAATACTTTGTGCAGGGGCCACTATGGGGCATAATACTAATGTATGCATCTAATGTGTATGGGCTGTTGTAGATAAACCAGAGGCATTTTGTCAGCAGCCCATACACATTAGATGCATACATTAGCGTTATGCCCCATAGTGGCCGCTGCACACAGTATTATACCCCATAGTGGCCCCTGCACACAGTATTATACCCCATAGTGGCCCCTGCACACAGTATTATACCCCATAGTGGCCCCTGCACAAAGTATTATGCCCCATAGTGGCCCCTGCACACAGTATTATACCCCATAGTGGCCCCTGCACAAAGTATTATTCCCCATAGTGGCTCCTGTACAAAGTATTATGCTGCATAATACTTTGTGCAGGGGCCACTATGGGGCATAATACTAATGTATGCATCTAATGAGTATGGGCTGTTGTAGATAAACCAGAGGCACTTTGTCAGCAGCCCATACACATTAGATGCATACATTAGCGTTATGCCCCATAGTGGCCACTGCACAAAGCATTATGCGACCAAATAAAGTACTTTTTTTTTAAACTCGTTTTATTGAAGGAGATGCAACAAAATAAACAGGGTAATCAAGAAAAACATGTACAGAACAGCAAAAAGAGCAAAACATAGAAAAAAAACAACACAAATAAACAATCAAAGAACTGCCACACCACCATCCCACCCCCGCCCTTCCACCACAAGCAGAGAAGAATGCAAAAACAGAAGGGCACTACAGTGTCAGCAAATACACAATTTCACCTATAGACAAGGGGCAACGGAACCACCCGGCAGACGTCTCTCCTCAGGGTACATAAGCGCCTAATGCTGAACGCATGGAGGGAACAGAATATTGGGTGGCGGGGGAAGCGCACCACGCTCCCCAGACCTTAGTAAATTTCTGAGGGCAGCCCCTGCCTTTGTATATAATTTGGTTAAAGGGGAGGATCAAATTAACCAATTTGCGCCATTGAGACACCGACGGGCACCGAGGGGCCATCCACCGCAGGGCAATAGCCTTCCTGGCATAGAATAAACTTTCCCGGAGAAATATCCGTACATGATGGTGCCAGGACTCCTCATCCAGAACGCCAAATAAGCAGAATTCAGGAGAAAATGGGACTGGACGGCCCAGAACGTCTGCCAGGAGATCCACCCCCCCCCCCCTCCAGTAAGCCTGCACAATCGGGCCATTCCATATCATATGCCAGAAGTCCGCACGAGGGTGCGGGCACCTGAAGCAGTTCGAGGCAGGCATACGGCCCATCTTGTGGAGGCGAGTCGGAGTCAAATAACATTGATGCAAGATAAACAATTGAATCAACTTATTTTTAGCCGTTGGAGAAACATAGAGAGGAGATTCCAAAATATCCTGAAACGTTTAATCCGTCAGCTCCGGAATATTGGTGCGCCAGCGCATCAGGGCCGCGGTCTCAGCCAAAGACACTTTAGCATGAATCAGATATTCGTAAAGGCAGGGAAGAACCATGAGTTTCTGCCGCCTGAGGCGGACGTCAGAAAGCCGCCCCCCCCCCTGGAGGAGGGGGCAGAGCGGAAGGGGGCGGGGTGGGGCCGAGTGGAGGGGGAGGGGCCTAGCGGAGCGAGCATCTTTAGCAGGCAGAGAGCAGGCAGGGAGAGGACCTACTCTCTGCCTGAGCGTGAGGGGCAGCCGCTGGAGCAGCGCTGCTCCAGTGGCCTCCCCAATCCACCGCTCAGTGACGGTGACCCTAAGCCAGTCCAGGACAACTTGTCCTGGACTGGCTTAGGTCAGCAAAAATGCCGCCCTCCCCGGGGCCCTGGCATAGCGCCGCCTGAAGCAGTCGCTTCAGGTCACCTCATGGGAGGTGCAGCGCTGCGTAAAGGGCAGAAATCAGACCTCGTGGACCCTGAGAACGTAGCACACCAATCAACGGATATTCAGAAATGGCACTCGGCTGAATAGGAAACAGAGAGGAGAGAGCATGACGAATCTGGAGAAAACGAAAGAACTGGTGACGGGGAATCTCGCGTGAGGTAGAAAGGGAATCAAAAGTAACAAAGACGCTCTGTACATATAGGTCTGAAAGGAAAAGTACACCATACCGGGACCAAGACTGGGCATCAGGCAACCCATAAAGGTCAGGCAAACCAGGATTATCTCACAGGGGGTTTCTTCAGGGGTGTCAGAGTAGGAAGACACTTTCCGGGCCTGCTTCCAGACCTGCGCTGCCAGAGCATGAAGAGGCAAAGGTTAGCTCCTAAACAATCTGGGATTTTCTAACACCGGCCACAAGGTACGCAAGTCCAGGTGATGGGCCAGATGAGTTGCTCCGTGGAAAGCCAGGGCCTAACGAAGCGAAGTTGACCAGCTAGGTAGTAAAGGAACAGGTTGGGGAGAGATGCACCCTCCAGCTGTTTCAGTCTCTGAAGAGCAGATAGCCTCAACTTAGGTCTAGAGTGGCCCCACACAAAAGAGGTAATCAGGGAATCCAACTGTTTAAAGAAGCGGAGGGGCACGGACACAGCAGAGTGGCTTAAAACATACAGGCACTTGGGCAGAACAATCATTTTGATGAGGTTAATCCGACCCGCCACAGATAGGGGCAATGCAGCCCAGGTTTGAAACTTAGTCCTAAAGTGGGAGAGGAGAGGAAATATGTTCAGATCAAGGAACCGCTTATGGTCTCTGGGGAGTATGATACCGAGATATTTACAGGCCGAGACTACCGGCAACCCACACATCACTCCCTCCCCCACTGCTGCTGAAGCGTGGCCAATATGCATATAGGAAGATTTAGCCCAGTTAATACGCAGGCCCGAATAATTACCAAATACATCTATCAGCTCCATGGCGCGGGGCAATGACACAGAAGGATCAGACAGGAAGAGGAGGAGGTCTTTGGCATAAAGCGCGACTCTCTCCTCCCGGGAGCCAATAAGTATAGCCGAAGAAGCATGGCTAAGGGCTCTATGGCTAAGGCAAACAGCAGCGGTGAAAGTGGGCAGCCCTGCTGCGTACCCCTACCCAACGAGTAATAAGAGGACAGTGAACCATTAATGGACAACGCCGCCCTAGGAGATTGGTACAGAAGTGACAGCCAAGTAATGAAACCCTCCTCAAAACCATATTTATGTAGGGATTGTAAAAGGAAGGGCCACTCGACCAAATTAAAGGCCTTGGTTGCATCTAAGGAGGCTATCGCCCAATCACCAGAAGAGACCGACCCAACCTGAGCCACCACCTGGACGCGTCTAAGATTATCAGACGTGGATTTACCTGGCATAAAACCTGTTTGATCTGAGTGAACTAGGTCCAGGATCACCGAATTAAGCCTGCTAGCCAGCATTTTAGCCAAGAGTTTATAATAAATATTCAACAAGCTAATTGGCCTATAAGAGCCACAGTCCAGCGGGTTTTTGTCGGGCTTAAGAAGCAGGATAATGGTAGCGTCATAAAAGGACGCTGGGAGACTGCGGCCCTCAAAAGCAGACTTTTAACACTCTAACAACACAGGAAGAAGCACATCCCTATACTGAGCGTACACCTCCACAGGGATGCCATCAGGGCCGGAGATTTCCCATTTGCCATGCCGGTTAGCGCCTCCGTCAATTCCTCCAAAGTAAAAGGGGAGTCCAAAAAAGCACGCTGGTCGACAGACAAAGTGGGAAAGGAGATGGAATCAAGATAATCAGACATTTCCCACTCAGAAACCCCGAGGTTGGAGCTATATAACCTACTATAATACTGGTGGACCCTGTCACGGATGCCCTGACTATGAGATATCGTGGCACCCGTTTCGGAATGCACACGAAGTATGGCAGGGGAAGCAGTATTTTGGTGTACCAAGTGGGCCAGCAAGCTACTCGATTGGTTACCCAGTTTGTAAAATCTTTGCTTATTGAAAAAGAGGGACCTACGGGCCTTGTCATGCAGGAAGTGCAAATATTGTCTGCCAGCCAGCAACCACTGGGATCTAGTATCTAGTATTTTTCACTCTCTGAAAAAGTGGACTCTACAGAAAACATCCCGAAGATCAGCAGAGGAGGCACGTTTAGGGCCCAGCACACGGTGCACTCTGTCGATATTGATTTCTGTATCCACCGGGCGAGAAAGGACAGTATTAAAGATCAGAGAAACTGTAGAGCGAAGTTCAAACAGGGCTACCACCTCAGGGATTCCTCGAAGTTTAACATTGTTCCGCCTGCCCCTATTTTCCTGGTCATCAACTTGGAGGAGAACATGCTGATTAAAGGCCCTTTGGGTGGAGAGAAACTATTCGACCTCACTTAAAGGGGTATTCCCACGTCGCATACTCACCAGTCTTCACTGCTGTAAAATCTTCTTTCTTCCTGGTTTCTTGCATCATTTGGTGGGCGGAGTTTCATGTAACCTGCCGTTTAGCTCCGCCCCCAAATTAGAGTGTAGTTCCCCCACCGCATAGCGTGATCCTATGGGGCGGCTGAAGGGCCTGTGATGTCATCAAAGGTCCTCAAACGCCCTCAAACAACACAATATGCACAATACTGCCTGTCTCTGCCATAATGAACACAATTGAATTAGCTAACCTGATAAATGGGAAAACAGAAGACGAGTCCAGAAATGCAAGCAGCTCCTCTCCCCTATCTGAGTGCAGGAAGCTAGGTCACGTGGTGCAGACACAGGAATAGCTAGAAACACAGGCTCGTTCCCTGCACTTAGCCCCTCCTCCTTCCCCCCTGAGAGTAGCAGATACATCACTTGACTTTTGAGCAGATAAGTCAAGGGCTGTGTCAACAATGAATTGAATAAAGTAAGATAGTGGACAAACAAAGCAGTTTTGTTGAAGCGGTGTATTTAGGAAAAGTCTTATATCCACATTAACAAGCAGTATAGATAGGATCCTTGTGATGGGACAACCCCTTTAAACGTTTGTCCAACGAGGCCGACTGTTGCTGCTGAGTGGAAACCTGACCAGCTAAGGAGTGGAGCTACGACTTGAATTCTGCCAAAACGGATTCCCGCCTCTCCTCAACCCTGCAGACTACGGCCTCAAGATCCGACTTAGTGGGCAATGTACTCAAGAGTCCAGATATTGTCCAGTCTATGTCGCTTAGAGCGACGAGCAGAGGGGGCCTCTTCCCCCGTGGAGGAGTCAGAGAGATCAGAAGTGGGCCTCCCACGTAGGATCGCTGGAGTCAGAGAGAAGTCAGGATCCGGGTCGGGGTTGCGGACCACAGAGTCAGAGCTTTCCCTGGAAGTGGAGGACAGTGACTGCTCCACTATGCCTTTAGGAGCAACATTATAAGGGCCCAGTTATGGAGAGGCAGAATAGGGACTCCTGGGAGGGCCATTCGGAGAAGTGTCCACAGGCAGGGGTGCCAACTGAGGCAGAGAAAATGCAGCTTGCAGGGGTTGAGGAGAGGAGGGAGGTGAGGAGGCTGCAGAAGAGTGCTGCTGGGCAGAGAGTGCAAATCCCACAGGGTGTACATCTCCAGTAACAGAGAGCGTCGGTGGTGCAGGGGTTACCTGGGAGGCTGCTGGAGGAGATGTAGGCACAGGCGATGCAGGAGCGCTGCAAGTACCATCTTGAGAGGAGAGGAGCGGTAGATCCGGGTTCTGCAGTGAGGGAGCCGGTGCCGGAGGCAGGAACTGCGGAGGGTCAGCCAGCAGCAGTGTGGAGGGAGCCGGCATGAGAGCTTGGGCAGCTGCGCTGAGGAGGGAAGGACTCCCAGTGGAGGCGCGCCGGCGCCATCTTAGATCCCCTGGCGTGGAGCGAGGAGGAGGCCGAAGAGAGGAGGAAACGGGCCATTTGCGGCTTAACTCAAGCCGAGGAGGCGGCCTTGCGACCTGGGCAACGGACCATGGAGGCTGAGGAACACAGGGGAGCGGTGGGAACCCCAGTAAGGAGAGCTGTAGCTGTTCGGGTCCGGGAACTGTGAGGAGACATGTCGTTACGTGGCCACAGTTTGGACACACCCCCTATAAAGGGTTTTTCATATTCAACAGTTCTGCTGCCAGTGATCTTATTCCTAAAAAAGACAACTTTTCAACTCCCTACTTTTACAAAAGTGTGCCCAGTCTCCAGAAGCCTCCATGTATCACGCGACATGTGATACAATGTTTCGTTCCTGATAAAGGGGCCCCTGGAGCGCCTAGCCTGGGGGACACATGGTGTCATGGCCCATAAAGGATTTTTATTGTTGCTAGGTTTGTTGTAAGTTGATTTTATAGTTAGGAGTTAGTGTGCTTTGTTTTTCTGGGCTGTTTTATGTGCTTTTCCCCCCTCTTTCTCTCCTTAGGTATCGTCTTGGTGCTTACCATGGGCGTCCCCTGCAGCCTGCGTCTCTGTGGTTTCAACCATCTTCTTATTGGTCCGTATTGAATATATAAGAAAGCTTTTTGCCGTGGTCAAGTTGTCGCCAGCGAAAAGAAGCTGAAACATCTGAGCTCCCGCCCGCCCGCCCATCCCCTATTTTATGTATTTTGAGAGACTGTCGCAATGCTTTGTTAGAGGGAAATGGTCACCCAGCTAACACTGGGTGGACTAGGTTCATTGGTGATTATTATTTTGGTATTTGAATTATTTGGTTATATTTTATAGGTTTGGTTATGATTATTGATCTTGGTTAAATATGTTTATTGGTTATTTAAATTAATTTAATTATTTATTTAATATTTGGAATTTAACCCTTAATAAACATTGCAGCCTTATTTATCCACAGGTTTGTGTTGTGTCTTTTCTTATACTGCTAAGTCTTTAGGTTTTTTGGTTTAGTTTTATAGGTCATGTTAGGGATTGGGCCTATGACACCAAATTTTCTGATGGTTTGGTCATTTTGGCTGCAGTGAATATACAAGGAGCGTTCTTGACTTCTTTGTTTGTTCATGCATGTGCCATAGGATTAAGAGGGAAGCAGTTGGCTACCTATAACGTAACAGAGGGCCCTGTGTGCAGCTGCACAGGTTGCACATATGGTATGTCCACTCCGAATGGATGTGGATACAGATGTGTATTCCTAAGACAAAGCAGAACCGTCCGCGCAAGAAGTGTTGTCAAAAGGTGTGTATTTGGGATGCTGCTATATAAAAGAGTGACAATGAAGAGCTATCTCACACTACATACGATTCATTTAGCATTGCATATTTATAAGGCAGTGTAGGATGTTTCACCTTCAAGGCTTTTTGCTATGTGGCCGAGGAGCATCATGCCTCTAATGATAGTATCAGACATATAGTGGAAGAAAAAAATGCAATACACAGAGAGTAATTATTTGTTCTATACTCTGCACTAAACAGCGACAATATGTACATTTTTATTATGTATATTTTTCATTACAGATTATTGTTTCTAGCCCTGTAAGCCTAAGAACAATCTTTGTCCATCTCCAGAATTTCCTCCAGATGCTCATTTCTGTTTATCTGAAACATACACGGAATTTCTGTGCCATAACAATGCAAAATGTTGCTTTTACAGTGGGCATTGTCCGGAAGAAATCTTCTCTTTGGCAATAAAATGAGATAATAGTTTTATTATACTGACATCTAGTGGGCATCTAATGGACAAATGTACACTATAAAAGAAATGTTCATTGCAGAATATGGCACGCAGGGTATAAATCACCAGAGCTCATTTATTTCACAGGCCAGAGCAGGATAGTTATTGGGGCCTGGAATTTCCCCTATAAGCTAAGATTATGACTCAAAACTGATACAGTGTTTTATACCAGAGCCTTCTTAGCATCGTAGAAACCACATGTAGAATGTTTTAATATTTTATGTCAAGGCCTGACTGCATTTATATTGCTGTGAATAAGTTTTTATTCTCATGCACACGACCCTAGTTTTTAAAAGGATGGACCCATATATCTCTATGGGTCCATACATACAGACGTAGTTTTTACGAATGTTTGTCCGGGCCATAAGAAAGCGCCGCAAAATATGGAGCAGGTCTTATACCTGGGCATATTGGTGGCTCAGTTATTCTCGTGTCAAATCTTACTGCTGAGAAATTCAACTTTTATTCCATATGCATATAGGCTGTTTGGTGCACTAGGTCACCCCTGCTGGAGCATCATCTTCTTTTGTGGTTACAGTAAATTGCAGCTCATGGGATATGTCTGTCTTTCTGGTATGGGGTCTGCAGTGGGTGGAGACCACAGAAGAAAATGGGTGTGACAGCAGGTGTGGCCCCACCTCAAGTGAACTGAACATATTATTAAAATTGTATTTCGTAGCAGCAAGATTGCACTTTGACACAAGAAGAAAGGAATATTCACTATGTCACTAACATCCCTTACAAAAGCATAAGTTGTGATCCCTTCCTTAACTTGCTGACAGACTCCTCCATGGAGTACAACAGATTGCCGATGGCTCCAGGAGCAGGACACACTTTTGTCACCAAATTGCCAGAGACCATTCTGAGAAAAAAATAATTGTCCCAAAAGGACAACCCTTTATTAAGACAATTAATACACAGCAAAACCTCTGCAATTGACCACCTTCTTGAGAAGACCACAACATGCACCTCTGTGAAAATCCGAGTATGGCTCCATGCAAAACATGTGCAGGTGCCCTATAGGGTGGCACTGATGTGGTTGTGATGGCCAAAGAGTGCTTTCACATGCAACTGCTTTTGTCAAAAAACAGCTGTTACCTGCAAAACGTCATGGGCCATTACACATTGTGCCCACATGGGTATCGATTTGGGTCCCTTTTCTCTTATTCCATGAGGTGTTTTAGAGAAAGATGAGCACCTGATGATGACTAATAAGAAAAGGCAGACACAGACCCTTCTTCTCACTCAGATATTAAAGGGGTTTCTCAGGACTTATATAGAGATGACCTATTAGAATGGGACAAGACCATCAGATTGGTGACAATCCAACAACTGGGACCTCCAAAGATCAGCCAGCTGCAGAGTTCAGGTGAGCGCAGCGGCCACTTCATAGAACTCCAAGCACAAAACCATACACTGTGTAGGAACTGTGCTACCGTGTTTGGTATTGCAGACCCAATGATTTCAATGGGACTGAGCTGCTGCAGTACCACGTGACCAATGAACATGCACAGGAAGGAGGCTTCAGCGTTACCTCTCCAAACAGTGGAATAGTAGGGGGTTCCATGTGTCAGACCCCTACCCATTACATACTGATCGCTTATCCTAAGGATATCATCAATACATAAGCCCTGGAAAACAGTTTTATGCTAAGGCCCCACATAAAAAGCCACATCCTAAAAGCGACGTGGGAAAAACCGCAGCAGAAACACATCACGGTTTTCCCCGCAACACTTTTTACAGAAAGTCTGTAGAGTTTTCATCTGCTGACTATCTGATTCTATTATACCTATACAGAAAACGCCAGCATTTATGTAGGTATAATTGACAGGTTGTGATTTACAAAAATGAAAGCATTTTTCATATTTCAGCATTTCCGCTGCAGATTTTATTCTGCAATGTGTGGATGGGATTAACCAGAATCCCACCCACTTTGAAGCTACTCTAAAACACTGAGGTTTTTGTTGTGGTGTTTCTACCAGGGCCAAATCACAGCTTTAGCCCTGACGTTGCGCAAAATTCAGCATTTTTTTGTTGCAGATTTTGCTGCATTTTATTTTTTTAGCCAAAGTTAAGAGTGGATTGAGCAATAAGTAGAAGTATTTTGTTCCTATCTGGTATATATTTCCAACTCCTTTTGTAGCCACTCTTGGCTTTGGCTCAAAAAAAACGCAGCAAAA
Organism: Leptodactylus fuscus; assembly: GCF_031893055.1. Classification (NCBI taxonomy): domain Eukaryota; kingdom Metazoa; phylum Chordata; class Amphibia; order Anura; family Leptodactylidae; genus Leptodactylus; species Leptodactylus fuscus. The sequence goes on from NC_134275.1 coordinate 31,107,403, forward strand.
TCTGCAACCTCACACCAAGGGATTAACAGAGAAGATATGCAACTAAGCCACAAAATACAGATCATGAAATGATGAATTTATTTCTATACTTAACGTCCAATAGAAAAAAACTACCCAAAGCTCTGACTCTGAGGTTAGTGAGTAAATACAAACCCAAAAAATAAAAACAAAGTGAAATTAAATTCCAGAATGTGATATAATAAGTCATATCAGTGGATAAATCGTCTCCAATCCTCACAGCTTCTCTATGCTAGTAACATATTTACCTTAGTAAAGTGAACAGATGAATGGCTGACAGGTGAGGATTATGATAGCACCGCAGGGCCCCCTCTCAGAGGAGGGGTGAACAATGCAAGTGAATGCAAGATAAATGGTAGCAAACACTGAAAGCTAGAGTTTTAGGAAGTTCCCGTGGTCTCATCGCAGCTCCATCTGTGGAAATACCTACATTATCATCACCATCATCATCATCATGATCTCTGCCAGCAGCTGGCTTAAGACAAGTGAGTTCCACTGAGCATGTCCATTAAACCTGATGGCTTCTAATTTAACATCTATGTCTCGTGTACTGCTAACAAGGCCATAGCTGATAAATGATCTTACCTGGCTTGTCTGGTTTACAAACCCATGTTCATATACTGTATGGCCATACATATAAGGCTATTCTGTGTATACAGAGAGGGTTCATTCTTCTGAATCTTCTAAGGGCTCATTGACATAATAATGACCAGCACAGGGCCCAATAGACTTGAACGGATCTATTCACACAACCGTTTTTTTAATGGTCTGTGTGAAAGATCTGAATACAAACAGAACCAAGTTCATGGATCCCTCAATAGACTCATACCTATGAGGGATCTGTGAATCAGATTACCCTTAAGTGTGCACTTGGCCACGACAAGTACTTTTTTTGTGGTGCAGTGCAGGGCCCTATCCTATAAATGTAGCCTTACACAGAGGGCCTCTTGCTCTTGACAACCTACAGTGTTGGCCAAAAGTATTGGCACCGCTGAAATTCTGTCAGATAATACTCATTTTCTTGCAGAAAATGATTGCAATCACAAATTCTTTGGTATTATTATCTTCACTTAATTTGTCTTCAATGGAAAACCACAAAAAGAATTGTCAAAGAATTGTCAAAAAGCCAAATTGGATATAATTCCACACCAAACATAAAAAAGGGGGTGGACAAAAGTATTGGCACTGTTTGAAAAATCATGTGATGCTTCTCTAATTTGTGTAATTAACAGCACCTGTTACTTACTTGAGGCACCTAACAGGTGGTGGCAATAACTAAATCACACTTGCAGCCAGTTGAAATGGATTAAAGTTGACTCAACCTCTCTCCTGTGTCCTTGTGTGTACCACATTGAGCATGGAGAAAAGAAAGAAGACCAAAGAACTGTCTGAGGACTTGAGAAGCAAAATTGTGAGGAAGCATAAGCAATCTCAAGGCTACAAGTCCATCTCCAAAGACCTGAATGTTCCTGTGTCTACCGTGCGCAGTGTCATCAAGAAGTTTAAAGCCCATGGCACTGTGGCTAACCTTCCTACATGTGAACGGAAAAGAAAAATTGACGAGAGATTTCAACACAAGATTGTGCGGATGGTGGATAAAGAACCTCGACTGACATCCAAACAAGTTCAAGCTGCCCTGCAGTCCGAGGGTACAATAGTGTCAACCCATACTATCCGTCGGCGTCTGAATGAAAATGGACTGTATGGTAGGATACCCAGGAAGACCCCACTTCTTACCCAGAGACATAAAAAAGCCAGGCTGGAGTTTGTCAAAACTTACCTGAGAAAGCCAAAAACGTTTTGAAGAATGTTCTCTGGTCAGATGAGACAAAAGTAGAGCTTTTTGGGAAAAGGCATCAACATAGAGTTTACAGGAAAAAAAAGAGGCCTTCAAAGAAAAGAACACGGTCCCTACAGTCAAACATGGCGGAGGTTCCCTGATGTTTTGGGGTTGCTTTGCTGCCTCTGGCACAAAACATCCTTCAAAAAGCACTAGAAAATGGTTTGAGAGAAAGCACTGGAGACTTCTAAAGTGGCCAACAATGAGTCCAGCCCTGAATCCCATAGAACACCTGTGGAGAGATCTCTTGCTGGCAGTTTGGAGAAAGCCCCCTTCACATCTCAGGGACCTGGAGCAGTTTGCCAAAGAAGAATGGTCTAAAATTCCAGCAGAGCATTGTAAGAAACGCATTGATGGTTACCAGAAGCGGTTGTTTGCAGTTATTTTCTCTAAAGGTTGTGCTACCAAGTATTAGGGAGGGTTCACACGGTGTAACGTGCCGCGTGATGTGGCACGTGTATGCCACGGGAGCCTTCACGGGCCGTACACGCTCCCATTGATTTCAATGAGAGCAAGGATCGTATGCGCCGCGCTAGTTTGCGGCCGTGATGTTGGCTCCCGCGGCGTACACGTGCCACATCACGCGGCACGTTACACCGTGTGAACCCTCCCTTAGGCTGAGGGTGCCAATACTTTTGTCCGGCCCATTTTTCGAGTTTTGTGTAAAATGATCAATGATTTGACTTTTTTTCATTCTCTTTTGTGTTTTTTCATTGCAAGAAAAATAAATGAAGATATTAATACCAAAGAGTTTGTGCTTGCAATCATTTTCTGGAAGAACAAGAGTATTATCTGACAGAATTACAGGGGTGCCAATACTTTTGTCCAACACTGTATCTTGTCCTGAATTATACAGATAACCCATTAATTTGAATGGATTCTGTGTAAGGCTAAATGGGTTTTTCTGGGCCCCTTTTTTTTATACTGACATCATATCCTATGTATAGGTCATCTAAATCCAATCGGTGGGGGTTCCTACATTTGTACCCTGCATGATCAGCTGATCCAACCACTGATCTGGAAGCTACACAGGTTAGTGGCGGAGCTGGGTACTGAAACACTTCATCTATCACTTGAATAGTGACAGATCTTCTGGCCCCGTCTTGTGCAGGAGCTTCCAACATCAGGATGTGGTTGGATCAGCTGATCAATGAGGAGTACGCGTGTCTGACCTCCACTGATTGGTTACTGATAAGTGAATGGAGCGACAGTCATGCAAGCGCACTGGTGACTATTCAAAAGGAGGTCTTAGGGAGGATTTTGGTCCCCCACCCTCCTGATCACTGGGGAGACCCATCAATCAGGCCCCCAGCGCTCAGGCACATATCCCCTGTTCTATTAACAAAGAATAAGTGTCCATAATAGGACAAAAGACATACAATGAATGTGGCACAGTCATTCTCCAGAGGATTGTGTAGCACTAAAATTATATTACATACCTCATATAGAGCCTTAAACGTTCTGCTGTTCCTTTAAGTATTTTGTCCTGTAGGAATACAGCTGTTCATAGCTCACAGACAAGGGCCTCTGGGTTTGAGAGGTCATTTGAAACTACGGAGAGGTCACAGGTCCTCAGGTCTACAGCTTGTAGTTCTTGAAGGAATTCCATAAAAAAGGAACTAGACCTTGATGAAGGCAATGAGCCATTGAGCCAATTCCCAGATTCAGTCCATTAAATAAATAGATGATTGATGTATAAAAGTCACAAGCAAAAGTCTTGGTTCTTCAATCAGTATCAAGAAGCAACCGAGCTGTGAGCACCGTCACGATATACAATGTATCCATATCTGCGGCTATTGATGCAGAGAGGAAATATATAAATAATAAACATAAATGATTACTTTGTTGCAAGTAAATACATAACCAATAAAACATTCCACATATGATAGTGGACTATGTAGATACACTGATGCAAAAATAGACATATTCAGCACATTTCAGCTGTCCCTGGAATATTAGCACCAGTCTTCTGTTACATGTAGGATAGGAGTACACAGCATAAGTTGGTGCTGCAACTTATAGTCACAAAATCAACAAGTGAAGGAGTTGGCAACATGGCAAACTTTGGTTGTACGACAGGAGTCACAGCCAAAGTCATCATGTGGTCCTACCTTTACACAGGATGTATGTTTTGAGCATACGCTTTTTGTTAGGATTCCCAACAATGAAATTAAGTTGTCCCACTTCTGGGATCTCAGTTGATTAACTGTAATCTATTAGCCAGTGTTCAATTTCCGTGTAGCACCACCTCAGGAGCAATAAGGTATTGCACGGTTCACATCAAAATCTCAGGTGTTTTCCAGGCAACTAAAAATATACTGTATTTGTAACAGCTTAAATGGGGACCTATTGTAAAAAATTGATTCCTTTCACTGATCCCCCAGCTCTCCAGGTCTGACGCTGCCTGGGTCTCTGTGGGTCTTTATTTCGTGGTGAAGCTTGCCTATCCAGTCACTAGTTGAGGTGGGTCACCCCTGCAGCCAGTGATTGGCCGAGAGACATCACCAGGTATTTCATGTGTGTTAGAGACACCAGGAATTAAAGACCTGCATGGACCAAGGCAGCACTTGTGGTCTTTAAAGAGAACCTAATGTGTATAGGGGCTTCCTGACTCTCCGAAACCAGTTGTGGGGTTAGATAAGAATTGGTCAGTTAGATTTCTGGTAGCAGCTACTCCCTTCTTCTTACAGAAAAGTAAGGGCAAGTTAAGTGTGTATTGGTATGAGAATCCTCAGCTACTGAGCTAATCATGACTAATGTAAATGAGATCTGACAGAATCGAAAGCCTTGTAAGGGTGACCTAGAAGGCTCCATTCTCTGTGTAGTTTTTGATCCAAGTCACTGCAGCTTAGCCTCCACTTAAGTGAATGGAAGGTCATCGGCAATAACATAGTGTGGACACTATACAGAAAACTGAACTGCCTGCTTCCTGCTCATTTCCTGACCAGCTAATTCAGAGATGGACATACCATTGGTGCAATTGCACAGGGTCCCAGTAGGTAAGAGAGCCTCATGTCACCTAATATCAGTTTCGGACTGTATTTTAGGGTCCATTTACACAAAATTTTATGGTGCTGATTTAGCCACAAAACTCAGTGTGAATGTACCCTTAGATTACATATAAATCCCAGAGCTATTGAATTTCATGGCTATCAATTACTAATACAATGTTATAAAGGGACATAAGGGTGGTGCTCTATAATCAGATATGGAATAAAGAGGGGCTTACATTCTGTTGCTGTACAAGATCCTTTTACTGTCTGTGTCCACTATAGATAGTAGGTGAGGGTTCGGGGTGTCAGATCTCCAATGATATGAGATGGATGACCTATCCTAAGGATCCTAAATCATGTAGCCTGGATAATCTCTTTAATAGGATCCAACAAGTCATCTTTGGTCTATAAACCTTTATATATTTGATATGTATGACCTGATGTTAGAAGAATGGCCCAGTGGTGAACACTACACTGGGTTAGTCTTCTGCTTGCTTTCCCTGATAACTACATGCCACCTCCAAATTAGGGAGCGTTTGAGATGTCTTCTCTCTTTTTCATCAGACGTATTCCCTTCTCTCCAAAACCTTCTCTCTGCACGGTCCCTGCTGAGCCCGTGACCTTGATTCTATCTCATTTACATGGCGCATTTTTCATCCAGTGGAAATATCTCGTTTCGGGACCTTTCCATCATTAACTGAATTTACAGCAATTTCCTCATGTGTTTTCTCCAAGGGATTCTGCTTTGAGATGCACATTAAATCTCCATTAATACCTCATTATCCCGCTGATACGATTACCACGATAATGAGGCAGAAATTCTAATTGTCCCTGGATCTTATTGTACAGTTCATATACCTGGCAAAGCTGCGGCAAAAAAATAAATAAATGTCAACTATGTCTTACAATATCAGGTTATATGAAACAAGAGCCTGTGGTTGAGAAGACCCTTGTAAGAAGTGCTCCTCTAACATTATTACGCATGCTGACTCCTTACAACTTCTCGCAAAGGTGAGACCTGTCTAAGTCGTGTACATTAATAACTTTCTCTTTTTTTCCTTTTTTAACGATTTCTTCACCACTAGTGTAAAAATATAAGAACTTGCTGAAATGTTTAAGACTTGAGTATCATTTATGATGCCCTGTTAGTTAAGCGGCGACATAGATGTTTGGTTTATAGCATGGAAACAGAAGACCTGACCGGTGGGTGACAATGCTGAATCTCCACATTGTCCAGGCCTGATGTATTCATACAGACAGCAGAACCTCCATTAGCTCCGACATGGCATTGATCACTGACTTTTAGGTGTTTAGTTTCCCCAGTGACTGACAAGGAATTGTGTGTTCCGTTCCTGAGGGTGTTCATTAAAGAGTCTGTCTAGAATTAGAAAAGAAACCTGCAATCAGAGCTGTTTTTAGACAACGTGGGGCCCTGGTCAAAACTAAAAGCGGGGGCCCCCATATCCTGACATACCAACACCATCATATTCAGGGCTGGACTTCCAGCAGTAGAGATATAGTCTCAAAAGATCAGGAATACAAAAAAAAATTGTAACAGTATATATAGTTGTGAAGCTATGTGTGTACCGGAAAGAATTGTTACAACTATACAGACAATTACCAAACAAAACAAATCATGTATAGATCAACACCACCTCTATACAAGGACCAGATAGTACACGACCTCCATACTGTGGCGACCGACATTACATTGCATAGTGAATCAAAGCCAATAGCACTACACAGACTTCTTAGGGGGCGTTCACACTACTGTTGGTGTCCAACAGCTACTACCGTAGCTACTGTCCGTTCAAGATTTTAGCAACAGACACTAGCTGCGTTTGTTACAATTTCCATTAATTTCAATGGGATTTTATCTGTTGTCCTTTAGTGTCCGTTTGTGTCCTCCATTGTCTATTTACAACCATGTCCGTTTTTTCAAGCGGACAAAAAAATCCTACACGCAGGACTTTTCTGTCTGTTTGAAAAAATGGACAGCAAGTGTCCTTTTTTTTAACATTGAGGTCTATGGTTTTTTTTAAACGGACACCTTACTGCCCCTATCAATAACAAAACCCTTTTCCGTATGCAATAGAAATCAACACCTTTTGTATTGCCTTATGAGTTATTATAGCGCCCTCAATAGTCTCTGATTATGAATAATAGTTCCACCTTAGTAATAATAGTTCGTTCTTATAAATAATACTCCCCCCATAAGGAATAGTTTCCCCCTATAAGTAATAATTCCTTCTTAGAAATAGCCCCCCTACTTCCTCATTAATAATAATCCCTCCTTATTAACTATAATTCCCCAGCTGGGCTTATTATTAATAGTTCCTCCTAATAAATAATAGTTACACCAGCCTTACTAAAATAAGCCCCCCTTATTAATAATAGTTCCTCAAAAAAAATTATATACAGTATATTGTGGGGAAGTTAGCTCAGTAGAAGCAGTGGTGCAGACCCAAACAGTCAAGGCAGGGACACAAAATACGCAGCAAAATGGTTTATTTAGAAAAAAACAGGAAAATAAATAAACCTTGACTTCAGGCACAAAGTGAGGAAAATAAAATACACTCTTAACTTAAGGCAAAAACAAAATAAAAACCTGCTAGTCTGAGCAACTAAGTAAACAGAACTGATAACCTAACTATACGTGTGGCTTACTTCCAGCCACATGAACAAAACAGGCGCAATATTGTCTCACTGGACTCAGGGTTACAGGACAGAACCATCCACCTCCTTTCAACTCATGGAACTGCACTGGAATTCAGGACCTGCAGCTTTTTTCTGACCCGGTAATGAGCCTCCGGACCAACCTGGGCTGCAGCTTATTCAAGATCCACTCTGGACCACACATATGTCAGGAATATGGGGGAGATATACTGTGACTCCAGCACTTTGCCTGTCACCTTCTCACAATATATATATATATATATATATATATATATATATATATGATAAAATTCTGTAGCACTGGTTAAAAGAGGGCACACGCAAAAGCACTCAAAATGAATAATAGTGAAAAAGAGTGAGCGCTTTAGTAACCCATTAGCTGCCACATTTTAAAAGTATATTTTAAAATATACTACACCCCGACAGCCGTTGCTAGTTCAGGGTTTACTAAGGGTAAGGCTACATGGTGACTTTGGCTGCATGCTGTGTCATTTATCCAAAGATTGCAGTTTTGCATTGCTACATTGCAAGTAATGAAAATGAATGTGGTCCGCACGTTACTACAACATGACAGTCAGATGTCTGGCCACATCCATTTTCATTTGTTGTGAGTAGCCATCACAACACTGCTTCTTTGGCCAAGTGTTTTGTGGTGCAGCCACAGTTTCTGCAGAGCGCTAGCATCAGTCTGATAATTTGCAACCATACATAACCTCATGGCAGAGTTATGGCCCTTGGACCTGATCATGGAGTCCCTTTGGCTTTCTACTAAGGAACTATAGATATTTTGGAGGAAACCAAATTGGGCTTTCTTTATGGCTATAGGGTGATATACTGTAGCCCTGTACCACTGAAATGCTGCAATAATGTGCATGAAACGTTACTGTTAGTACGGAGTAGAATGCAAACTGTAGTGCTAACTACCAGGAACAGGGACAATGAATAATAGACAGGCGACATATCTCTCTGTATTACTGTCCACAGTTGACCATTGAATCAGTGAGATCGAGTCCATCTTATTTAATGGTTAGCATTCTCTTATATGTTCTGTCATGTATTGTGAAGGCAGACTCATTAATGTATGTGGATGGATTGTTAATTGAGTTCTTTAATAAGGATAGTTAATTCTAGTATATTTGTGGGCCGCAGTCACAGTGATGTTTCTTCTGCATGTTGATAAAGCTGTTCTTGTATAATTACCATACACAGCTGGCCCCCTAGTGGAGATGCAACAAGTACCGGATCTGCACATCAAATTGCTTTAAATCGCTCAAAATTAATTTAAAACCACTTAATGTCACCATCACAAATGAAAATTTTCTCTCTTTAAAAGTAACCATTTAACTCTCATTGGTTCTTATCTGCTACAGAATATTCATCCATGTCCTCTTAGCAGTGGTGTCCACCATTACCTGTGCCAATGTAAAAAAAAAATTACGGGATTGGGGCTAACCCTAAATGGTCACATTTGGTACACAGGGGCTTACAATCTATATGGGAAGGGAATTTCTCAGTCCGAACCTTGTCAGGAGACTGGACTGCACCATAGTGATCTTTGATGTTGGGAGTCCCTGCCTCCTCGCAGCTTTACTGTCCCATACTGTAAATAATATGAACAGTAGAGCTATGAAGAGGACTGGATTATCAGGTCTGGAATTCCATGTGTGCATGGAGCTAAAGGCTACTAGACTCAGGTGGAACAGCGTGCTCTGTACTTCCTCAAGTAACCACTATTTCCAATCCCTAATGGACCAACCAGAAGCCATGACATCTCATTCATCATTCACATGCAGCTACAGCCAAGCCCCCGCCTCTATGGTCATGTGGCATTCATACACATACATGACTCCTGGGGTCAGTGATCAAGGGCAGTGGCACATGAATGAGGAACATGTTATAAAAATTTCTAGCATGTAGCCCAACATGGTCGAAAGGATATGCTCCCAGAGGCACAGCTATAGAGGGTGGAGAGGTAAGAGTTGCCTGAGGGACCTGAAGATTCTTCTTCTTCATAAGAAGAGATCAGTAATACCAATAGCACTCAGTGGAAAAATTGGAAAAACTACATGAGGGTGACAAAAGCACAGCATCTGCCAGGGTGTGACTATGGCATGATTCATTTCAAGGCAATATTAATTATAGTCTATAGACTAATTATTATTAGTCTCTGTTCATAACAGAGTCTTTCACTTTCTGTTACTTTGCAGCAGTATTTTTACTGGTGGATCTCATAGATCAATTGAATCTGTCAGGGTCCATTAGAAAACAGGTCTGTCATAGCTCTCATGGTTCCATTATGAAGGGAAGTTATGATAATTTCAGCACAGCCTTACTATTCTCCCTTTCTGTGACTAAATTTTCCCTTTTAGGCTCCGTTCTCACGGAGTAACGTGCTGCTAATTTAGACACGTAAACACGTGTCAGAGCGCGGCGCTTCAAAACAGATCCATTGATTTCAATGGGCGCCGGCTTATGCGTGCTACACATTGAAATCAATGGGAGGCTTTTAAACCCATTTCAATGTGTAGCGCGTGTAAGACCGGCACACATTGAATTGTATGGGATTCTGTTTTACAGCGGTCACTTTGACACGTGTCGACGTGTCTGAATGAGCGGAGCGTAAACTCCATGTGAAGGTAGCCTTAGGTCGAGGTCCCAATGGCCGGAAATGTGGTGGTTTGGCCTCAGCGGAAACACCGCAGTAAAAATCGCGGCGTTTTACAGTACTTGCAATTCACATTCATGTGAATCCCATGCCCACTTTGCAGAAAAAAATCACAGCGTGGACACGGTTTTGCGGTCTTGAAAATCGCAGCATATCAATTATATCTACGGAAACGCCGGCAGCTTTCCTATAGATATAATTGTAACAGAAGGTCCACTGAGGAAAATTCCGTGAACCTTCTGTTGAAAATGCTACGAGAAGAACCAAAATGCGTTCACACCATGGTTCTTCCTGCAGCGCTTTAGCGCTGATTTTCCGCCCAGTGGGGCCTTAGCCTAAAGGAGTATTCTTTCCAGAAGCGTCTAACCAAGGCATAGTTAATAAATGTTAGATTTGGGATGGGAGGAACATTAGGATCCCACTGACTGCAATCCCATTAAGTGGAGGCCCAGGGGAGGTGCAGAAACATAATAAACAGTAATACTCACCTTCCTTCACCTATTCTAGGCTCCCTTGTGGTGTCCAACACTGCATCATGGTCCTCTTCAGTAGTCTTTGGCCTCCTAAGTGACAGCATGTGCACCAGGGGCCAGAATAAGCTAGAAAATTACTGAAAAGGGCCGCAATGAAGCACACATGGGGTGTGCTTGCATCATGACACTCTGACAGGGTGTAACATCTCTGCCTGTTCGGGTCACTGCACCACCCTCTGCTCGCATGCTGCGGCGCAGGAGGCGTGTGCAGTTTGAGAATCTGCTTAAAGTTTTTAGTTGCACTGTGTGAACACGGCTCTAGTCCTTAATTGGATTTGCACCACACCTGTCTTCTGCCAAGGTTGCCTCTGTCCATTAAGTGGTTAATCTGGCCTTGCCCTGTGATTGACAGCTGCCTTTCTGTGAACTCCATGGGCGGGTTCTTCCTCCCTATTTAGCCTTGGTTCCCATTCACACCAGTGCCTGTTATTGCCGTGCGCATACCTGCTCTTACGTTCCCTGTTTGCTTATACTATTATACTTGACCTTTGGCTTTTCTCATTGACTATTCTCTTGACTCCGATTTGGCACTGCATCGCTCTCCTGTTACCGAACCCTGGCTACCTGACCTCCCTTTGTTGTTGTTCGTCTTGTCTGTGTTTTGTGTTTCACATATTCAGGGAGGGATTGTCCTCGTGGTTGTCGCCTATTACCTAGGATAGGGCCTGGCAATAGGAAGGGAAAGCGGGGGGCTTCAGCTTAGGGCTCACTGTCTCTTGTGCCCCTCCCAGGGTTTAACAGTTCTGGGAATTGCTGTCTTAGCAATTCCCTTACATAATAACAAGCCAAAAAACCTACATCCATTGCTTCCCTACAGATAAGCATGGATCCTATTCAGTGCTTTGCAGCCAAGTTGGAGGGATTGACAGGCCTGGTAGCTGAGCTAGCTAAACAGGTTCAGACCCTAACTGAAGCTGCTGCATCATCCCCAGCTGTTTTGGCACCTTACAAGGTCAAGATGTTACTCCCGGATCGTTTCTCAGGGGACCATGACAAATTTGAGACGTGCAGGGAGTCTTGTCGCTTGTATTTTCGGATTAATCCACATGTGACTCAGGCCCAAATGGTGGGAGTGGTTATATCTCTGCTACAGGGGGATCTACAAGCTTGGGCCCTTAAACTCCCTCCTGATGCTGATGAGTGGTTTGATGTGGAAAATTTTTTTAAGTCCCTGGGCTCTATCTATGCTGAGCCAGACCACATTGCGCTTGCGGAATCTCAACTCCTCACCATGCGGCAGGGAAAACGCTCTGCAGAGGAGTATTGCGCAGAGTTCCATAAGTACAGTGTAACTGCAGGTTGGTGTGAGTCAGCTCTAAAGGCTCACTTTAAAAAAGGTTTGTGTGACCGTGTTAAGGAGCTCTGGGTTGGTCACCCAGATCCCCCAACGCTTGAGAAAGCCATGACTTTGGCGGTCTGTATTGACCGCAAGATCCGAGAAAATTTAAAAGAGAGAGTAGGGTCTGTTGCCTCCAAGTTTTCTGTCTCTTCCGCTCTCTCCTCTGAAAAACCTACCTTTCCTCCCATCACTTCTGGTGAGGAACCCATGCAACTGGGAGCTATGGACGCCAAGACATGACGAGAGCATCGTCTCAGGAATAACCTGTGCCTGTACTGTGGTTCCTCTGGTCATGTCATCCGAGACTGCTCTATCAGACCATGGTCACCTGCGCAAAAACTTCAGTGCCTGAGTGGTAATCAGAAGAACCACTCAGGAAACCAGGTATTTGGTGGGAATAACAATAAGATGATGTTATCTGTGTCTCTGTCCTCTGGGGACAGATCTGTTTCTGGCAAGGCCCTAGTTGACTCTGGGTCTGCAGCAAATTTTGTTAAATATTCAGTTGTTGAATCTTTGGGTATTGAGCTTTTGCCACTTGATACACCTATGTCTGTTACTGGAGCGGATTCTACTCCACTGGCCAGGGGTAAAGACAGGTTTAAAACCCCCTTGATCTCTTTGCAAGTGGGTTCTACACATTCAGAGGTCATAAGCCTTTTTGTTATGGAGAATCTCTCTGCTGATGTTATTTTGGGGTTCCCCTGGCTGAAGCTCCATAACCCTATTTTGGATTGGGGTAAAAAGGAGTTGGTAAAGTGGGGAGATCAGTGCTCATCCCACTGTATTGCTTTACATTCTGTAGATTGTGTCACTGAGGAGAAGGTCTCAGCTACTAAAAGTTGGGAGCGCCCCTCCGGTATTAAAACCTGGTGGTATCAGAAACGCCGGATGAATAAAAAATGTTTGCCTGGTTCTCAAGCATCTGTGGTTCAAGCAGAACCAAAATACAAGGCAGGGAAAACTCAGAATCCCTCTAGAACTGGTTTGTCTGGTGAGGGTCCGGTGGCCCCTCATAAAAGGGGGGGTACTGTAACATCTCTGCCTGTTCGGGTCACTGCGCCACCCTCTGCTCGCATGCTGCGGCGCAGGAGGCGTGTGCAGTTTGAGAATCTGCTTAAAGTTTTTAGTTGCACTGTGTGAACACGGCTCTAGTCCTTAATTGGATTTGCACCACACCCGTCTTCTGCCAAGGTTGCCTCTGTCCATTAAGTGGTTAATCTGGCCTTGCCCTGTGATTGACAGCTGCCTTTCTGTGAACTCCATGGGCGGGTTCTTCCTCCCTATTTAGCCTTGGTTCCCATTCACACCAGGGCTTGCTATTGCCGTGCGCATACCTGCTCTTACTGTCCCTGTTTGCTTATACTATTATACTTGACCTTTGGCTTTTCTCATTGACTATTCTCTTGACTCCGATTTGGCACTGCATCGCTCTCCTGTTACCGAACCCTGGCTACCTGACCTCCCTTTGTTGTTGTTCGTCTTGTCTGCGTTTTGTGTTTCACATATTCAGGGAGGGATTGTCCTCGTGGTTGTCGCCTATTACCTAGGATAGGGCCTGGCAATAGGAAGGGAAAGCGGGGGGCTTCAGCTTAGGGCTCACTGTCTCTTGTGCCCCTCCCAGGGTTTAACAGTTCTGGGAATTGCTGTCTTAGCAATTCCCTTACACAGGGGCTATAACATCACCCAGGAGGTCGAAAGATGACCGAAGAGAACCATGGGAGATCAGGAGAGGTAAGTATCAGTGCTTATTATCTTTTCACATTTCCCCTGGGCCTCCATTTATTAGACTCTGAGCTTTGAAGTATGTAATAGTCATTTGTGGGAGACAAACCTCAAAAATTTTAGGTTCATCTGAATTCAAACGTGTTGCAAACATTTCCTGAGTTTTCCAGTTGTGCACCTTTAGCGCAAAAAAAAATGGTTGTAAGTTACTTCATAATTTCTGCGTCCCTCTCACTACTTTTCCTGAAGGTTGGTGGAGACTGAGGAAAAATTCACTAAACTAGCATGAGTTATAAAGGAATCGTACACCAGCTCCTGCCTGGCGTACATCTAATTTCTAGCACATTGGGAGTGCACATGAACCTCTTAATAATTTACACACATTTAGCGGGGGTAATGAATTAAGACTAGTATACAGAGTGCCAGTCTTAATAAATTCCGCATTATGTTTTATACTGTATTGAATTTACAGCTTGTAACAATTGAGGCGATGCCTGTTTCCATAAAGTGAAAAAAATATCTTTAAATACTTATAGTGAATTTCCAAAACTAAAATGTTATATATCTATTCTTAGAATAGTTCACAATCAGCTGTTTAAAGAGACTCCTGTGTTTGGAGGAGCATTGTATCTTCACTTCTAACCAAGCACAGTGCATATAGTGGCGGGGTTTTGCATTGCAGCTCAACCCCTTTCACGTGAATCAGTGCTCACTGGAGAGCCATTGCTGTTTTGATCAGCTGCTCTGTGTGGGTCCTAGGCTAGGTCATCAATATTTTAATCCCGGAAAACCCTGTTATCAAGTTTTGGACTATATAATGTACGTCCAACCGGTACACTCTTAATGGTACAAGGATGTACCTGTATGCCTTTGTAGTGTTGAGGAACTACAGTACACAAAATCATGCAGATGCAGAACTGGGGAGCCGGCTGTGAGTACAGCCAAAGCTCCTATAGAGAAGACAGGGGAAGTTTATTACTGTCTATGCTTCTCGATAGCTATGTACGCACCGCTCAATGAGTGCTGGATACAAAGTCAAAGAAGCTGCCATGATGCAGCTAGCTCAGTCCTGGCAGTGACGTCATTTGCCAGGAACCAAAGACTGTATGAGCTGCTGGGTCCTAGAGGACCCATATCAGCACTGCAGTAATGATCAGGTGGCTGCATCCTGTAACTGGGGCTAATGTATCAGTCCCTGGTACAGCAGAAATAAGCCAAGAAAAAAAAGCACTGTTAAGATGCCCAAAAAAAGGTCTATTATGACTTTATGGGGGGTCAGAATGTAAAAAAAAATAAATCAAAGGGCAAATAATAATCATAAAAAAAAATTCTGTCTGGCTAAATCCTGGATTTGGGAACATGACCTTTTACTCATGGACAGAACATAAAGAAAGGGATATTTCTAGACTAATACCACACTTTCTCCAAGTGCTTTTTTACAGTGCCCCCTTTGGTTAATGTGGCAGGGACATGATGGGGCATTATGGAACATGCAAATTTATGAGGCTTCTATAGATGAACAGCAAAAATGCTCATGACATTTAGCTCTTCACAATGCACTGTGTTATACAGTAGAACTTGAAATAATGTTGGACAGCCACAATACGTGTAACTTACATCCTGAAAAGAATATCAATGATGATTTTACATTCCTCATACATGTTATAGACTAGTTATCATAGTAGACCAGTAGGGTGCAGAGTCTTATAAAATCCATTGTTTCTACTGATTCATCTCTCCATATAGAGATGTGAATTTATCATGGATAGCAACCCCCATAATTAGTTGGTAGCCAGATGCAGCAGCAATGAACAAGAGCTCTAACACCCAGGACAAGGCGCATAAGCACTAAGAACAGACAAGCAGCATGAACTAGGTACATAAATACTAAAGCAGAATAGGAAGTTGGTATGTTATCACAAGAGCTGTACTGCCACATGGTCACAGGAGTAGGACTGCTAAGTGATCACAGAACCAGGACTGGAACATAGTCACAGGAGCAGGACTGGTATGTTATCACAAGAGATGTAACTCTAATCCGCTGAAAAAAGCGGATAATTGTGGAAACCAGGATCAAATGGAATCCTGCCAATAAGGAAGTAGTGAGTAACAGCACTATTAATGATAGTGTGCAAGCAGTTTGCATATTCTTTTATTATTGATCTCTTTATTGAATTTAAGTCATATATAGGAAAGATAAAATATTGACAGCAGTTACATGATCAAGCGTCTGTCTTTGGAGAGAAAGATAGGTAGGAGAAGGTAGGAAGAGGTTGAAAAGAAAGAAGAGGGGAGATAAGGAGGGGTGTAAGTGAAGAGAAGAGGAAGAGTTTGCATATTCTTTTAGTGTTTGCATGGGATTCTTCCGAGTTCTTTAAGAACACACTGCTAAGTGTTTTAATTTCCTATGATGTTCGCCCTAGCTCTGCATGCACGTGTGAAAGAGCTGATGGAAATAGGAACTGATGTGAGATGACAATCTCTTTGCAGGTAGAATATAATGGTATACAGAATTTAGAGTAAACTCAGAGTCAGCCAGGGTGGATGTAAAACAAAAATAAAAGATACTCGTCTATCCCCAGAGCTACATTGTCCTCCCGTGGTCCTCCTCACCTAGGGGTGGTAGGGATCACGCAACTACTGAGACCAATCATAAATGATGGTGAACCTGTTAGGGCCAATGGCCCCATGCGACCTCTTTATCAGAGAGTGCTGAGGGCAGCCTAAAACGCCTGTTGTGACATTTTGTAGCAAGTGGTGTTTAAAAAGTCACAAGTTAAGAGAAGAATGCTTAGGAGGGCTTATTGAAAATATCGAAATGGCCACTTGTAATATTTCCTACCATTCTGTTCCTGGCACTTGTTTGACCCTGTATTACACACCCTTTAGGAGCAGAGTTTATACTTTTTATTGCCTTTAGTCATGATAGTGCCATCTTGAACTGGAGTCTTCACCTGCGGACCTGTACACTACGAAACCTATGAATAGAAATGTATGTTACTTTCCTATAATTTTCTTCTAGAATTCTTACATGGTTCGCAATACATATTTTATCCTTGGATTTCGGCCCTCATAGAGGTAAGGTAAGCGCCTGTATTTTCTGTTGCTCTCGACAATGCACCTTTCTTACGTGACTCCAGCTCTAGCTCGGAACAGGTAATTGTTTCAGGGAATGAATGTGTTACAATTTGGTGTAAGTATTCAGCAGCTAAATTGCTTTGGCTGCTGCAATTTTATGGGATAAGCTGATACAGGTCACAGTAGCCAAATCTCCTTTTTACAAGTTCCTGGCTAGAAAATTGTTTGTTGGCATAAACAGATGGGGATTATAAAATTCTCGCTGATTGCTCTGAGAACCGAACATGTTCTCATCGTGTTTTGGCAGCCTGGAAAAAGTCTGTAGTTCTGTTAAATGTTCTGCTACTGGCAAATTCTAAAACCCTAACAGAGGAATCTGAAGTTGTTTTATGGCTGGAGGAGAACATGAAGTGTTTGGAAATGTGCAATAAACAGGCAGATTTGCTTGCAGGCAAATAGGTATTATTACATCTACTAGCAAACTAATACCTGGCAGCCTGCTGCCTGCTACGACAAGCAATGGCCAACATTGAATTAACAGAATGAGTTATATGGAGTAGTTACCGATCGGATGGTATAACAAGGGAAGTTATAGCAAGTGGTGAAACAGTCATGAATAAGGAATCCGTAAAACTTTAAATGCGGATACACATCAGAGTACACAGGGTATATAGTTATATTCACTAGTACATATGTAATTCCCCTCTATTATTAGAATTTCTCCTTGCTAGTTATCCCTAAAACAATTTTACAGGCGTTCACAAATCCCTCAGCTCTTTTTACCTTCTAGTGACTCTGACTTGAGATATAAAGTTGGAACCATAGTCAGGCATTTTGGAGTTATGAGGCTGATTTTTTTGGTCGCTTAGTCACCTGCCTGCATAAACGTATACAGAGTACTTTTGTGTACGGAGGATTTACCGTAATGTAAAGTGTTTGCTATAATCACTCCCCTGTATCAGTAGAGTACCCATATAATGGTCTGCATGGACACTGAATACAAGGGCTTGCATTCAGTTTAGTAACAGTTACAGCCTGGGAGGAAACAGCCTCGAAATGATGGAGACCATACAATTTAGTAAATGCTAAATATAATGGGCCATATTTCAAAATACTGAGGAAGATTTAACATGTCGTGTGCACCTGTTTTCTAGTGTACTAGGCCACTTTCCTAGAAAGGGGTATGCCGAGAGGCATGACATGAGTAGGTAAATGGTCCCTGAAATATACCCCAGCTACAAGTTGTCCAGCATTGTAACAATTTTGGCTTACAGAAGCTAAAAAGAGAAAATAAAAAAGCCAATTTATAAAAGATCCCTCTCTACTTTCTGTCCAGTCTCAACACTGGGAATACCAGTTCAGTCAATGACGTGCTGCAATGATGACCCTCCCCCGCCATAGATTTATAGTGTATTGAGACAACACCAGGACAAACAGAAAACGGTAATAAGAAGAGTGGAGGAGATTAGTATCATTTCTTGTTTTTTTTTTAACCCACTCTGAGCCATTTGCTAGTTTTCCCCACTGGACGGCCCCTTAAATATTGGTTACCTGCATGGCCCCGAGCAAAATCCCACAAAAGGAAGGTATGATATTTGGAAGCTGAATTCAACCCAAAAAAAAAAAAATTTCTGTAGTAAAAACTCTCCACTGATCTTTTTAAAACATGAACTTCTTGTGTGTTTGAAGAATTTTTGTTAAATTGGTTCTCTTGATAAGATATATCAAGGTCTAAGGTTGTCTACCATACTTTCTTGGATCCCCGTTTGGACATGGATGCCTATTTAATGTAGAGACATGTGATCTCTCACCACCAAAGTCTATTGGGATGCTGAAATAGTCAAGTAAGCCTGTTGGAGTCTGTCCCTCTCTGCCCTTGACTGTAATAGAGAGTGCAACAAGGCAACCTTATTCTTAGCATTAGTCTGGTATGGGCAGTGTTGTCCCTTTACAACCAACAGTAGTAGGTTCTGAGAACCTAAAATTTATAATATTAGTAGTTATCAGGGATATGGAGTTACTAACTCTGATTGGCTTCAAAATAAATCAATTATTTCTAATTATATTATACAATTATTAATATTGTATAATTAATAAGATAAATAGTTTGTTACATGTTTACATTGAATCACTGTATTCTTAATGACTTCTTAGAGGATCTTTACTGTTTCTGACTGACCATGGTTGTCAGCCATTTGTGAAGGAGTCGAAGCAGGATTCCATATTGGTCTGTGGAAAATAGAAGAGATGGATGCAATGGTTTGGCGTATTGACACCACATCTCTAGTAGTTATGGCAGTAGGGACAGTGTGACATGATATGGAAGTTATAGCCAATGATGCAGGCAGGCACACAATCTATAAGCTCCATGGTGGTAGGGCACTGTCTAGTGACCATAGATGGTAATGTACATATGGCACATGAACTTATAGAAGTAAGAAAAGTATGGCAGTTTCTGGTGGTCAAGACTGGTAGTGCATACTCACAGAGTTGCCATGGGGCTAAGGTAAGTAATGGCTAGCTTATCTATCAGTATGTGTTCAATTATTATGTTACTAATAGACAAATTACATGCAATAAAGGGGGCCATCTATTAAGAAAAAAGTGGAACATGATGGGTGTTATAGTACAATATTACAAAAGCAAAACTGAGTATCCAATGCAGACTCCGATTCACAGACTCCCAAAATCGATTTAGAAAAAGGCACGTATGGAGGACTTTTTTTTTCTGCTGCTTTCAGTTTCACAATAGTGGACACCCAATGGACCTCATTATAGTCAATGGGGTCCACGGGGCTCTGTACATAACCGTTGTTTTAGCAGTTCGACTCTCCATCCTTCTCCCCAATGGACCCAAACAATGGGGAGCTGTAGCTAGTGTGAAAACTATGTCTGGAGGTCAAGGCTGGTGGTGCATGTTCAGAAAGGTTTACCATAGGGCCACTAATGGCTAGCTAACCTATCAGTATGTTTTTGCATATTATGTTATTGATATGCAAATTAAATACAAGAAGTGGGGTCAACCATTAAGCAAAAAGTGGAACATAATGGGAACTGAAGTCCAACATTACCTGGCTGGCCTCAGTTTACTAATATTGTGAAGATACGATGCATTACGATGAATCCGAACGTGCCTTTACATCTATGTAATGTGATGAAAGGATTTGCGCAGGCCTCCCTAGTTGCCAAGGGGTTAATAGCCCACGAGCTCAAATCCGTATAATCAACATTCACTCCCGTTTCCAAGTTTAAATTGAGCAATTGTTTAATTATGCGTAAGCGGCAATACATCCAGCGCGTTATCTAAATCACTGCTTTAATTCCTGGACTCCCCAATCCAAATTGTTTTTTTTTCCTCCTTTTTTTTCCCCTCTTTCTCGTTCCATCCCTCCGCATCATTAACGCCGGAGAGTTAATGAGTATAAAAAGGGAAGAGGCTAATTATGCTTTAATTTACAATGATGGTGCCATCCTGGGACCAAGCGAAATCTGTTTTCAAAACAATTATAAAAAGCATTAGGCTCGGGTAAATAGAATCATTCCCTCCCTAGATATATGTATGTATATGCAGAAGGACGTCTATTTATATACTGATATCATAGCCGAATATGCAGGTAGATAAACTTATATGGGCATTTCTAGTAGGCGGGAACTGGCACACCTAGTGCAGTAAACATATCCTGCTGTGCGTATAGGACCTATTAGCAGGAATGGGATCTAACCTGTAAGGAACATTTGCATATGCATGAGGCTAATACACAAAATGATTGCACGAGACAGTTCCAAGGGGCTGTCACTACAAAGCTTATGGTCAACTGTGATCACAGAATCTCAGGTTTATGGGTTTGCGCTTCCTAACTGCGCTTGTTTACGTAGGAAAATGCTGGTTCTGAGGTCACAAGAGTTGTTGCTTGTAAAATAAAGCATAACATATCCCCCCACCCCTACAGGAAATTTGCAAGACCTCACAATAAAATAAGGACTATTCCTCCTAAATCATTTCGTAGTGGCTTGAACTTCACTTGTACAAAAGTCAGAGGTGCATCTGTAATGGTTCATGTGCCTACCATGTGTCATTTAGAATAGTGGCATAAGAGGACTTTTTGGGACTTTCAGGGTATAGGGTCCAGTAGGGAAGGCTAACTGCACCCCCTAAAGATATGCCCCTGCTGGAAATTATATTACCAGAATGAAAGGAAAAACCACACACAACGCTAGATAAGTGCAAGGAAACCAGTTAAAACATACCAATGTTCATAATAGAAGCATAAGGAGAAGACCCCATATGATTCAAGTGATCGTAACCTATCTATCTGCAGGACTGGGTTGATATGATGGGTTCTGGTCACAGGCTCCCTTTAACAGCTGAAGCGTCTTGAAGGGTGGAGGTTTGGGAGTGTTTACTTTACTTTTACTTTTCTTCTATAGCATTTCAGTAGTAGGAAATGACATAGCTGTTACTCTGTACATATCTATCTAAGTGGGAGGGTTTACTGTCAAAAGCTCAGGAAATTTTATTGGTTAAGAAATGCCCAATGGAGCATGGCATCATAGCGCATGCGCAACTAAAACTTCTATTTCTTGGCTATACTACATTAAAGGAAATCTGTCAGATACAAAATGCCTCCCAAAGAGCAGCGGGGGCGGGACCTGATTTGCCTCCAGACAGCTGCAAGTGCCAAAATGACATTTTCATCCTCTGTCTGTGTCACATCTGTCTAAAGGCAATAGTCCCAAATTAAGCCACACCCCCAGTGCACTTACTGGCTTATTTGTCAGGTACAGAAAAACTGTAGCAAACAGATTTATTAAAAAAAAAAAAACAGCAAAATAAATAAACCTTGACTTCAGGCACAAAAGGAGCAAAATAAAAATACAGCCTTAAAGAGGACCTTTCACCATATCCGGGCACATGCAGTTCTATATACTGCCAGAAAGCTGACAGTGCGCTGAATTCAGTGCACTGTCGGCTTTCCCGATCTGTGCCCGGTGTGAAGAGCTTACGGCCCGGTACCGTAGCTCTTCTATGGTCAGAAGGGCGTTTCTGACCATTAGCCAGAGACGTCCTTCTGCCTCGCGGCACCTATCGCGCTGTACTGTGGAGCCGGGAGGAACGCCCCCTCCCTCTGCTCACACAGCTTGTCCGTAGACTAGCATTATCAGGAGAGGGAGGGGGTGTTCCTCCCCGCTCCACAGCACAGCGCGATTGGCGCCGCGAGGCAGAAGGACATCTCTGGCTAATGGTCAGAAACGCCCTTCTGACTGTAAAGCGCTACGGTACCGGGACCGATAGCGCTTTACACCGGGCACGGATCGGGAAAGCCGACAGTGCGCTGAATTCAGCGCACTGTCAGCTTTCTGGCAGTATATAACACTGCCTGTGCCCAGATATGGTGAAAGATCCTCTTTAACTTACAGGCAAAAAACTATGTGAAACAAAATCCTGCTCGTCTAAGCGCTAACTAAACAATAAGTACTAACTGTATGTGTAGCTTACTACCAACCACACAAATCAACCAAAAAGAGCACAATACCATCTCAGCAGACTCATAGTGTCAGAACAGACCCAGGCACATCCTCTCGCTTCCAGAATCTGCCCTGAAGTGCATTCTCTGCAGTCTCTTATGGCCCAGTAAGGGCCCATTCACACGGGCACAGAGGGGGCAGATTATGGCACGTAATCCACGTCATAATCCTCCCCCTCACAATGGTGGTCTATGGAGACCACTAGCGTTCTTTTTTCATGCGGATTCTGGCGGCAGCAACCTCCGGAGTTGGCCCATTCATTTGAGCCGACTCCGGTGGGGGAAGCAGCGACCGCGACAGTCGTGGCAGGCAGGTTTTGACCCAAGAGTGACGCGGCTCCCCGCGTCAGTCTCGGTGCCAAAATCTGCCCCACTGCGCCCCGTGTGAACTAAGCCTTATGAGCTTATGACCTACACCTGGGGCTGAGGCCTATTCAAGACACACCCTGGACCACACTTAAGTCAGAAATCTGGGGGAGATATATCGTGACTCCAGCACTCTGCCTGTCGCTTTCTCACAACCTATAGAGTTGACTATACGGGTGTAATTAAACACTACTGCACATCATTTCCTTTATATAATTTTCTTTCCTGGTGGATTAGCCAAAAATGTCAAACTGCTGGCAGGTTGACATAGGTCCTGGGGACAGCGCCGCACCTCCCAAGAGGCGACCTGAAGCGACCGCTTCAGGCGGTGCTATGCCAGGGCCTCAGGGAGGGCGGCATTTTTGGTTACCTAAGCCAGTCCAGGACAAGCTGTCCTAGACTGGCTTAGCACCGAGCGGTGGTTTGGGGAGGCCACTGGAGCAGCGCTGCTCCAGCAGCCTCCTCTCATGCTCAGGCAGAGAGCAGGTCGTCTCCATGCCTACTCTCTGCTGGCGAACGGTGCTAAGCCCCGCCCCCTGCACTTTGCCACGCCCCCTCCGCTCCGCCACCCCCCCTCCCCCCCCAGGCGGCTTTCTGTAGTTCGCCTCGGGCGGCGAAAGGGGCAGGTTCGCCCCTGCCTGGGGAGTGTAAACCTATGTATATTGATATGTATATAATATGTGCCATTCACAATTTAGCAGGCACGTATCCTTTGGGCTTTCCTAAAACAATGAAGTGTCCTGTTTTTTCTACTTTAAAACCTACCCTCAACCCTACCACAAACTGTCATGTCTAGTAATGTGCTGGCAACGTACAATATTCCCCCTAACTATACAGAGAATGAGGAAGATAGTCTCATCCAGTAGAAGAATATATGGAAAGGTGGTATCGTATATGACTTAAGGAAACAAGCGAGCAAACTTGTCATTGGAAGTTCAACAGATAAGTAGGAATCCCTAAGAAGGCGTCCAAACCGATCAGATAAATAGGGACACATCTGCCAAAATCACCACAGGCTAGTCACTGCAAACCAACAGGGATTTACATAGTCTATATGATTTAGACCAATCCCATTCACATGCTGCATAAAAAAACACAGAATAGATGAACTTGCTTGCAGGTTTTAAACCCAGGGCATGTCCATTACTACACCTACCTTTGCCCACAGATTTCAGCCTTTGCTATGCCAAGATTGAAAGCTGCCAGGAGCCTGCAGAGAAATCTGCAGGAGACATAAAGGCAAAGAACACCTGATTTTGGATGATTCTTGGCACAGTGATTTTGCAGTGGAAAATGATGCTGAATTTCACTGTGCATTGCTTTAGATTTTGTTGCGTTTTTTTTTAGCCAAAGCCAGGTGTGGATTGAGTAGAGGGTAGAAGTATAAGCATTTCTTAAAGAATTCCCATTCCTTGTATAGCCATTCTTGGCATTGGCTCAAAAAAACGCAACAAAATCTGCAACAAAAAAAGCTGCATTTCCGCAACGTGGAGCCTTAGCCTAAAGAGGACCTTTTACCACCTCCAGCTGCAACTATCTGCATGTTTCAATAGCTGCTGCTCTATTGATTCCGTCACAGTTGGATTTCTTTCTCTAACCCCCACCGTTCTTGAGCCATCATTGCTGTTGGGTTCTCTACTGTCAGGTGGGCGGTCCCAGGCTCTTCACTCCTATTTAGCACATTGAGAACCTGTTTAGCACATTGGATGCTAAAGATAACAGAAATAATTGTTCAGGAACAGTGGGGAGTAAAGAAAAAATTCCAACTGTGCTGGAGTCACTGAAGGATGCAGAGAGTTGGAGTTGTTCACGGTTGTGAGAGTAGAGCAGCCACTATACAGGAAAGATTACAAGTTATACTGAGTATTTCCAAAAATTGTATATATCAATCTGTTCAGCTCCTCCTGCTCTATAATATATAGCCTGCAATTCAGACGCCATAGTTAGCATAATATGTTCTCTTCAAGTTATCCGGTGGTCAGTGATAGCACCAACTGTTGAGGATGTTTTCAGCTTTATCTTATGTAGTTAGAATGTGGAACACACGATGATCCCGAATACAAGCAAACAACCTTGTGCTTATAGTAGACTACCAACAATTTAATATATATAGGCTATTAAGTTTGTCTTGACAGTCCAATATGCTTTAGTCTATAGCAATTACTTTGTTTTATATATGTTCCTTATCACAGTTTTATACTGTACCTATGTTACCAGCCATTTCTTTTCACTGCAATATAGTTTATTTTTATTTGTTTTATATACAATTTTATTATTTTTAAGTATAATTTTAATGATGCCGCATCCTTTTATGTATTTTTTCTTTTACTGCATTTAATTTAGGTAATTTTCATCTCTATGTAGAGTATTATGGATATATTTTAGATTCATGTGACTATACTAAGCACGTATCTACCCCGTTCTTCTAAACATATTAATACGAAAAAGATGTAGTTATTACACAAGATACATGCAGTCTATACTCCTTTTATAAGAGGTGCTTATTCATATCATTCCCATGACATATTACAGGTTTCTGTTAACAAAGAGAGGAGTACTTAACCTATATATTTAGAATATGTATATAAAAAAGATGACGTTGGGAACAAAAGAACAGATTTTACAGAGATGGAAAACCCATCACAGTACTAGGTGTAATCCAGCAGGAGCTCTCATGTAATAATGGACCCGAAAGGTCCAGCACAAAACAACCCCTTCGGACCTGACTTTGGACACAATAGGGCAGATTTATTAAGATTGGTGTTTCGTACTATGTATGACTCAAGTCAGAAGAGTCGCATGAGTTATAATAAAAATGTCAGGCCTAGGAGTGCCTACCTCAACTCATTCTACACGCAGATTTGTCCTTCATCCATTCACATGAAGGAAAATGGTGAGGAATTTGGTGTGGCATTCCAGCGCTGAAAAAAAAGCCTCCCATTGACTTCAATGGGCTCCTTTTTCTAATAACAGAAGGGAGGCTTTCTTTTCAGCACTGAAATTCCACATAAAATTGCACACCATTTTCCTCCGTGTGAATGGACCCTTATACTACATTCCCCTGCTGTTGATCCTGCAGCTTTAGGCCCCATGTAGCTGACCACAGCAAAAAGGCAGAATAGAGTGAAATTCTAGAATCTAGACCAGAAGTGCACAAACCTCTCTGTTTTGAGGGCACATTGTCAGATTGCTCAGCTACCAAGGGCCGAAATACGCAAGAAAACTGACGTAGATGGATGATATTAAGGCACACATTATTTGGCGCAAGGCACTTGCCCCTAACCTGCCATAATGTGCAAATGTGGGTAGTGCTGGGATCAGGGAGGGCTGAGTCATTCACGTCTCCGTCCGCCAGATGTATTTTACCTCACGCCAGTTATTGTAGTAAATTACAATGGAAATCTACATGAGCAATGTTTCAACAAAAGCCTCCAAGCTTGCTATTTATCTGTTACCTGACCTTGGATTTATCTATTGTGCCTGATTCTGTGTCTTGCCTAGCCTGATCTCTGCTTGGATTACCCTACTGACTCTGTGCTGCCTGCCCTGACCACTGCTTGGATTACTATAATGAACATATTATTATTATTATTATTATTATTATTTATTTATTTATATAGCACCATTAATTCCATGGTGCTTTACATTTGGGGGTTACATACAATACACAGAATATGCAGGTAGATATAATACTAACAATGACTGACTGGCATAGTGGGGTAGAGGGCCCTGCCCGCGAGGGCTTACAATCTATGAGGGAAGGGGGTAGAGACAGAAGGAGAGGGGGAGACTGTACAGATGGGGGTGTGGTGATAGTGTTATTGGAGGTTGTAGGCCTTCCTGAATAGGTGAGTCTTCAGCGCCTTCTTGAATCCTGTGATTGTGGGGGTCAGTCTTATGTGTCGTGGTAAGAAGTTCCAGAGTATGGGGGATGCACGAGAGAAATCTTGGAGACGGTTGTGTGAGGAGCGGATGAGGGCAGAGCGGAGAAGGAGGTCATTGGAGGATCTGAGGTTACGTGTGGGCAGGTAGCGGGAGATGAGGTCAGAGATATATGGAGGGGACAGGGTGTGGATGGCTTTGTATGTTAGCGTTAGTAGCTTGAACTCAATTCGCTGGGCTATTGGTAGCCAGTGGAGGGACTGGCAGAGGGGAGCAGCTGATGAAGATCGGGGGATGAGGTGGATTAAGCGAGCAGCGCAGTTTAGGGTGGACTGGAGGGGGGTGAGGGTGTTAGCTGGGAGTCCATGGAGAAGGGTGTTGCAGTAGTCTAGGCGGGAGATTATGAGGGCCTGGACGAGCATCTTGGTAGTTTCCTGGGTGAGGAAGGGGCGAATTCGGTGGATGTTCTTGAGTTGGAGGCGGCAGGAGGTGTTGAGGGCTTGAATATGTGGCTTGAAGGATAGTTCAGAGTCCAGGGTTACCCCAAGGCATCGGGCCTGTGGGACAGGGGTAATTGTGGTTCCATTAACTTTGATAGATGGGTCAGGTGGTGGGGCCATACAGGATGGGCTGAAGATGATAAACTCTGTTTTCTCCATGTTGAGTTTGAGAAAGCGGGAGGAGAGGAAGGAGGCTACGGCTGCTAAACAATCTGGAATTCTGGCCAGCAGGGAGGTAATGTCTGGTCCAGAGATGTAGATTTGGGTGTCGTCGGCATAGCAGTGGTACTGAAAGCCATGAGATTCTATGAGTTGGCCCAGGCCAAGGGTGTAGATGGAGAACAGGAGGGGTCCTAGGACGGAGCCCTGGGGGACACCTACAGAGAGAGGGCTCGGTGAGGAGGTGGTGTGCGAGTGGGAGACGCTGAATGTGCGGTCGGTGAGGCATGAGGAGATCCAGGAATGGGCCAGGTCTGAGATACCAAGGGATGAGAGAATTTCTAACAGGAGGGAGTGGTCAACTTTGTCAAAGGCAGAGGAGAACTCTGTCAGGCCTGATCTCAGAATGTACTTATGCTTGGTTCACACATCAGTATGCCATCAGTCAGTTTGAATTCAGTTTGAGACTAAAAACGGACTGATGCACATACTGATTGTATACTGACACCTTTTTATGCTGATAGCAAACGCTGTCATCCCCTAGAGGACAGATAAGGGGATTAAAAGTAGCAATTGTAAACAGAGTAGAGATAAGGACCTATAATAAATGTCCTTATCTCATATAATAAATGTCCTTATCTCATATAATAAATGTCCTTATCTCTCCTCTGTTTACAATTTTCTACACTAGGAATACTCCTGTAGGTAGTGACCTGTTGGTTCCCTGCATGGAAGGTCAGATTAATTTAATTTCCAGGTTAATGGATGAAAACCAGGGGATCACTTAGACCAGTGTTTTTCCAATAAGAAAAGAGCCCCCTCATAACAAAAAGTCCCAACTAGGAATCCCCAAAGTAATGATCACTTCTAAATGAATTATACCTTGGCATGCAAAAGTTTGGCTACCCCTGGCCAATATGACTGTTATTGTGAACAGTTAAGTAAGTTGAAGATAAAATGATCTTCAATAGGCGTATCATTAAAGATAACACATTCAGAAAAAATAAATATTTTCATATTTTACATTTTCAAAATAACAAAAATGAAAAAGGCCTTATGCAAAAGTTTGGGCACCCTGCATGGTTAGTACCTAGTAGTAATCTGTTTGGCAGGTATCACAGCTTGTAAAAGCCACAGCTTTTTGTAACCAGCCAAGAGTCTTTCAATTCTTGTTTGAGGGGTTTTCATCCATTCTTCCTTGGAAAAGTCTTCCAGTTCTAGGAGATTCCTGGCTTGTCTTACATGCACTGCTCTTTTGAGGTCTAGCCACAGATTTTCAATGATATTCAGATCAGGGGACTGTGAGGGCCATGGTAAAATCTTAAAGGGGTATTTCCATCTACATAATTATTTTTTAATTTGTAGATGATTAAAAGTTAAACATTTTTGCAAATGTAAGTAATTAAAAATTCTGCAGAGTTTTAAAGATTTTCTCTAACTTTCTTAGTGGTGACAGTCTGTTGTCTTGATCTGTTGCCAATGGCTACGACCACCAATGCAGAAACTTTCTAAGGTCAGAAAATCAGCCATGATGTCCTTATTGTGGCCGTGATATCTTCTGATACATGTAAGTGTCCCTGCCTGATAACCCGGCTATAATAAGAAAATCATAGCTGGGTTCCTGACAAGTGCCAGACCACAGAAAGTTTCTGCATTAGTGGTCGTATCCATGGCAATTGATCAAGATAAAAGACTGTCACTACTAAGAAAGAGAAAATCTTTAAAACTCTGCAGAATTTTTAATTACTTATAATAGAAAAAATGTTTAACTTTTAATTATCTACAAATATAGATATGATTATGTACATGGGAATACCCCTTTAAGCTTGTGCATTTTATAGGTAGTCTAAGGTCGTGGCTTTTTTACAGATGGTGTTATGTTTGCTTCAAGAATATACTGAAATTTCATTGAATCCATTTTTCCCTCTATCCATGAAATGTTCCCCATGCCATTTGCTGCAACACAACCCCAAAGCATGATTGATCCACCACATGCTTAATGGTTGGAGAGATGTTCTCATCCTGAAACTCTGTGCTCTTTTTTCTCCAAACATACCTTTGATCATTGTAGCAAAAGAGTTCTATTTTAACCTCATTGATCCACCGGACTTGTCTCCAACATACATGTTGATAGGTTTAGGTGTAGGTTTAGATGTTCTTTTGCTGACTTCTAACGCTGAATTTTATGGCGGGGACACAGGAAAGGTTTTCTTCTGATGACTCTTCCATAAAGGCCATGTAGCTGAACAGTAGAACAATGTACCACAACTCCAGAGTCTTCAAAATCTTCCTGAAAGTCTTTTGCAGTTAAGCGGGGGTTCTGATTTGCTACTCTGGCAATCCTATGAGCAGCTGTCTCCGAAATCTTTCTTAGTCTTTCAGACCTTATCTTGGCCTCCACTGTTCCTGTAACTGCCATTTCTTAATTACATTTCAAATTAAGGAAAGGGCAACTTGAAATTGCTTTGCTATCTTCTTATAGCCTTCTCCTGCTTTGTGGGCCTCCACCATTTTCAGAGTGCTAGGCAGCTGCTTAGAAGAACCCATGGCTGCTGTTTTTTGGCACAAGGTTAGATGAGGCTGGGTATTTATAAAGCTGTAAAATTTGCATCACTTGGCCTTTCCTAACCATGATAGTGAACAAGCCATAACCCTAACTGGCTATTGAAGGTCGGAGACCTTGCTTACAGTTATCTGAGCACACAAATCTACAAGGGTTCCCAAACTTTTGCAAAGTATCCCTTTCCCTTTTAAATTGTACTCAAACATAATAATACATTAATATTGCTTAGAATTACACATGGGTGTGTTTAATCCTTAATTTTATGCATTGTAAAGACCATATCATCTTCAACTTGCTTAACTATTTACAATAGCAGTCATTTTGGGCCCCATTTTGTATGCTACTGTAACCGTTATGTTATGGCCCCTTCAGTGCCCCACGTGTAATATAATGGACCTTAACTATAGCAGATAATGAAGCAGCAGGAATAACCCTGCAGTTTGCAACAGCTCTAGTGGATCTTATGTGCATTGATAGAAACCTTTTGAGATAATAAAGAATAGTTGGCAACCGCTAAAATACTTTACCGTGCCCAATACTGGCTGCAGGAGAATGGTGGAAGTCATTAGATTCATATATTCAACCATTCTGACTGTAGGCAATAGTTGTTCCACAAATTTTGAGGAACAATGGTAAGAATTTATTCATTGCCCATGAATGGCAACATTCAGAAGCTTCGATCCAAAGCAGACTATTGGGTTAAATCTGCAACACCCTTCTCAACTACTGGAAAACACCTTTCATATGGCCGCAGGATGTCAGATTATGTTACCTGTTTTCATACATGTATTGGACATGTCCAAGCTAGAGAAACTGTAAGGAAGAACACATCAGTACGTCATGAGCCCTGGCATGAGATAGCTGCAGTATTTTTGCTGTAGGCAATGGTGGGGTCTCAAAGGTCATATTTCCTGCTAGCCAAAAACTGAATATCATATATATATATATATATATATATATATATATATATATATATATATGTACCGTATTAGCCAGTGGATATATCCTAACAATGAGAGAAGCCTTTAAGATGCTTATGTTGTATAATCTGTTCACACCAGACAGGACAGATCACCTCTCTTTCAGTCACCCGAATGACTACAGGTAGATTATAAAAGAGTAGCGTCAAATTAAACAAAAACTCAATTAGCACTGGGAAAACAGAAATGACAGAGCTAGTGCTGTATAGCTTATCTACTATATAGCATCTTTTCAATGTCACAATGTGTCATGTAGCATATGTTCACCTTCTGCAAATATTAAAGAGTATAAAGATTCAATATCTAATTAATCCCTCCGGAAAATCTGACAATTCTTTAAAGACATGAATCATGAATTAGCATTTTAATAAAAAATGACCAAAATGTACAAATCCACCGAGAACAAAGGCAAAAATAGTATTAAAACATGTAAAGGCAGATTAGAGACTGTAATAGAATAATAGCAGATAATATAATAGCAAATCATTTATGAAAAGGGGATGAAAAATCTAAAATTGTTCATGGGGCAAAAATGTGTCCACGGCAATGGAGTGAGAAAGCGAGAAAAAAATGAGGTATATAATGGGTGTGACCAGGTACGCTGGTGTTGTACATATAGGTATAATAGGAACAGAAGGTCAGCAGAGGGAAACTCTGCAGACTTTCTGTGAAAAATGCTGCGGAAAGAAATGCGATGTGTTTCCCGCCAGTTTTTTTTCTGCAGTGTTTTTTGCTGTGGCTTGCTACGTGGGGCCTAAGCTTTACTTTGGTCCTATTGTGTCTCAAGAGGTATAACTTGAAGCTCCTGGGCCCAAATGGGGAATCTATAATTGGACCCCTACTTACCTTGTGCAGGTAAGCGGTATATTTTATGTGTTATGGGCAGGGCCGCACCTCTAATGAGGCGAGGTGAGGCGGCGGCAATCAGCTTCTCATTTTTTTTACGTTTTTTTTTGTTTCTAAACTAGCGCAGGAGAGGGTCCACTCTTAAAACAACCGCTGGTTTAGACCTCTGCGTCTCAGCGCATGTCATGTCATCACGCTTCCTGCGCTGAAATGCGGATGTCTTTTTGCCAGGGAAGTGAAGAGGCGGCGGGAGTAGCGGCAAGGTCGGTAGGTTAAATACTTTTTTTTTGTTTTGTTTTATAATAGGCCGCTACCTGCTGGAGTATCCCCAGCAGGTAGCAGCTGATTTACCTACCTCCTCGTCCTGCTCACTGCCACCCCGCTTCCCCTTCTACTATAGGCCACGGAGGGTGGCAGTGAGCAGGCCCAGGCTGTGATCCTACTACTGCTATTATTATACTCGCGGGTGTTTTCAGACCCCCGAGTATAATAATTGAAGCCTCAGAGGAGGTGAGGGAACATAATAAACAGATTTACTCACCTCTCTGGGATCCAATGTTAATCTTAGCAGGCTTCAGGCCTGTATGGTAATGTCCCAGATGACATATGGTCTAGAATATTACCATACAGGCCCAAAGCCTGTGCTAGCAGTACCATACATGCCCGAAGCCTGTGCTAGTAGTAAAAGCCTGTTTCTACTAGTACAGGCTTCGGGCCTGTATGGTACTGCTAGCGCAGGACCGAAACCTGCTAGGATTAACATCAGATCTCAGAGAGGTGAGTAAAACTGTTTATTATGTTCCCTCACCTCCCCTGGGTCTCTGATTATTATACTTGAGGTTCTGAAAAGACCCCTGAGTATAATAATAGTTCATGGGTGGGCCACTGTGGGGCATAATAGTTGGATGGGCAACTGTGGGGCATAATAGAAGTTGCAGGGTTCACTGCGACCCCTGTAACCTCTATTATGCCTCACAGCGACCCCCCTGCAATCTCTATTATGCCTCCAGTCTATTGTGCCACTATGGAGCATAATACAGGCTGCTGCGGCTGCTGTGCAGAAGTGAGGAGTCAAAGATGTCTGTGTTGTAAACTTTACAAAGTCAAGTCACAGCTGGAAGAAGAGGTCATGGCGGTCCAAAGTGAAGAGACAGGAAATTTGGGAAGACGTCATCCTGTAAGTATTACTGCAAAAAATATTACTGCATTGTATTCACTGTTACCACTAGCACCACCCCTCCTTTCACCCCGCTGCCTGAGGTGGACGATCAAAAGATGAACATCACACCCCCCCCCCCCCCCCCCCGATATTCAGTCGGGAAGGCGGGGGGGCCTCTTTTGAATGTCCGCCTCAGGCAGCAGAGAGGCTAGGTTCACTACTGGTTATGGGGCCTCCTCATGGTCTGCTATCACTGAACCACAGATAGCTACATTTCTGTGCCAGTAGTCAAACGCTTTTCTTGAACTTCCTGGGCCCAAATGCAAAGTTCCTTTCCAAAGGACAGGGAATAAGTGTCCGTTCAGTGGAGTTTTTTTAAAAAAAACTTTATTGTCTGTGCATCCATGAGAAACAAACAACGCCCGCAGTCTTTAATGGAACTTCATTGTGCAAAATGAATGGAAAATGGGGGGTCTTTCAATCCCCTATCCTCCTGGTCACTGCTGGGACCCCCAGTGATCAGACACCTATCCCTTGTCCTGTCAATAGGAGGATAAGCGGTCACAGCGGCACAACATCTTTAATCTTCCACTCGTGAGGCCTTATTCAAATGTCTAGAGTTTACATATGTTAATATCTGTGAAACTCATGGATTTTATTTTAGTGGACAAATGTAGACATCTATTCATTGGTCCGTGGAAAAAAAAATGGAGACATACTCCATTTACTTTGCACAATGAATTTCCATTAAATACTGTGGGCGCTGTCTGTTTCTCATGGATGTACACACAACAGAGTTTAATAAAACAAAAAAGAAGTTTATGTGGAGTTGGACAGCACAGGATTCAAAAATGAGCAGGGTGGAGAGCTGTCTGTGATTTTCATGGACATCACAGACCTATAAAATGCAGATGTGTGGATAAAGCCTAAGGCTATGTTGACTGCTAAGTTTCTTCCCACATTTAACAAATATGTTGGTGAACAAAGGAACTACATTTTGATTCCATGGTTAAAAATGGGTTAACTGTATGTTGTTGTTTTTTTATAATGTGAGTCAATGGTGATTCGTGCTACTGTATCAAATCCATTGGAGACATCCGTTTAATGGATACTTTATGAGTATCCATTAAACAAGGGAGAAAATGAAAATGTGAACATAGCTTTATTGTGATGCTCAAAAAATCCAAATCCAGTCGAAATTCCATTTGTGAAAAATCGGTCTCATTTTATTTGGTCCAGTACCAGATGGCCAGATGAAATCATTTAAAAAGAATAATTGCAATACTGACTCGGGGCTCTGGGTGGCAGTAGTTAGCTACCTATCCCTTGTTTAGACCTGCTCTTATACAATAGAAATTTCTTCAGTAGCCAGTTGAAGGAGTTCAAAGTAAAACAATGTTCCATGGACTTCAGTACCATGTTAACTCTCCTGTGATCCTCCAAGGACCAAATTCATTAAACCATGAACCTGAGTGATTTCTTAAAGGAACTATTTGATAGCACTTGTAAAACTGCAGCTGCACATTGTCAAAATGGAGTCAATATTTCTAGGAGAGTTTTTACATGCTGCACCTTAAAAAATGTGAACCTAGGGGAGTCCATCAGGGAATCACATAAACATAGATTTCCTTACAGTTGTATTATTGGGTCTTTTGGGATTCCTCCAGGACAGTAGTCATGTCAGGAGACTACATGCTGTTTCATGACAGTCTGTGGACTGTGTCTTGTGCGCTTAAAGCGAAACACTGGGAAAAGTTTTCAGTGATCTGCAGAATATCTCAGGTCCAGCTTCACTGATCACTGACAATTAGGGGCATTTATCCTTGTAAATTTACAGCCAGTAAGGCATCTACCCTGCAGGCAGGGACTTAACAAGTATCTATTGTGCCCCATAGTCAAAATGTACTGATTCCCCAAAAGCAGCAACTTCAGACCTTGAAAAGAGTATCATTACTGTGGTCTCCTTTACAAAAAGGAATAATACACATAGTGATTTTACAGTACAGAAAGTGATCACAGTACAGGAATAATACACACAGTGATGTCACAGTACAGGGATAACACACACAGTGATGTCATAGTACAGGGATAACACACACAGTGATGTCACAGTACAGGGATAATACACACAGTGATGTCACAGTACAGGGATAATACACACAGTGATGTCATAGTAAAGGGATAACACACACAGTGATGTCATAGTACAGGGATAACACACACAGTGATGTCACAGTACAGGGATAATAAATAAAGCGACGACATAGTACAGGGATAAAACACACAGTGATGTCACAGTACAGGGATAATACATACAGTGATGCCACAGTGCACGGATAATAAATAAAGCGACGACATAGTACAGGGATAATACACACAGTGATGTCACAGTACAGGGATAATACACACAGTGATGTTACAGTACAGGGATAATACACACAGTGATGTTACAGTATAGGGATAATACACACAGTGATGTCACAGTACAGGGATAATACACACAGTGATGTTACAGTATAGGGATGATATACACAGTGATGTCACAATACTGGAATAATAAACACAGTGATATCACAGTACAGAGATAATATATAGTTATCCCTACAGTAAGACTCAATGAAAATGGGCCGTCTTAGTTGTAGATTCCCACAGCATCTACTATGTCTGCTGCCCTAGTAGTTATGACCAAGTGTGTAGGGTAAATATAGTATTAATATAACATTACATGGTGGCCTTTCAGATGAAAGATTGACCATACTTGGCCAGCTAGACTCTACCATAATAGGAGATGCTCCTATGGAGCTCATCTCCATCTGCTTCATAGTGGTCCCAGGCAGGGGAAAACTGCTCTAGGACATAGTAACAGGAATTGTCTCCCTAGGACTACTCCTTTAATTCTCTTACAGCGCCATTGTGATGATTCTATGTATTATGTGCTCTTTACTCCCACTCTTCAAATCCTACTGCGTCTGCTGTGTCAACTGTGTGCATCTTGCAGATTTGTATAGAGAGATTGTCTTCTGCTCCACACAGTAAACACCATAGAATTTGGAAAGTCACAATGTTGGTAACCCTTTGGAGAAGAAATCCTGAAAGTGTTGTTTTGTAGCTCTTCACCATCAGAAGGGCGTTTTTGACAGTCAGTCAGGAACGCCTTTCCTCACAGCAGTGTCTATTGCGCTGTACTGTGAGAGGGAGCGTTCCTTACCGCCCAGCGATGACGCTGAACGCTGAGGAACGCCTCCCCTTTATACGCCTATGGACGAGCACTATCAGGAGTAAGGGAGTGAGGCGTTCCTCACCACTCAGCGTCATGGCTGGGCAGTAAGGAATGCTCCCTCTCGCAGTACAGAGCAATAGACACTGCTGTGAGGAAAGGCGTTCATGACTGACTGTCAGAAACGCCCTTCTGACAGTGAAGAGCTACGGTACCAGAACCAATAGCTCTTCACCGGGGGCAGAGAACGGGAAAGCCAATAGTGCACTGAATTCAGCGCACTGTCGACTTTCTAGCAGTGTATTACACCGCATGTGCCCCAGGACGTGAAAGGTCCTCTTTAACACTTCTATTTTTGAAAGCATTTTGATTTTGCAGCATTTTGGCTCCAAAGGAAAAATAAAAGTGTATATTCATCTATCTATGCTTTCAATATAGCTGAAATAGAGTATGCAGTAACAGCCATTCGTACACACAAAGGATGTACTTGGACACGTTAGATATATACATACCCTGGTGTATATGTAAGATGTAAAGGGGTATACCTAGTCTAACTGCAATTTGACACGTTAGCTATACACATACCCTGGTGTATATGTCATACATACAGGGTTGTACCTAGTCTAACTGCACCTGCTGTTTGTAATGTATATCCCATGTAAAGCTTCATTATAAAGAGCTACAGTTCATAATGAAATGATCCCCTACAAGATTCAGAAGCTATATACTCTTTATGCAAATCTTGTAAAATGTCAGTGACTTACATATGGTGTGGTAAAATCTGGAAGTCCAAATTGTGCTTACCCAGGAGAAAAAGCTCCCCGGTCACCATAGGAAATACTTCATTAGAATTGTAAGTGTTTCTCCATGACTATATGCAAGGTACTGATTCTCCTTGTGGAGATCCAGCTGGTAGAAAGACTCTAGGGCTATGCCTCCTGGGAAAAAGTATGCAAAATAGCTCATGTATTTGTCATGCAAACCTGACAAGTGGCTCTATTAATGGGCCATTCCTTTACATTATTTGGAACAGGAAAACTACAGATATCGCAGAAAAAAATGGATAAATGCTAAATTTGCAAAAGTCTCCATAGACTGCACCTTTCAACTAAGGCTATATGTTGTGGAAATGCTCTGTTTTTGGACGCAGCAGAAATGCAGCAGTAAAAAACGCTGAGCGTTATACTCCATGAAAAGCGAATGACATTTTATTTAAAGGGATTCTACCATTAAAAACCTTTTTTCTGTGGATATGACGTCGGAATAGCCTTTAGAAAGGCTATTCATCTCTTTCCTTTAGATGAGAAGAATAGCCGGCGGCCATAGCTCCGAGGCCGCAATTGCACGCATGCGTAGTCGGCTCTACTAGTGTATCACTGGCAGAGCCAACTGCGCAGGCGTCGGAGGTGACGCCACCGAAGAAAGACGAGGAAAGAAGGGGAGGATCCAGCAGAAGATAGAGGCGTTGCAGGATCCTGTTCTTGAGCAGCAGTGGGGACGCCCCCATCGCATTTTCAGCGCTGGGGCCCACCCCCATCGCTGCGAGAGAACTAATTTACATACCGATAAAAACCGGTATTTCTAAGGAACGGCGCGGCAGAGATCACATCTAAAGGTAAGAGACGTATAGCCTTTCTAAAGGCTATTCTGACGTCTTATCCACAGAAAAAAGGTTTTTAATGGTAGAATCCCTTTAATCTTATCCACACATGGTAGGTAAAAACATAGTGGAAACTTGACGGTGTGTGAGAAAAACCCACAATGAGTCATTATATTGTGGAAATATGGGGGAAAATAGCAGTTTTCACAACATATGGACATATCCTTATGTGGATATGTGACATTATCCTTGGGCTGAGACCACACGTTGTGGGAATGTATCATTTTTGGCTGTTCAGGAAATACAGCAGGAAAAAGACTGTTTGAGGCGAAGGCCCCATGCAGCGAATCACAGCAAAATAAAACCCCAAAACACAGTGGAAATGCATCACGGTTTTTCCTCTGCGGACTTTCTGATTCAATTATATCTATATGGAAAATGCTAGTATTTCCGTACGTATAATTGACATGCTGCCATTTCCGCCATGGCCAAAACGCTGCAATTTCACACGTGGGACCCCAACCTTAGGCTAATGCACAATGTAAAAGCAACTTTTTTTTTCTTCACATTTTGCATTTTATCGAGCCAAATCCAAGAATGGATTGAGCAGAAGGTAGAAGTACAAGAATATCTTATATATTTACCATTCCTTTGGTAGCCATTCTTGGCTTTGGCTCAAAAAAATGTGCAATGTGCAAAAAAAGCTACGCTCCGCAACATAGCGCCTTACCCTTAGGTGTGAACACAGGCTTAGACTCACGCCCCACAATGTGAAAATGCGTGTTGTTGCAAATTTTGCTGATTTTTTTGAGCCAAACTCAAGAAGGCTTGAAAAGGAATGGAAAATATAATGAAAGTTCTCAAACATTTCCCTCCTGTTATAGCCACTCTTGATTTTTGCTCAAAAAACTGCCTCAAAGTCTGCAACATAAATGTTGTGTTTCTGCAATATGGGCCTCAGCCTTACAACCCCAGCAAAGTGAATAACAGTCTATTTAATATCATGCCCACACTGCAGAAAAAAAACACTGTGGAAAATACAGCATGTTATTTTTACTTGCAAAACTGCTGCATTTTCTCTATCTATCTATCTATCTATCTAACTCAAAATCTGTAGTAGTCCGCTCTATACAAATCCACAGTTCTCGCCCGATTTCGGTGAAATTTGGCACGCCCCCTCTCCACCCACAGGAGCAGAATACTGTGCATGTTACATCTCGCTAGAGTCCCCCCGTCATGAGATTGGGGCCCCTAAATTTAGGGGGAAAAGTGAAAGTGCTGAGGGGAAAACAACAGTTGTGACTGACAGGGACAGTGTATAGCGACACCGCCAAAGAGTTGCTGCTAAAGGGGCCACACCAGCACACACAACACAAACATTTCACAAACACCATATAAACATCACACACACAGCACACATGCACCAACCCACAAGCACAGCACCACACAAATGCCACAACACACCACACAAACACCAGACCACTCTAGACACACACAACACAAACACCACCCCACAAATAACACACACACACGGACCACACACGCACGCAAAGGCACTCAGATGGATGCGTACTACACACACGGATGAACAGAGGACATGCGTATTCACACACAACTACTGTGCGCATGGACACTTGCACTGTGCACACAGAAACACATGGATCACAAGCGCACATACACGCATACATATACACGGACCACACACGTGCATGCACACACGTATACATACATATGGATCACACATGTACACGCACGCATGCACTGATAAAACATGTCTGGTATCCTTAGTGGCTGCTCGCACACTGCGGTATTTTTCACAGGTCTCCAAGGCCATGGATTTGGCGGTTCCATAGACTTCTTTGTGCACAAAGCTGTGAATTTTGAAGGCTCCATAGAAGTCTATGGAGCTGTAGAATCCACGGCCCGGAGACTGTAGTGTTACTGTAGTGTGCAAGCAGCCTTACTGAGCAGCAATATTGGTCAGCGAAAACTGCCTCATAATGTCATTATTACTTACTATACTGAAGCCATACAATAGATAGTAATTTAACTGTAAACCAGTTTACTCTTTTGTCCATGAACTACTTATAAATTACACTGGAGGGGGAAGGGTTGCACTATTTTGTTAATTGGGTGTAAATCAGTGGCATAACTAGGAATGATGGGGCCCTGTGGCGAACTTTTGACATTCCCCCCCCCCCCCCCCGGGCACTGAAGACCCCGACCGACCCACCCGCATTCCTGCGCACACTATTATACCCCATAGTGGTCCCTGCACACAGTATTATACCTCATAACGGCCCCTGCGCACAGTATTATACCTCATAGTGGCCCTGCACAAAGTATTATACCCCATAGTGGCCCCTGCACACAGCATTATATCTCATATTGGCCCCTTCACCCAGGATTATGCCCCATTGTGGCCCCTTCACTCAGCATTATGCCCCACTGTGGACACCCATGAACAATTATTATACTCTGGGGGTTTTCAGAACCCAGAGCATTATAATCAGAGACCCAGGAGGGGTACAAACATAAAAAACACTGTTACTTACCTATCCCTGGCTTCGCTGTACTTCCCGCTGATGGCGGCCATCTTCAATGACGTCCGCGACATCACATGATCCGGGGGGCAGTGTCGCAAAGCAAAGGACGCAGGCCCCGTTCATGTGAAGTCAGGGACGTCACACAATTAGGCCCGATGCCTGCCCGGAGAGGTAAGTAACACAGTTTTTTATGTTCCCTTACCTCTCCTGGGCCTCCGGTCATTATACTTGGGGGTCTTTTCAGACCATCGAGTATAATAATAGTGTTTGTGGGGCCTGCAGTGTCACTTACCTAAGTAAATATGGCCTGTTATTGTATGGAGTAACTCCAGCCAGTAACGGCCTATTTAAAAAAAACCAAAAAACGAAGGGGTACCCCTGCTACACCCCTGTAACTGTTTTATATGTTTGTGTAAGGTGCATAAATTTTAATTTTTGATAAAAAACAGTTCAAAAAATTGTTGTAATAATATGTATTGAATATGTAAAATCAATAGAAATGATGAAATGAAAAAAAAAGTTTTTCATATCAATGTTATGAGAAATTAGTAAAATGTCAAAATAATAAAAATTTAAAGGGGAAAAAAGATTTACTGTAGCTCTGAAAATGTTAAGTATGACACTGAAAATTTTATTTTAGCTAGCATAACCAATAATTTAACATATTTTCCGCGAGCGAAGCCGCAGGTATTCTACTAGTAGACTTATACAGGGTGGAGTAAAATATGCAAAAGGCAGCAAAAAGCAGTGAAAAATGCTGTTTTCCATTATAATCAATGGCTTCATTGGATACAACTGAGATTGTCGGTGCAACCAATACATTTTGCAATAGTCACTGGACTGTGTTGAAACGCCATCTATGAACCATAATGTAAAGATTGTTGGGAGACCCAGGAATTGATGTTAGATCAGTAAGGTGAATACTACTCAGTTTATTTTATATCATTCTGAGGTTCTGGAAAAAAAAATTGAAAGGTCAGGGCAAACCTTTTAGAGTGCATTCACACGATGTCTTTTGGCTCGTAATCTGGCACGTTAATGCCACGGGAGCTTTTGCGGGCCGTATACACTCCCATTGATTTCAATGGGAGCGTGGATCGTATACGCGGCGCTATTTTGCGGCCGTGAATTTGCTGCCGCAAAATAGCGCTGCGTATACGATCCACGCTCCCATTGAAATCAATGGGAGTGTATACGGCCCGCAAAAGCTCTTGCGGCGTCTACGTGCCAGATTATGAGCCAAAAGACATTGTGTGAATGCACCCTTAATATGGAAATTTGACTGGGGGAAAGTATTGCTGTAGCTGCCATTTAGATGAATGGATTTCTATGTACTATACATGGATGCCCCAAGTCTGCCAAAGCAAGAGCTACTGTTTGTTGGGATCTCTCCAAATCAGTGGCAAACCAAGTCTACCATGTCCGAATGCCCTAATAGCAACAAAACCTCAAAATATGTGTATTGTAATCTCACATTTACCTGTACTAAATGTAAGCATCTTAGAACATGATACAATTAGAGGGGATGCCCAGGAATTGGACAAACACCTGTGCAGGCCAGGGGGAGGGGTAACATAAAAAAATAAAATCATACCTGTCCCTCGTGTTACATTACTTGCCATCTTGTGCCATGCCCTCATTGATGACTGTCCTGCACCCACATGACCACTGAGACCATCAGTACCATGTTTCCTCATATACATCATCAGTTCCTTACCAATGACTGCTGAAGACATTTGGGATTGGTTTCAGCGGTCACATGGGGAGTAGGACCTCCAGCGACAAGGGAATGGAACGAGATTGAAGGGACACTGGCAGTGGACAAGAGAGTGCTGGAGACAGTCAAGTATGTTTTATTTATGTTACACCTCCTCCGACTTCCATAAGGGTTTGTCCAGTTCCTAGACAGCCCCTTTAAGGCATTAGTAAGGCATTAATTATCCAAAGCAACAATACAGTATGTTGGGAACAATGGCATTTAAAGGAACAGAGACAAGGTAAAGTCTGCAAGTTTGCACAGGGCACACATCTATGCAGTTATTTTTAGAGATGGCATACACTGAGCAGTTCTTTACAAATATATTTTGTCTACAGATCTGTGACTTTGCTCAGTGCAGGAGATCGCCCCTCCAAACTATCCCCCACCCACCGGTGGCACCTACTCCCTCTAGGCCAAGCTCAGCAAATTCAGAATCGCCAAAGACAATAGGAAGACATGGTGAGTGTTGTCTGTGGGGACTGGTAAAATGCTGAACGTTACAAAAAAAAAAATAAGATGCTCTTGGAACAGATGGTCCCAGAGACACCTGGGAAGCTGAAAGAGATCAGGGACTTACAAAACACAGTCATAGAGGAAAGCACTTTAGCCACACTCCGCTGTCATTAACCCATTTCCCTGTGTTAGAAGCATTCAACATGCGAGCTTCAATTACGGCAATTTTCGCAACTTACAGACGCTTTATTTTTTTTTTTTTTGCAAATGGTTACAGTGATAATGATGGTTTTATGGCTTTTGTAATGATGATTTCACTTTTGCAAAGATCTATACTATATATTAGTATTGTCTACCGTATGAACTGAACGCATTCATTAAAACAGACAATTTTGGTTTTGGGCTATGCATCTTATTAGGCTCTGTGAATACTGCAGAGCCATGTGCTGAGTCTGGATAGCTGTCCATAGAGTCTGGTGTGCCTCTGCAGGGTACCTAGTGGTGTACCCCTACCATAAAGGTAAGGTAGGCGACTGCTATGCGGAAGGAATGCTTTCAGAAATGTTAATAGTTTATATTTCTCAATTAACAAAATGAAATTAATGAAACAAATGTAAATACCATCTATATTTGTTATGCCCTTTGCCTTCCATCAGTTCTTCTCGCTACACTTGTAGACAGTTTTTGAAGGAAAACGACAGGAAGGTTGTTCCATCCTCTTGGAGAACTAAGCCCAGATCTTCTGTGGATGTAAGCTTGCTCCAATCCTTCTGTCTCTTCATGTTATCTCAGACAGACTGGATGATGTTGAGATCAGGGAACTGTAGGGCAATATCATCACATTTCAGGACTCCTCCTCCAAAGGGCAAAGGTCACACTAAATATTGATGGGTTTACAGTTCTCTTTTGTTAAATTTACTTCATTCTATTGATAAAAATAAACTGTTAACACTTCTATTTTTTTAAATTTACTTCTATTTTTTTTAAATTTACAGCATTTTTGTCACGCCTGCCTGAAACCTTTGCATAGTGCTGTAGCTGAACGTTTAGACCCCAAGCACATGACCGAGTGTGCATCCGATGACATCCGATTGTCATCCAAGTAAGTGCATTCTATGATGTATTCATTTCTATGGGAGCTTCTGATCCTTTGCAATGGTGCAGAGCAGGATAGGATCTGCTCTATCCTGCTCCATGTCATGAGAATGGAACAGATCGGAACTCCTCATAGATGTGAATGCATCACTGAAAGCACTCGGATGTCATGAGTGCCATCCGGATAAATTTGGTCCCAGATTGGATGGCCGCTTGGTTGTTTCATGGGGTCTTATAGTATTCAGGGTGCATGTCATAGAGTGTAAGGAGCTGAGCAGATAAAAGATTTTGAGGGAAATATTTGCTATTACTTATATTTTATTTATTTTATCATTCATATCGCAGCTCAGAAACATCATTTAGTTAAGGATGTGGTTATACCAGTGACTGACAACCCTCCATGTATGAGTGTGCAGTTACAGACAGCATGTCAGTCACTGATAAGACTACCCCATGACTAGTCTGTTTCCAGGCATTGAAAGAGCAAAGATATAAATGAATAAAATACAAGTTATGAGAAATATGCAAATCTGTTTTCCAGGATGTAATTAGGAAAACAGTACCTCTGTATGCTGCATTTTAGGACAACCCCCTTAACATCATTCATGCCTTTTTCAATAAGCCTAATAACATGATGCGGGGTTATAGCCATCATGTTATTCGGCTTATTGAAAAAGTCATGCATGATGTTAAGGGGGTTGTCCTAAAAGGCAGCGTACAGAGGTACTGTTTTCCCAATTACATCCTGGAAAACAGATTTGCATATTTCCCATAATCCCCATATACTATACCTGAGGAAGGGATCAAAGTGCTGTATACAGTAGATGTGTGAATACAGCATTGGTGTAATCTCGGCGTTTTACAGTCCCTGCATTAGGGATAGCATTCTAGTGAATCCCATCCACACACTGCAGAAAAATTCCCACAACAGAAATGCTGCAATTTCCAAAAATGTTGCATTTTTGCAAATTGCAGCATATCATTTATACCTGGCAGTTTCCCTTTAGGTATAATTGAAGCAGAAAGTCCACAGAGGAAAACTCTGTGGATTTTCTGTGAAAAGCGCTGTGGGCGCTGTGGCCCACTGCGTGGGGCCTTAGCCTGTGCCTCATTCGTATGTCCACATCTGTGGATGTGTGAGATTCTTGCTGTTTATAGACAAGACCCCACCCTGCTCATTTGCTCATTGTCGGTGGTTGATCTGCCATTTTCTATACTTTGAATGTCTCTTGCTTTGTGAAAAATGCATGACAAACAGATGCCATCCATTCTTTTTTCACGGAATCATAGACTTTCATTGGTGTGATGCATCAATGAGTCATCAGTATCGGTGAACAAAAGGGATCTATGGTCCACCAAAAACACTGATGTGTGAATAAACACATTGAAGTGAATAAGTACTGTCAGGGTCTGGG
The DNA here is from genome assembly GCF_031893055.1 of Leptodactylus fuscus. Taxonomy (NCBI): domain Eukaryota; kingdom Metazoa; phylum Chordata; class Amphibia; order Anura; family Leptodactylidae; genus Leptodactylus; species Leptodactylus fuscus. Next base: position 31,152,335 of record NC_134275.1, read on the forward strand.
GTTGCTAGGTGGGGTGGCATAGACACAAAAGTCCAGATTCTTTAGTCCAAAACAAAGGTAGAGTTTATTTTCACTCAAAAAGGTAGTGCAGCAACAAAAGGAAACAATGCAAAAATAAATACTTGCCCGGCTAGGCTCTAACTAAACATAGAATAAGTTACCTCACCTAGAATAACAGAAATCCAAAAGCCAGTAGAGTCATTCAGGACACAGCTCCAAAAACATGACCTCTCTGTTGGCTTTCCAGCCAAGCTCTGCCACCAGTCTGCTGCTGGAGCAACTTCTTAAGCCTCCTTGATGAGGAAACTCTCTGCAACTGAGTCACTGCCAGAACATCCCCAAAGTGTGGACTGGAGGGGGGGTGGAATGACAGGTCCCACTACCAACCTACCTGTCATTCCTAAAAATCCAGCCCAATAGTGAGCATTTACCAAAATGCTCAGCAGACGAAAGTTGTCTGCTAAGAATAAACATTCCTGGAGTTCTCTCATCTCACCCACCTGAGTAGTTTGGGTGAGATGTACACCCCCTCCATTACCTGACCAGCCATCGGCTTACAGTACGTATCGTAACATACAAGATGTGAGGACGTGTGAAGTCCATTTTTCACGTCTGTCTTGCACTCAAGAAGCACATGTTTTCACGGTTCCCTAATACATTTGAGTGTATAGAGGGATCTGTGAAAACGGACAAAAATAGAACATGACCATTATTTTGAAGGACTATTACAATGGCCTGCCAAAGTAACAGTCCTGTGAATAGCCCCCATTCACTTGCATTGTATTTAATGATGCCATGTGACGTCTGTTAACAAAAAAATGTATGTGACACATTATTTACTGTCGTGTGAATAACTCTTAATAGTTGGTCAGTGTGCTAACCGGAAATCAGCTTTCTGTAAATATAACCTGGACCCTGTTGTTTGGTACTACATAGCACTATTAGTGAAGTACTATATGTATGTAACTACTTTTCATTGTATGTGCATTATGTATTACAGAAATAAAGACCTTGTATAATGTTTAAGGTACTATCAGGTCTTTTAGTATTACATTTTTTTTTATTATAACGTATATTTTTAGGAATATTTCTATGCACATCTATCAAGGATGTTATCTACGTTCTGCATATTACTATTTGTGAATATTATAGTTGGTTTTTATTTCTCTGCTTCCAAGAAAAAAGAAAGAAATGCCATAATAATGCCCAACGAACAAGGCATTAAACAAAAAATACTATTACCTGTTATCTCTTTCAGTTGCTGCTTCATGGGGCATGACTCTGCCCATCTGTAGCCCATGTAGTTGTGCAGTTTGGCTACAGTACTAAAGATTGTTACAAAAATGACTTATCACGGACGCACCAAATACCTGGAATTATAGGTGCACATAATGTAATACAACAGGATGCAATGTCATTATGTGCTGATGTTGCCTTTTATGTATGGAATCGGTATACATAGCCCTAGTCTGAAAAACTGAAAAATTAAAGTGACAAGGAAGGGAATATAAAGCAAGAGGACTGGAATAGTCTGGTTCTGCTGCATTAATGATATCGCTGAGATGGGAAGGGCTCAGTTACACTACAGATGTAATTCCGATGTTCCATCCCTTCAGCTCAATGTGGCAGATATAGGCTGATGGTTAATGACAAGGTGCAAAACTTCAGCTCTGCAATAATTGTTGTTTTCATATAACATTTCTAATATAAAAAAGTTACCATATGACCCCTGTATATATATTTTTTTATTTATTGAAATATCTAGAGAATATATTGAGTGACAGGCAGAATACAGGTAGGGACAGGCATGACGGGTAAAGCAGAATAGAAAAAAAAATGCATAATCGTAGAAAAAAAATAACAATTATAAATGGCAAAAGTCAACAAGAAGAGTATACAAAATTCTAACTGCTTTTTTGTGCATTTTGGTCATAAGGATTACATTGAGTGCTAACTTATACAAGTTCAAGAAGTAAGTTTAGGACAATTGTTGTCAACCTTGCATCATTTTATTATGGTAAAAACTAAATAAAATATAGTAAGGAATGAGGGTAAAATGACAGAGCAGATGAGAATTGCTCTAATGGCTGCAGCCTGTAGGATCACTCACTTACAGAGAGAAGTGGCAGCGGTGTCACTAAGTATTGTGACAGACAGCCCTCAGCAATCTCCCTAATAAATCATTAAATCCCAGCCTTCCCACTTTCCTGCATATTTTTGCCCATTTTTTTAAAAATAGGTCAATAACATTCGTTTAGCTGAGGAAAATAAATTAACTTTGTAAAGTTCAGCATTTAAATTGTTAATACCGAACTTGCTGATACTATCAAAATTAAGGTAAGGCTGCAGTTAACCCCATCTATGTCATACTCCCAGGGGTGCAAGAAAGGTTAGAATACTGTAGCTATTGGTCAATTTCCTAGTTCACTAGCAGATGAGTGGACTAACTCATGGAAAGATATTTACTGGCGAATACAGTTTTGAAGGCATGTCAAAGGCAAACTTAATGCCCTCATACTGTTTAACAGCTTGTCCAATTTATTAAAGGGGTTCTCTGGCCTCATACTGATGACCTGTCCAAAAGAAAGGTCATCAGGATCTGATCTATGGTGGTCTGACACATGTACCCCACACAAATTAGCTTTTTTCTGCAGTGGCTGGCTAGAGCACACAGTCTGCTCCTACTCAAATAATAAGAGTGGCGCTACAGTCCCCTGGAACCACCAGCACTGCTCCACTACTGCAGCATCCAGCTTCTGACCCCCACAAATCAGATACTGATGACCTATCCCATATCCTTCCTACTAATATTAGAAAGTTTGTGTGTTTGTATGTTTGTTACTCAATCACGCAAAAACAGCTGAACTGATTTGGATGAAATTTGGCACATAGATAGTTTGTAACCTTGTAAACCTTGTAAATGACATGGCTTCACGACTGTTATGAATTTATGTACATATACTATATTACACTGCTGTTGCCAGCAGGACTCTCTCAGCTAATTAGAGATTGCTGATAAAGCTACTCTGTTATCACTGTATGTAAACACACAGCTAACCCTCAGTCCATTGTGAACAAGTATTTGCATATTATCTGATCTGTTCCAGGCAAAATTCTAAAACCATGAGAACTATGAAGGTAGCCAGAAGTCACAGAGTTCTCCTCAAACGGAGCACAGGAGGACTGAGCAAGCTAGGTGTCAGGTAGCTCTTAGAGCAGCTGAAACGCTGGAGAAGGCTGATCATCTACGCCAATAACACGCACATTATATGGTGTCCCAGCCAGCTGCTGAGATGATGGAACAATCACAGGCACGATAAGAGGAATAAGTTCAGCAGCATGCCAACTTCAGAGCTGCCGAAACGCCTGAGCAGGTGGATCATCGATGCCAACAACATGCTCATTATATGGTGTCCCAGCCAGCTGCTGAGATGCTGGAACAATCACAGGCACAGCACGAGGAACAAGTTCAGCAGCAGGACAGCTTGAGAACTGCCGAGACACCAGAGCAAGCGAACCATCAACGGCAGCAATTTGCTGAATATAGGTGGATCATCGATACCAACAACATGTAGACAAAGTCGTGGGCAAAGGCTAGTATATTATATACACAGCACTTACTCACTGTTGTTCTCTGTTGTCAACCATTATCACAGGATTGTATATGTACATATGTGCAACACTTGCTCACTGTTCTCTGTTATGAGCCATAGTCAGATGATTTTGACTTTATTTATCACCTCTTGTGTGATGTGGGATTAATATCTGCATAGTCTGCATAGTACCTTATATTTTGGGGGTGTAGGTTAGCTGTGACTTCCTCCCTCCTTTTCATGGGAGATATAGCATTGGCTCATAGACAAAAGTGTCTTATTACGGATATACACAATACAGATCTATAATAGCTGTATGTCTGATGCATGTACTGATACTTTAGGGGATAACTACTCAAGCAATTTCCTAATACATTCTAAATTGAAATTTTAAAGTGAATCTAAGACTTGCGCTTGCCATGGCCACTTAGATGTGGTTGCCTCGGATGTGTCTGGCACTCCCCTGTGTATACTGTAGCACTCCATCTTTTCATTTATATTGAACTTCAGTGCACAATATGACAGTAAGAGACAGGACCTTTTAATATGTAAAATTATGGTAATATATTTCAAGCAGCAAATTCATCACCATCACTTGTAAATATAATCTGCCCTGGGATACAAGGAGATGTGAGTCAGGACTGAGGCAAATCAATGACCTGTTCTGTTAAATAAATTTCACAAGACGTCAAATCAGTCTTGTACATGCAGAGCTCTGAAAGTGTTACTTAGCAAGTCAGGCGGATGTAGTGTGTTGTAACACATACAGTAACACACAACACCCTGCAATATCATACACCCAGGTCTATATGGCCCGCAGGTCTATATGGCCCACAAATATAGGGTACTGACTGGTATTTAAAAGGAATGTGTCATCAAAACAATGACCTATTTTTTAAATCAAGTTTTAATATTAAAAATATTTTTTTTAATTTTTAATTATTTTATTTGTAATTTTCTATGACACTATATTTAAAAAAGAACTATATCATCAGTTTTCAGTCTGGTCACTATGCCAAATAATAGACTGACACTTGTCAATTCTGTAGGGGTCTTCTTTGCAGCAGTCACCTTATTTATTTCACAGGCAGGATTGTAATAGTAGATATAGTGGATAATATAATAGTAGACACCTGTATACAGTGGGGCAAAAAAGTATTTAGTCAGTCACCAATAGTGCCAAAAGTTCCACCACTTAAAAAGATGAGAGGCGTCTGTAATTTACATCATGGGTAGTCCTCAACTATGAGAGACAAAATGAGAAAACAAATCCAGAAAATCACATTGTCTGATTTTGTAAGAATTTATTTGCAAATTATGGTGGAAAATAAGTATTTGGTCACCTACAAACAATCAAGATTTCTGGCTCTCACAGACCTGTAACTTCTTCTTTACGAGTCTCCTCTTTCCTCCACTCATTACCTGTAGTAATGGCACCTGTTTAAACTTTTTATCACTATAAAAAGACACCTGTGCACACCCTCAAACAGTCAGACTCCAAACTCCACTATGGTGAAGACCAAAGAGCTGTCAAAGGACACCAGAAACAAAATTGTAGCCCTGCACCAGGCTGGGAAGACTGAATCTGCAATAGGCAACCAGCTTGGATTGAAGAAATCAACTGTGGGAGCAATAATTAAAAAATGGAAGACATACAAGACCACTGATAACCTCCCTCGATCTGGGGCTCCACGCAAAATCTCACCCCGTGGGGTCAAAATGATCACAAGAACGGTGAAAAATCCCAGAACAACGCGGGGGGACCTAGTGAATGAACTGCAGAGAGCTGGGACCAATGTAACAAAGCCTACCATCAGTAACACACTACGCCGCTAGGGACTCAGATCCTGCAGTGCCAGACGTGTCCCACTGCTTAAGCCAGTACATGTCCGGGCCCGTCTGAAGTTTGCTAGAGAGCATTTGGATGATCCAGAAGAGTATTGGGAGAATGTCCTATGGTCTGATGAAACCAAACTGGAACTGTTTGGTAGAAACACCACTTTTCGTGTTTGGAGGAAAAAGAATGCTGAGTTGCATCCATCAAACACCATACCTACTGTAAAGCATGGGGGTGGAAACATCATGCTTTGGGGCTGTTTCTCTGCAAAGGGGCCAGGACGATTGATCCGGGTACATGAAAGAATGAACGGGGCCATGTATCGTGAGATTTTGAGTGCAAACCTCCTTCCATCAGCAAGGGCATTGAAGATGAAACGTGGCTGGGTCTTTCAACATGACAATGATCCAAAGCACACCGCCAGGGCAACGAAGGAGTGGCTTTGTAAGAAGCATTTCAAGGTCCTGGAGTGGCCTAGCCAGTCTCCAGATCTCAACCCTATAGAAAACCTTTGGAGGGAGTTGAAAGTCCGTGTTGCCAAGCGACAGCCCCAAAACATCACTGCTCTAGAGGAGATCTGCATGGAGGAATGGGCCAACATACCAACAACAGTGTGTGCCAACCTTGTGAAGACTTACAGAAAACGTTTGACCTCTGTCATTGCCAACAAAGGATATATAACAAAGTATTGAGATGAAATTTTGTTACTGACCAAATACTCATTTTCCACCATAATTTGCAAATAAATTCTTACAAGATCAGACAATGTGATTTTCTGGATTTGTTTTCTCATTTTGTCTCTCATAGTTGAGGTCTACCTATGATGTAAATTACAGACGCCTCTCATCTTTTTAAGTGGTGGAACTTGCACTATTGGTGACTGACTAAATACTTTTTTGCCCCACTGTAGATAACACTACTGCCCCATCATTATACCCACTACTGATAATAGAGTATGTCACGGCTTATTTACTCCCCTTCTCTGCAAACAGCATGTCTAGGAAACTCTCCCATAGACTTCTATGAGTCAATCCTAGACTATTACTACCTATGGCCATGGGACTGCTATAAAGCATACCACTAAATGCTGTTAAGAGAGCCGCGAAGCATCTCAGGCAAGATAACCGTTCCCATGTTGGGATGTGATATGTTTCACTGGATTTCATCTGGTTTTAATAAATACATTTTTTAAAAAAATTGCTATCAGTGCCCAATGGTCAGTAATCTCAAGTGAATGGGAGCTGAACTGCAGTAACCAGGAGCTGTCACTACATAGTGTAAGGAGCAGTTGGCTTCTGGCTCCATATACAGATGTAGTTTTGGTGGCTGGAGATTTTGATATCAGTTGATAGGTGGTGCTGCTAGGTGTCAGATCACTCCTACCATTTTAGTTACCTACAAAAAAGGGGGGGGGGGAAGGAAAAACTGACATGTTTTCCTCCCCATTTCTTTGATTTATTTATTTGGACATAAAAACCCCCCATAAAAACGCAACTGAAAAAATAAAAAATAAATAAATAAAAGCTATGTATCATTGAAAAAAGACACAAAAATGATTTGAGTAACCTACATGAAAAAACTACAAATACCAAAAAATTGTGTTAGGATGTCGTTGCTGTAGCGGCAAGGCTGGAGAACAGGGGAGGATCAGACAAAGTTAGAACAGGAGCAGCGACGTATTGACGAGGCACAACTATGTCTTTCATTTTCTACCCATTCTGAGCTTGACATATATGCAGTTATGAATATGGGATCAATGAATTATCTACTTGCGCTTTTTAATGTTTCCTTTGGGGATAATGCTTTTTTTTCTGGCTTTGTCCACACTGGTATCACAACTTTATTCATAGGATCCATGAAGAATATGAATATCCATCATTATCTATTATGATCTATGCTTGATATATCCATCACGATCTGTTAGGATCGCAGCATGAAATAGTGATGGGCACCCTGAAAACATACAACAGTTTTTTCAATGAAACACAGAAGCATTTCAGATAAAACATAGCTTTTGAAAAATGTGGCAGAGGGAGAATAGTCCGCTCTCCTTCGGGATAGTCTTTATTGAATTCCAGTATTTCATACTACCCATAGCTAGGGCAACTCATTCCAGTATTCTGACCTTCACTATTCTAAGATAACTAAAAAGCCATGAAACACAAAAAAGAAAATGTGAACATACCCTAACGGCTCGTTCACATCTCCGCCTGTCGGGTTTCCGTCTTCAGACAGTGTCCGGCCGTGAGCGCCGGGGAGCGTTTTGTGCTCTCCGCGGTGAAATCGTTTTTTTTTTAACCGGACACAAAGTCCTGCATGTCCGACTTTGTGTCCGGTTAAAAAAAACAAAAACGGTTTCGCCATGGAAAGCAATAAATGCTCACCGGCGCTCACGGTCGAACAGTTTCCAAACCCATTCAAATGAATGGGTTTGAAAACTGACTGCAGGTTTCCGTCTGTTGCCCAGTTTTGGGCAGGAAACAAATCTGCATAACGGAGACCGGGGCACAGATGTGTTTTTGTAATACACATACAGTAATACATAAAATTGCCTAATTTTAAATAATATTTTTGCCCTATATTATAAATTGCAATGCTTTTGGCAAATCTGAAACTAGCTATGTATCACACTGTTATGATAACCTATGCATGTATAACTTACTAGCAGCGCGGAGCTGTGCAGCATTTCAGGAGTTAAGTTTCACAGAGCGGACATGTAAAATCCGGTATGTTATATCTCCTCTGACTGAGGCAGACAGATCAGCAAAGCATGAATTGTAACTCTCCATAGAGCCATCTGCTTACAATTCATTACACTGTCTTGTTCCATGGGAGAGGATTTCAAGCCCACAGCGGGGCATTTGTCCACAGCCGAAATGTGAGGGAGAGTTCAGACTTTGACAGACTCACGATACACACAAAAATACTGCTAAACTTTAGCATTTTTATAGGGGGTGTGTGATCCATACTCACATCCATTTACATTCTCTCCTCAGCTTATACAAGGTATCTAGAAATGAGTTACAGATGCTGTGGGGATCATGTACTAAGCCGAATGCCCCGTGAAATACTGCGCAAGTGCTTTATTTGTTAATTGAATTTTAAAAGAGTGCTGTAACTTTTCTCCAAGATTCTGTGTCTCGTACAACTCGCTCTCTTAAGGTGGTTACAAAAAATATGGTTGCTTTCTTACAAATACAGCATCATACCCATCCATGGCTGGTGTCTGTAAAGTGATGACTGCAATACAACAGTGTGGCGCTGTTTCTGAAAGAAAGCTGCCGTGTTTTTCAAATTCCAGTCAGCCCATCTAAATCCCAACTCTCGTCAAAGACATTTAATACAGGTGACATTATGGCCACATGCATTACAGTAGAAGTCAGTAAGGTTTATAAGGGTATGTTCACATGGCGAGATTTGCGACGGATTTCGGTGCAGATTTCTCTCCTGATAATGGGGCAGATTATGCCCAAAATCCACATCCGATTGTTTTCAATGGGAAGCAGATAGCGGAGCAGAATGCGGAAAAAAGAAGCGTCCTGCTCCATCTTGCCGCGGGTCAAACCCCCCTGCTGATTAGGCCTCGTATACATGTGTCTAATCAGTATCAGCATTCCGTCGCCGCTAGTCCGCACAGAAAATACTGGCGGTGTGTGAGCATACCCTTAGATTAGTTTTGTCATGTTTTTGCTTATATATTCACATATATCTATAATATATCTTTCAAGGCTATGGATACCCATTTTCATGGATTCCTCTATTTTATGTTGATCGACACATGGCCGAATTTCACTGTAGTATGAATGTAGGCTAAGGGTAGGTTCACACATTGGAAAATGAACAGTAATTTGAGACGGACATCTGCCTTAGATTCCACTTTATTTTCTGCCCCCCTTTCCCAGAAAGGGAATTCCACCACGGCTTTCCATCACAGATTAGGCTCAGATGAATAGGCCTGATAAGCGGGATGCTTCAAGCCACGAACTCTGCAGCTGAAGTAGCCGTGGAATCCACAGCTAGATAGAGCAGGACACTTATTGTATTCAGAGTCTTGCTCCGATCTCTGCTTTCCATTGAATACAATAGGAGACAGAATCAGGGCAGAATCTTCTGCTGATTTTTCGGCAAAATCCACCTCAAATCAGTGGAAAATGTTTGCTTAGTGAACATAACCATATTGTCTTAATGTTATTATTGTAATCTTTTATACATTTATAAATTTAAAAAAACTACAGTAAAAGTAAGCCACATTTCAGCAACAGTTGGTTTCCTTCAATACTTGACTGTAACTTAAAAAGGAAACCTTTGAGATTGGACAGCAGGAAAACATTAAGGTCCACTTTTTGTATAAAACCCATAATTTGGATAAAATCCCACCACAAGGCCACTGGATTTATTAGATTTTCTGATGCCTTTTCCTAATGGGTACACAGCTTAGCAAGAAGGGAGGCAGATATACATATAGCACGTTAGCTCTTCATGCTCTGTCCATGGTGCTGGCAAGGATTCCCTTGTAAAGCCAATGCTTTCTGTAACAGAGTATAGCTCAACCCTTGTCTATCTGTATATTAACATATTGTTAAGAAATATTACTGAGTAGTAAAAATGCTAAAAATGTAAACACTGAGTGCTCAGATTTTGTGACTGTATAGTTATTTTTTTTTCATTTATACACACATATCTATGCATTAGATGTATGTACACTGAAGATTATGCACTGATGCTGAAGAAAAAGATTGACAGCTATTAGACCGACTTAAGATGCAAGTCATTTGAAAACAGAATATTCCATCTTTGGATAAAATTTAGTACCTATGATGGAAATGGGAGTTTTGGAGTCTCTACCTTCTTTACTGGAGACACGGGCAAGCTTTTACATCTCCTATCAAAAGCCAATCTGACCCACCAAACTATTCTATGAATCTGAAACAATAAGGAATGCCAAAGGTCCAAACACAACCCAACTGTAAGCTGTCAATCAGTTACAGAAAGCATTGGCTTTACAAGGGGAACCTTGCCAGCACTATGGACAGAGCATGAAGAGCTAATGGAGCCAATGGCATTTGGTTTGGTTTGAATAAAATTAATTTGGTTTGAATTAAAAATTGATAATGTTGTGTGTGTTCAATACCAACACTAAAGAATGTATTTATTACTTATTTTGCTTGTTTATATAGCGCTAACATATTCCACAGTGCTTTAAAGATATTGTCCACACTCACTGTCCTAAGTAGGGATCATAACAATCAAAATTCCCATTGAGAATGTCTTTGGAGTGTAGGAGGAACCCAAATAAAAATAAAAATACCCAAAGAACCAGCACTTTTCAAATGTTCTTTTATTGCTCATCCAAAGGCTGGATAGAAAAAAAGACCCATGAACAAAAGTATCCAAAATTGACCCAATCTCTCCTTCATGCAAAATTTTTGGTACAGGAAGAGTCAAGCGGCTCACCATAATTGGTAGGTTTGGCTGACATTTATTACTCTTATGTGCGATGGAAGATATGAGGATTTTTTAAAGGAAATTAAAGATGTTAAAGGGAGTCTATCACTGCCCCAACCCATTTTTCACAGAACCCACGTTGGAATAGCTATTATAAAGGCTATTCTACTCCGACCTTTCTTTTTCTTTTGAGTTCACCACTGATTTTGAATTATTTGCTTTTATTCATCTATGCAAATGATGCTCAGGGAGCACAGCCTGGTCATCCCTGTAATGCCGCCTCCAGTTACTGTTATTCATGCCCCCTGGTTCTTCCAAGTCGTCCTCTTCACTGCATAAGCAGCCGACACTCTGTTCATGGGGATCCAAATCCTGCACATTTGCTGTTGGCTCTGCCCAAAGAAGTAGCAGCACTGACAGCGCATGCGCAGGATTTCAATCCCAAAGAATGCCCCCTGTGCTCCCTGAGCATCATTTACATGAATGAATAGAAGCAAATAATTAAAAAACAGCAGCTAACTCAAAATTAAAAAAGGTCAGAGTACAATAACCTTTATAAACGCTATTCCAAAATGGGTTGAAGCAATGATGGACTCCCTTTAAGACAATTTTTGTCCTAAAATGTCCCTACACCTTCAACTGCTGCTCTTTTGGCTATTCCTCTACTATCCACATCAATTTGGCCAAGCATGCATGAGTTGGAGATAAGGGAGTAAGTCGCTCTCAGACACCTTTGGCTGAGGCTTATTGCCCGGTGTTGTAAGTGTTGCCCGGCTCTACAATATCACTTGCTTCAGCTGACATTTTCTTATGTGCAATCAAAGATATGAAAATATTTTAAAAATAAATTGAAAAAAGCCCCATTGTTTTACTGATGCATGTGAGCAATCCATTGCCCTCATTCCATGTGTACTCTGTATCTCCTCTCCCATATATCTCACCCCCTCTCTTCTATCTGTACATGTAAGTATTTTTTAGCTTCTTGCTTCTCCTCTGCTATCGTGACCTTGAGACTGTAAAACAGCTGCTCCAAAGTCCTATTTTATACCATGTTCCAAAACTTTTTATGGCAGATGTTTGAGCGGAAGCTGCGGGTATATTTTTGTATTAAGACAAGCATTAAAATGTTCCGATGCCTCCTTCTCTTATCTGATGTCCACAGTGTATGATTTAACGCCAGCTTTCAAAAAATGGAAAATATAAATGGAGAGTGAATTCTTTTTAGGCGCTCTCCGTGGCTTGGCTTTTAAAACGCATCTTTGGGATTTTTCTTTATGAACCATGGTATTACTCCCGACCTTGAAGCTTGCGCTGTATCTCCAGATATGGTATCAAAAGCACATTTTCCTCTGCCGCTCTGTCACCAGCAAGGACGCCTGAAAGGCAATGTGCATCAGGACTTTCCAAAAAAAAAGATTTCTGATATGTTTAATACCCTGTGTCAGGAGAAATGATCAACTCCCTTATTTTAAGGAAGTTAATATGTGAAATGTAGCACTAGCAGAGGTGTGTGATGAAAGCAAATATGACAGGAAGTCTGCAACCAGCTCTATACCAATATGCCAATGCAACGTTGTGATGCACACATGCCACAACCAAGGACCCAGTGTTGTTGACTGGTGATAATCAAGTTTTATTAGAAACAGTGGCAAACTGGTCCAAATGATCTTCTGCTTAGGTCAGACTGTTCATCTGGGTTTTTCTTGATTCATGAATAGAATGCCAGAGCTGCAGTAAAGACTGACACATTTGTTCACATTTTATATATCAAAGAGACCAACATTTCAAAGTATGAGTGAATGTTATATATCACTGCTTTTTATTTACAATGTATTGTATTGAGTTATAGATTTCATGCTGACAGTAATATTAGGGTGCCCATAAAAGCATAAACATAGTCTACAATCTAGACAAGAACTGTGAAGCAAAATGTACATGGCTTGTACAGGTGAAACATGTGGGGCAAATTTACTAATACTGTCTAATAGTTAGACCAGAGGTTCTTAACCTTGTTTGAGGTACCAAACTCACCACTTTCATATGCACATTCACCAAACCCTTCTTTAGTGATAAACCAAATATGATTTTTTTCCAAATTCAAGACATCGGTATATGTTTTTTTTTACTGGTACACAAAATGAACCGCGCATATGGCCTAGGTTCCGATCGAACCCTGGTTAAGAACCACTGAGTTAGACAATGTAATGTTAGACTAGACAGCCTTATAGTGGGTCAGATTTATCACAGTGACTGATGCTGGATGATAAATCTGGGGGCATTTTTAGGCCTTCATGTCTAAGTTTACATTAGTTGAATTGTTTTTTTCAACAAAAAATGTGGCACATTTTCTGCCACACTTGACCAGATTTACTATTGTAGTTGCGACCAGACACTGGTCTAAATGTGGGACACACCTTTGCTGCAACATGACACATCTAGTTTGGGCTAAAAATTTGTAGATGCGTAGCTGTGGCATCTCAGAACAAGGAAGAGTGGTGTTAATACACCAAGATGTGCCAATATTGTATCATAAAATTCTGGCCAAATCTGTAAGCCAATTAAAGGTTGGTATAAACTTACACTAGACAGTCTAAAGATACATCAGATTTATCATCCAGCCTCAGTCACTGTGATAAATCTAGTGCATTTTCATAATGCCCATCAAGGCTTACACTGTCCAACTATTAGTAAATCTAGGCCACTGCAATGGATATTTCCAATTTAGAACATGCCACTTTTTTGCTGTGGATTTTTATTGCAATTGCACAAAATCTGCAACAAAAACTGTAGAAATTGGTACTTTTTTGCTGATGGGATGCGACAATTGGGCAGGTATGTAACACTTTCTCTGTGAGAGCAAATCTGCAGTGTACAGTATAGGTCATGCAGCCAAGCCCAATAAAGCATTTATTTTTTCACTTTTAAAGAGTCACCAAGTCTGAAAAGCCCAAAGCCATGCCTCATCTGCCACACCGAGTATTTTGATGTTTTCTTTATCCAAATCAATTCAGCCATTCCAAAGAGTTAAGCCCTTTTAGCGTTGATGCGAACTGGTATATACTTGCCAAGTGGGTGATAACACTGCATGTCATACAGCACACAGAGAAACCACAGTGTCTCTGCCCACTTGGATAATAGATCCTAATCTGTATCAACATTAACAGGGCCGATATCATTGGAATAGCTGAACATATTTAGATAAATATAACACCTGGTGACATGTCCTCTTTAAGAACATTCCTCTCTGTATCTCTATATATGTTTGCAGGTCTCAAGGAACAGATGACTATTTAGTTAAAATTCTCCAGCCGCACAGTACTGTCTGCCCATGCTCACAAAACTCTCAGCTCATCCATTTGAATGAAGAGAAAGTTATTTTGCATGATTTACCAAAACTGGTGCAAAACAGGCGCAGTAACCAAGACACTGGGGATGGAAGTGATTTTTTTTGTAGGCAAATCTTTTAATAACATTAAATTACTAAATTGTGAAGCCTCCATATATCGATAATATGAGGGCTATTTGTCACTGGAAAACCCCTTTTTTTAAAAAAAAAAAAAAAGTAAAATTCAAAGTTTCAGACACTGTAAGTAATGAACATTTTTCTTACAACTTTCCTATGAATTGCACATTTTTGAATATACGTTAAGCTAGTTCTCTCCGCAATATATAGCATTGCAGATGAAACAGACTCTTGCATTAAAATACTTAGTTTAAAATATGTTACTTTGTACCTCCCCCGCATTCTCCCCGAATCTGTGCCTGAGGCTAGCAGAGCCATCTTGCTTCTCCCATCTCCAGCTTTCGCTAGCAGAAGGTGGGTGCTCAGAGACTATGCGCCATGCTGGAATTTGAGAAGCGCGGGGCTGCTGCCGATGACAGGTCACAGAGTACACCACCTGCATTAGCAGACAGTGCACGGAGCGGCCTCTATACCAGCTGGAGCCTAGAGATTGAAACAGATTTTCTGAAGTGGTATTTTGATGGAGGTCCAGTCTAGCGCAAATAATCTTAATTTAACTCTTTACAAATCAGCTTCTAAGTTACCATAAAATAAAAACAAACTTTGGTTGAAGAATCAGGATCCTAGTGAAAATAACCATTATGGTTCTCGGTTATTCCTTTACAACCCCTAACTTCAAACTCCTGGACCCAATCCAAAAAAAATGGAATAGTACCCCCACTTATCATGTGCTATGTATAATACTGGTGTTGCATATGTTGACTACCATTATCCCTGGATCCATGATGGATATGGTTGATCCACTATGGAGTGACACATGTCAATCTATCCCTAACCAATGGATCCTTCCCCTCAGCCTTCAAACACGCCACTGTCACTCCTATACTTAAGAAACCATCCCTTGACCCGTCCGCTCCTGCCAACTATTGTCCCATCTCTCTGCTCCCGTACGCCTCAAAACTTCTTGAGCAGCATGTCAACTCTGAACTCTCCTCCTATTTCTCATCCAACCTGCTCTTTGACAGACTTCAGTCAGGCTTCAGACCCCGGCACTCCACTGAAACTGCCCTAACAAAAGTCACCAATGACCTGCTAACCGCCAAAGCCAAGCGCCATTACTCTGTCCTCCTCTTCCTTGACCTCTCCTCTGCCTTTGACACAGTTGACCACTCCCTCCTGTTAGAAATTCTCTCATCCCTTGGTATCTCAGACCTGGCCCTTTTCTGGATCTCCTCATACCTCACAGACCGCACAATCAGCGTCTCCCACTCGCACACCACCTCCTCACCTCGCCCTCTCTCTGTAGGTGTCCCCCAGGGCTCCGTCCTAGGACCCCTCCTGTTCTCCATCTACACCCTTGGCCTGGGCCAACTCATAGAATCTCACGGCTTTCAGTACCACTGCTATGCCGACGACACCCAAATCTACATCTCTGGACCAGACATTACCTCCCTGCTGGCCAGAATTCCAGATTGTTTAGCAGCCGTAGCCTCCTTCCTCTCCTCCCACTTTCTCAAACTCAACATGGAGAAAACAGAGTTTATCATCTTCAGCCCATCCTGTATGGCCCCTCCACCTGACCCATCTATCAAAGTTAATGGAACCACAATTACCCCTGTCCCACAGGCCCGATGCCTTGGGGTAACCCTGGACTCTGAACTATCCTTCAAGCCACATATTCAAGCCCTCAACACCTCCTGCCGCCTCCAACTCAAGAACATCCACCGAATTCGCCCCTTCCTCACCCAGGAAACTACCAAGATGCTCGTCCGTGCCCTCATAATCTCCTGCCTAGACTACTGCAACACCCTTCTCCATGGACTCCCAGCTAACACCCTCACCCCCCTCCAGTCCACCCTAAACTGCGCTGCTCGCTTAATCCACCTCACCCCCCGATCTTCATCAGCTGCTCCCCTCTGCCAGTCCCTCCACTGGCTACCAATAGCCCAGCGAATTGAGTTCAAGCTACTAACACTAACATACAAAGCCATCCACACCCTGTCCCCTCCATATATCTCTGACCTCATCTCCCGCTACCTGCCCACACGTAACCTCAGATTCTCCAATGACCTCCTTCTCCGCTCTGCCCTCATCCGCTCCTCACACAACCGTCTCCAAGATTTCTCTCGTGCATCCCCCATACTCTGGAACTCCTTACCATGACACATAAGACTGACCCCCACAATCACAGGCTTCAATAAGGCCCTGAAGACTCACCTATTCAGGAAGGCCTACAACCTCCAATAACACTATCACCGCACTGCCATCTGTACAGTCTCCCCCTCTCCTTCTGTCTCTACCCCCTTCCCTCATAGATTGTAAGCCCTCGCGGGCAGGGCCCTCTACCCCACTGTGCCAGTCAGTCATTGTTAGTATTATATCTACCTGTATATTCTGTGTATTGTATGTAACCCCCAAATGTAAAGCACCATGGAATTAATGGTGCTATATAAATAAATAAATAATAATAATAATAATGTTATGGTCCATTTTTCACCACATTTTTTACTTATAATGGAACCACCAGGTTTACATTTCTTTGACCATGGAATACCAAAGAATTATGTTCATTTCTTTGTTCTGGCTTCCATTTATAATGTAAGTCACAATGTAGTGCCAGATCTGTCATGTGACAAGGCTGAAGCACCCTATTAACTTATAAGGATAGGTTCAAACTTCGGAAAGTGAAGAGCAATTTAAGGAAGTCTTCCTCTTCAGATTGTTCTCCAAATTCTGGTCTTGTGTATCCTGTGGTGGAAAGGTAAAGCAGAGCTTCAGATTTCTTCTGTGGCTTTGCCAGACACAATGGGGCTAATCAGACCTCACACCACAGATTTTGTGGATGAATCAGGGGCGACCACCACCATGTTTCACGGTGGGGGTGGTGCATTCAGGGTCCTGAGCAGTGTTACTTTTTCACCACACATAGTGCTTTAGGCAAAAAAGTTCAACTTTGGTCTAATCTGACCAAAGCACCTTCTTGCTGTGTCACCTATATGGCTTGTGGCAAACTGCAAACAGCAATTCTTAGGTCTTTCTTTCAACAATGGTTTCCGTTTTGCCACTCTTCCATAAAGGTCAGATTTGTGGAGTGCAAAACTTATAGTTGTCCTGTGGACGGTTTCTCCCAATTGAGCTGTGGATTTCTGCCTCTGTCTGTTTGGGTGCAACAACACTCCCTGCCGCCTGAGCGGGTTGTGACCTTTGAGGTTTTCCGACCACCTCTGAGCCCACTCTCCCAAAACAGACAGCAGTGGTGGAGACTGCTGCGCCAGGGATGGGTGAGTATGATTTCTTTTTTTATTGTTACACCTTCCCTGGCATCCTCTGGGATTTGTCCTTTTCCTGGAAAACCTCTTTAACCAATTCCGGACCGCCCCATAGACTATATACGTCCAGGAAGTGGTTGCCTTGTTCTGACAGGACATGCCAGTACGTCCTGTCAGAAAACAGCAGCTGCACAAGATCGTGCAGCTGCTGAAGCTGGGAGCCAGCTGTAACTTCAGTTATTAGTTCGGTTTATTCCCTTCCCTGCCTTCTTGATCACTGTGTATACAGCGCTCAATGAGCATTGTATACACAGCTATGGGCGCCGCCATGATGCGGCTGCTCTCTAACCCAGCAGTCACGTGATCCGCCAGGCTCAGTGTCTTACAAGAGCTGCTGGGTCCTACAGGACCCAGATCAGCTCTGTATACTGTGTATACAGTGTGCAGGAGGCTGTATCCTCCTGCAACTAGGGCTAAATGTACCAGCCCTAGTTGCAGGGGAAATCACCCTCCAATACAAAAAAAAGTGATCAGATGTCCCCAAAGGTCTCTTATGACATTATGGGGACACAATCTAAAAAAAAAATATAAAAAAAAAATTAATAAAAAAGTAAAAAATAAAATAAAATAATTAAAAAAATAAGTAAAATAATACGCCAATAAAATGCCTTTATTGAAGGTTATAGCCCCACCCCTGACAACTCCATACAAAATAAAAATTAACGTAATGGAGAGGAAAAACTATTTTCTAAAGTTTTTCAGTGGCACTTTGTGTTATTAAATTAAAAAAAAAGGAAAAGTGAAAACCAGACACAATTTCCCTCCTATTTTGTTTATTTTGCGTAAAACACATTCGAAAATAAAAACAACATAAAAATAAAGCCCTATGTGTCCCCGAAAAAAGAAGCAAAAATTAGTTGAATGAGACGTATGAGAAAAATGTTACAGCCCTCTAAACTGCACAGACAAAATAAATCTAAAATGTGTCTGGTCCTGGACCACAAATTGGCCGGTACTGAAGTGGTTAATAAAAGTTGATCAATAAACTAATATGCAGACTAGAATGGTGACAATGATACAATATGACTCATCCTGCAAAAATCAAGTCATCAGATATCTAGGTCCTTGAGGAATATGCTTGATCCTTAAGTCAAAATAGTCCCAGCCACTGAGGGGGTTAAAAAATTACAACGAGGCATATTGGGCAGTATTGAATGTAGTAACATTCCTCTTCCCAATGGAGGCCATTAAATGCCCAAGTGAGCCTACTAATGAAGTGGTGGATTGGTTGCAAAGCTTGCAGGAACTCATAAGGTTTGTAGCCTACTGGGAGTTCTTCTTGATACATCACTTCCTAATAGAGATTTGCCCATCAACGTCAAGATTGTACTCATGTTGCTACAGGCAGAGCACTGGAATAGGAATTGGAGCATGTAAAGTTGTGTTACTCAAGAGAACTGCATGCTGTAATTTATTAAAATGATAAATTTATTAACATTTTATGTTGCTTGTGGTATCATATTAAGGCAGCAAATATATATGCATGATGGCTAGTGATGCTACCCTACCAGTCCTCTACCATTCACTAATATGTACAACTAGTAATGCAATTCCACCAGTCTTCTATCATTAATTATATACTGCTAGTAATACTACCCCACCAGTTCTATATCATTGATTATGTACAACTAGTAATATTATCCTACCATGACTCTACCATTCACTATGTACAGCTAGTAATAATACAGTACCATTCCCTATGTACAGCTAGGTTATGGGGATAACGTCACTCCTTGAGGAGAGAAACACTTTGTCAGGTGTTTGGAATGTTATAAAAAGCCATTTTAGCTTCACTGGGGGATTCTGGGAAGAATATGCAAATCTGTTTCCCAAGATGTAAATAGGGAAACAGTGCTATGTACAGCTAGTAATAGTACCCCACCATTCCTCTACCATTCACTATGTATAACTAGTAATACTACCCTATCATTATTGAACCATTCACTATAAATAGTCGATAATACTAACCTACCAGTTCTTTATCATATACCATGTAGAACTAGTAATACTACCCCACCACTCCTCTACCATTCACTATGTACTAATACCTAATACTAATACCTAATACTAATTCACTATGTAATAATACCCTACCATTCCTTCACTATGTGTAGCTAATAATATTATCCCATCAGTCCACTGCCATTCACTATACACAGCTAGCAATAGTACCACCATTCATCTGCCATTCACTATGTGTAGCTAGTAATACTACCCCATCACTTCTCTACCGTTCACTATTTGTAGCTAGTAATACTAATGCACCATTCCTCTACCATTCACTATGTACAGCTAGTAATACTACCCTACCACTCATCTACCATTCACTATGTGTAGCTAATAACACTATCCCATCAGTCCTCTACCATTCATTGTGCACAGCTAGTAATAGTACCACCATTCATCTACCATTCACTATGCATAGCTAGTAATACTATCCCATCAGTCCTCTGCCATTCAATATACACAGATAGTAACATTACCACCAATCATCTACCATTCACTATGTGTAGCTAGTAATACTACCCCACCATCCCTCTACCATTCACTATACACAGATAGTAATACTACCCCATCATTCATCTACCATTGCCTATGTACCGCTAGTAATACTACCCTACCACTCATCTACCATTCTCTATGTGTAGCTAATAATACTACCCCATCATTCATCTACCATTGCCTATGTGTAGCTGATAATACTATCCCATCAGTTTTCTGCCATTCACTATACACAGCTAGTAATAGTACCATCAATCATCTACCGTTCACTATGTGTAGCTAATAATACTATCCCATCAGTCCTCTACCATTCATTGTGCACAGCTAGTAATACTACCCCATCATTCCTCCTACTATTCAACATGTCCAATAAGTAATACTATCCTACCATTCCTCTTCCATTCACTTTGTATAGCTAGGAACTGTCCTCCATCAGTCCTCTTCTATGCCCTATGTACAGCTATAAACACTACCCCAGCATTGTTCTATCATACACTATTTATATCTAGTAATATGACCCCATCATTCACTGGCATTCTACAAACACATATAAGCATCTAATAAGCATAACAATAATAATCTATGCAGCTGCCTAGACGAGTTGATAGCGTAATGGCAGCCCCCTCCCAAATTTTTAAAGTTTCCCACTGCCAAATTTAAATAATGGCACAATTCCTATGCACATTTACAGTACAATAGCTGCCAAAGTTACTTCTTCAAACTTAGTCTGCGGCATTTTCCCCTGTCTCGGGAGAGTAGGCAGCAGATAATTACATACACAGAGCACAGATCCTTAAAAAATAGCTGTAAACATTACTATTCTGCATATAAAAGAGCAGCGAAACAAAAAGATGGACAGACGGTGTGGCAAATGGGCACTTATCGGCCATCACAATGTTTCTGTGACGTGCGGATAATGCTTTCTCTTTCAAGCCAGAAATTACAAGTGTAATTCTGATCTTCCTACATGCGAAATGTGAGGCTTTGTCTTTGTCAGGCAGGAAATCCTTTTAATAACCGCACACACGCGCTGTCAGGAGCTTTGAAACATATCGCTCACTGACGATCAATGCTTTGTATTATTTGCTAAGACTGAAAGTCAGAAGCATTTTAATCTCGCAGGATTCCAGCTCCCCACATTATAAATTTCATATTATGGTTAATAATTGTCAGCCGAGACTGGAAATATGTGAGCTGATCAATATCGCACTTTGGAATTAATCGTTGGAAAAAAGGCTGAGCGGCTTCCCGGTGAATGATGGATTTTATTTAAATGGGATTCATTTTGCAAACACCTATTTTTTGATTAGACTTGGGATCAGCATTTGTTATGAACTTTCTCAAATTATACTTTGTGTTAAAAGTGAGGCCAATATTTCATCGGGGCTCTTTAAATGTCGCTTTGTGTGTGTTTTGGGAAAATGATCTTCGGAGGCGAGATTGTAATGGAGCGCTCAGTATGTGCGCTTGTTATTAATTGCAGGTTTTTTAGAGCGGGAGACAGGAATGATATAGCCTCGTGTGAATCAATTGAAGGGTATGTATCATTATGGGGAGAGGAATAAGTCAAATGTGAAGTATTCTATTCCCGAAAAAAGATGTATGCGTTGTCACATAGGATTCTGGGAAGTCTGAGACAATTGGCTTGAAAAGTAAGACTGCTGCGTCTTTTGGGGTTACCAAACAAGAATATTACTTGCAGTGTTACTGCTCAATGTCCAAAAACTTTGCTAAGGTAGTTGATAGCAATCATTATTATTTTTCTTACAAACATTTTCTGCAGCGCTTTACAGACTATGTCAGTCACTGTCCCATATAAGGCTCACAATCTAAATTCGTACGTTCCGTTCAATTTCGTATGTTTTTGGAGTGTGGAAGGAAACCCACAAGAAATGGAGAGAACATACAAACTCCTAGCAGATGTTGTGCTTGGTCAGATTTGAACCTCCAGCACTAAAAGCTCACAGTGCTAACCACTGAGCCACCATCATACCCTCAGCAATGAAAAGTAAGCGTGTTTATTAAAATTAAAGAGGTTTTCAGGGATTCTGTATCTTTTATATTGATAAGCTATCCACAGGATAAACCATCAGTACCTGGACCCCAAACCATTCAGCTGATCCAGCTGCCAGAAGCTACATTGTACAGTATAAAGGGTTGTAAGCAGCTCTACTCTTATTCAAGTTATAGGTACAAAGCTGCAGTACCCCTGCGCCAGTGCTATACAGTGGATGTATGAGCCTATTACTAGAGCAGAGTCGCTTCTGGCCCTATACACAGTAGTATATTCCAACGTGGTCAGTTGAGTTGATTAATACTGGGTTCGGATATTAGACCCCACTGATCAGATAATGATGGCCTACCACGGATAGGTCATCAGCATAAAAAACACTGGAGGGAGCGAGAAAACCTTTTTAACTTACATAAAAGACCAGTTTTTCATTATTGTCAACTCCCTTGGCAAAATTTTAAGACATGGAGCAGTAATAGTGAAAGTAATGTTCTTGTAGATAGATACCAAGATATCACATATCGTAACTCACACCAGTGTTCTGGCATTATTTACAGTAAATTTCTTTGGTTTAGACGTTCGTGCCCTGGCACTCCATGCTTTCTGCCTTGCTCGGGCGAGCAGGGCACAGAAAGAGACACGTGGAGCATCTTTAGTACAAAATAAGGCTGTGTGCTAAAGATGCTCACAACGATACATGCAAATGAACTCTTTGGAGCATTGAGGGTGTTGCCATTGCTCCAGAGAGGTAAGTACCATGTTTCTCTAAAAATAAGACAGGGTCTAATTATTTTTTTCTCAGAAAAAAGGTCTAGGGCTTATTTTCAAGGTAAGTTTTATTTTTTTTCTGATTAGCTCCAGACAAATCTTGTAAATGGTTAGAGTTACATTTGTAGTTAATGGTGCACTGTCAGTGGGTCTTAAAAACTCGCTGGCACTCTCTCCCTAAACACTTTGTGCACTCTATATCTTCTTTTCTTTATGCTCTCCTTTACACTAAGGGGAGGTACTGTAGTGGAGTGGCTGCGCCTGTAGGAGCGAGCAGGGGTGGGACCTGACATCTGGTCATGTAGCCAAGCCTACAGAATAGTAGTTGGGCACTTGTCCAGGACGGTTTGGAGCTACAGTATTTCTATTCTCCGTCTTCAGATCCCAGCACTGGAGGTGCTGACTGTAACTAGGGCTTATTTTTGGAGTAGTGCTTATATTTAAAGCAAAAACAAAATCAAGCTAGGGCTTTTTGTGGTGGTAGGGCTTATTTTATAGAAACAGGGTAGCAATATCCTTCTTTCTCCAAAAAGTACCGTATTTTCGGACTATAAGATGCACTTTTTTTCCCCCAAATTTGGGGGGAAAAGAAGGGTGCGTCTTATAGTCCGAATGTGGCCGCCCACCATCCGCTGTAATAGAGAGGCAGATGCCGGCGAGGGATAGACGTCGGCACAGGGGCCGGGGTCTGAGACATCGCTGCCCTGCCCTGCATGAAGCCAGCAGCGGAGGAGCCGTTGCTGGCTTCATGCAGGGCAGGAGCATAGCGATGTCTCAGGCCCCGGCACCTGTGTCGGCGTCTATCCCTCGCCGGCATCCGCCTCTCTAGTACAGCAGATGCCGGGTCTGTATTGGCGGCCCCTTCTCCCCCGGGGCCGGTCCCCACTGGCCCCCACCGGCCCCATACCTGTGAAGTTGCAGGCCGGCTCCTGCGCGGCAATATCGCAGGAGCCGACCTGTTCGGGTGACAGCCGGGAGCCTAATGAAGGCTCCCAGGCCTGTCACTGCTATATTAGTATTGCAGCTGGGTCTATGACCAGCCGTAATAGTAATGGATAGAATGTCCCATAGACGGCAATACAGTTGTATTGCCGTCTATGGGACTTGCAATCAAGTGACAGCAGGTTCAAGCCCCCGAGGGGGAATAAAATAGTAAAAAAAAAAAAAGCTTTAAAAAAATATAATAAAAAAATGAAATAAGTAAAAGTTCTAAATCACCTCCTTTCCCTAGAATATATATAACAGTAGAAAATCATATGTCGAACACATACACATTAGGTATCCCTGCGTCCGAAAGTGCCCAGTCTATTCATAGTTTTCCTGTACGGTGAAC
Organism: Leptodactylus fuscus; assembly: GCF_031893055.1. Classification (NCBI taxonomy): domain Eukaryota; kingdom Metazoa; phylum Chordata; class Amphibia; order Anura; family Leptodactylidae; genus Leptodactylus; species Leptodactylus fuscus. The sequence goes on from NC_134275.1 coordinate 31,176,616, forward strand.
GTCAAAATCACAATTGCTAAGTAAGTGCGTCTTAAGTGATAAGTGCGTCTTATAGTCCGAAAAATACTGCTAAAAATATAAAAATATAGCTAAAAATAGCCATATGTAGACAATAGAGGCAGCCATTCACAAGGGAAAGGCGCTTATTTTTGGCCACGTAGCAACATAATTCCTTGCCTTGACAGGGAGTGTAGCCTGCAATATGTATTTGTGTGTCTGTCCAACCATGCAATCTCTATAGACATACAGTACTTGTATGGGGTGCACTGAAGGGCTCAGTGACTTTAAGGGTAAGGCCCCCATAGTGCAAACACAGGGTTTTTGGCTGTTGTGGAGGTGTAGTGGGAGAAAAACGCTCCGTTTTACTGTACCAGTAAGGTGAATGAGATTTCGTCAAACTCATGTACACATTGCAGAAAAGTTGAGTTTTCAGAAACATTTGTGTTTTTGAAAATAACAAATCTGTTACTATATAAGGGACCACAATACATTATAATATGAATGTAATATGTTCATGTGAATGTGGCCTTTTGGTATATCCATACTCAAAAGATTTACCTCAGAAATATCTACAAGTGCCACATTTATGTTAGGGGGGCTTGCAGAAATTCATATACTTGCCATTACAATAAAATATTTCAGACAAGTCTTACTGATTTTCAATTGCAGAAAATTCTGCAAAAAATCTGTTGCATGTGAATATACCCATAGGGCTGTTTAAGATAGGAATAGACCCTACAGAACTGCCAATTAGCAGAGTATTGTGAGGCTTAGTGGCCAGAATAAAAGTTGCAGGAGTTAGTACTTCTTTTAGACTGCGGATGGCATGGAATTTTTTTTAAATATCAAAAATTCTTACAAAATATATTTAACATTAAAACTTGGTTTAAAAAATATATAATTTCCTGATGATACAGTCCAAAGTATCAACAGCTCAGCACAAGGACCTTGCAAATACTCCCTAAGCACAAAACCTAAGTGTATACTAGAAACCAAAAAGATATTTGGGCCATACTATGTGCATGTAGCAAACTGCAACAAGGAAAAAAGTAAAAACTTTGTGCTTCTGCTTTCTGTCCACATGTATAAAGTTCAGTAAAACAAAGCCAAGTCAGAATATGTCTGTAACTCTTTATCAGTGAAGTGGTTGAAGCCCTATAGGGTCACTTCCATGGCTGCCTTGGTCTATGTGGAGGCATTTCACAGACGGGAGTGAAGCAGCAGATGCTTAAACCTCCAGGCTGTCTGTTGACCTGCTTCATACTCAAATACTTGCAACAGCTGGCTACCAGAAAGACGTATTTCACAGATCTGCAGGGAGCATTGCACCTGCTCTTTTCTCTGCTCTCATTACATACCTATGTTACAGTCCAAGACCTTAGATGCCTACATCACAGTTGTACAAATCAGACACAAGATCAAGGATGGGAGCAGAACACGTTTACTGCATACACATACTAGTATGGATGACTTAACATTCGACTAAAAAGGGACGTAGAAAATCATATATAGAATAGGAACACAGGACCCGCAATGAACTTGTTGGCAGCCAACCCACTGCAATCTATAGTACACGCTGAGATTAAAATCTACAGCGCACAGTGAAGGTGTAAACCCAGAGCATGTCAAATATTGCTGCGTAATTCACCTGTGACTTTTAACACTTACATTGCAAACTGGGGAGCCTATAGAGAAAAGCTTATTTCTTCCAGGTATCTTTAGGCACTGAAATTAGGGTTTTAACCTGGTTTACTTGATTGTAACAAGAACCTGGCCCCTGAGTCAATCCACATCCTCATGGGGGTTGGCTTACTGTTGTAATGATCCAATCTTTCAGCCCCAATAGTACAGACAGCTACCTGTGAATACAGAAGAGAAGGTAAGAGGCAGAGTGACTCAGGGTCGGGTGCTGGTTCCAATCATTCTAGGTTCAACACTTAAAGTGTTGATACACCTTCTGTATAACCCCTTTAGTCCGGGGCCCAATGTTGTGAAAATTCTTCATTTTACAGTTCCTGCCAAGTGGTTGGGATATTGGCTAATCCCATCCACACATTGAAGACAAAAATTTGCAATGAAAAAGTTACATTTTCAAAAATACTCTGCAGACTTTCTGTGAAAAGGTGTATTTCCGGGACTTTTTTTGGTTGCACTTTGCTACATGGAGCCTTAACCTCACTATTGGTTAATTAGGCTTTCTATTGTCAACTGGGCGGACCTTAGCTGGAATAGACAGACAGGGATCGTCCACCCGATGGCAGTGAGCATAATTGAGCTCAAAATAACCTGTTTGCTTGGGCATGGTGGGGGCTAGAAAAAAGAATCCAACTGTGCCAGATTCAGTGGAGTGGCCACACAATGAAGCCCATGGATGGTAATGGAAGGTATACAAACAATGACATCCATAGTTTCCACACGACATTAGCTGTATTCTCTACTGTGCAGGAGCTAAAAGTATTTAGTGCAGGTACAAATACAGAGATTTTGCTGTTGGTATCTGCATCAGCGCTATAAAATTACTGAGCAATAGAGGACTCAGCAGCTGCCACCTTCAGAAATAATGGATGCCACAGATTATTTAAAAGAGATATCCATGGGCACCAGGGAAGGTGGGGGAGGGCTGCACTGTGCAGCTAAGGTAAGCCCTGAAGCATTTTAGCATTGTGTATGCCACTACACATCAGTGTATGACATATGTGTAATCGGAGCAGAAAGTAGACAACCCTTTTAAATGACCAGGAAATTGCTGGTAGATTTCAGCTCTGAAGCTTTTAGAATTGTGAATAGGGCTATGGATGGGCATATCTAGTCCAATACTAAAATGATCCATCATTAGGCTTCTTGCTTATCTATAAACAACATTCTGATCACATTTCTTTTGAAGTGCTTTTTTCTAACATGGCATGTAATGATCCTACAAAATAACTTGGTATTCCACCAGTAATATTTTGTATGGAAATGTGGATATTTGTGGATTTTCAAAGTAAAGAGGCAAAAATGTTTCAAAAGATTTCAGCATACTCTACCACATTTGTCTGAATTTCTATGAAATATGATAAGTACTTATTCATGGCTAGATTTTTCATGTCTTGGCTTGTTGCCTCTTTATAAAAAAAATAAATAAAAGAATTATAACATCTATGGTCAGTTTAATAGGTAATAAGTTGTAGAATGATCTAGAACCTTTTATTTTAGAAATATGGTTCCGGAAAGTGCAATAATCAGCACATACGTCTTTTGCTGCTGTAACGCTCCATTGCAACCTGTGTAGTACTGTCTCTACTATAGCCGTGCTGAGTTAACAATTTCTGATTCAGCAGAACATCTAAAACTACAAATATATCATGCTATTCCTGTGTTTTATAAATGCCATATAAATTTGTAGCTGTATAAACCTACACTGTCTTGTATATTTTTTCCACCTCTCTACTGCCTGTATTTTAGTATGGCCATGAAAAAGACCCACCAATAGAATACACACCTAATGTGAATGGTGCTATAGTTCATTGTTTTCTGATCTTTCACCATGCTCTTGGATGTTAGTTGAATGTTGGGTGACATATTATGGAATTATTTACTAATAAAAAGTGGTTTCCATCTATTACCCCCAGTATAGCTCTGAACAATAGAGTGTATATACTTTACAGACAGCCCATCCTGCTGCTATGCCCCTATGGAACAATGAAGCCCTGACTACTTTACAGACAGCCCATCCTGCTACTATGCCCACCCCTATGGAACAAAGAAGCCCTGACTATGGTTGACCACATCTTAGATCTCACTGGGTTGTGAGAACTTAAAAGCCACCATGCACATTAGAGAAAAATCATCCAAACACACCAATTTCACAGGACTGTCAAACTATCAAGGCTGTGAAGTTGCAATAAGCGTTGTGGAAATGTCTGATCATGGTTGTTGACCATTTATGAAAGAGTTGAAGTGATAAAAAAAAAAGGAGTCAGTAGTTAGGCCTACTGACTCTGCAGCCCTGCCAACTATCTTATGTATGGAGGCTCCAATGACGTTCCTCTGACACATCATGTTTGTGGAAGGAAGGACATAGACATTTCGAGGAATCTGGTAACTTATTCTCCTCCAGTTCAAAGCAGAGGCACCATTGATTCAGCTGAGCCTGAAAATGTATAGGGTGGTCAGAAGGAATAGCTGTGTAAGAATAGCAATGTTAGAAAAAAAAGAAGAAAGGAGAAGAAAAGGGAGGGGGCAAGCAAGTGTGTGTAGAAACACTCCTGACTAGAGATGAGCGAGTAGTACTCGATCGAGTAGGTATTCAGTCGAACACTACGGTATTCGAAATACTCGTACTCGATCGAGTACCACTCGCTGTTCAAATGTAAAATTTTGATGCAGAACCAGCATTGATTGGCCGAATGCTATACAGTCGGCCAATCAATGCTGGTTCTTCTCCTACTTTTAGAACTCTTCTCCGTGCAGCTTCCCCGCGGCGTCTTCCGACTCTTCATTCACTCTGCCAGGCATCAGGCCTAGGCAGAGCCGACTGCGCATGTCCGCTTGTATTGCGGGCATGCGCAGTCGGCTCTGCCCAGGCCCGATGCCTGACAGAGTGAATGAAGAGCCGGAAGATGCCGCGGGGACGCTGCACGGAGTAGACTTCTTGGAGGATCCATCCCGACCCTCACTCGTGGACTTGGTAAGTATAATTTGATTGAACGTTGCTTACCCCTGAAACGAGCATTTTCCCCCCATAGACTATAATAGGGTTCGATATTCGATTCGAATAGTCGAATATTGAGGGACTACTCGAAACGAATATCGAACCTCGAACATTTTACTGTTCGCTCATCTCTACTCCTGACCATATTAGAACAGTCTATAAGAAAGAAAATCAGAACTCCACCGTGGTTACCAAATGTCCACCAATTCCTAGACAGTCTGTAAAATAGGGTGCCTTTTTTTGGTGTCTGTAAAAAATGTTTCTGCTGTGTCTGTTATTGCTTATGACACTGGAGAAGTTTGTGCGGGATATTATAATTGCAATTCTCATCATTTTAGAGTTCCCAGTGAATGTCAGTGATGTGTTCTTCTAAGTATTCTTTTTTTTTTGAATTCAAAGTTTTTATTGCAAATTTTTATAACACACAAAAACAGTGAACATCAGGGCCAACCAGCGCCCAGAGATGTACAAAGACAATATACAAAAGCAAAATGACAAATAACAATTAAAAAAGAGAAAGCACCGAACAAAACGGAATCATCAGGGAGAATCCCTGGACAAACCAAGTAAGGCAAATTAAGGGATGAAAAGGGGGAAAAGAAAAAAAAAAAAAAAAAAAAAGTAACAAACCATGGCAGGAGAGTAGGAAAGAAAGAGGGGATAGAATAGAGAGGAGGAGAAGAGAAAAAGAGAGAGAGGGAGAGAAAGAGAAAAAGAAAAAAAAAAAAAAAAGGGGGGGGGGGGAGGGAGAATGGGAAGGGGGGGAGGGGGAGTGAGCAGAAGACAAACCCGAAAACCCACGTACCAGCGAGACCTGCAGATATAGTGAAGGTCGTCAGTTCTAAGAGAGAGGACCAGAACCCAGGAGCGTCCGATACTCTCCGGTACCCTGAAACTGGAACCAAGGATACCAGGTCTTGATGTAAGCATCAGTTGAGTCCTGCAGGAAAGAGGTAAGTTCTTCCATCCGCATAATCTCATTGACCTTGGAAATCCAGAGGGATAGAGGAGGGGCTTCTACACGCTTCCAGAAGAGCGGGATACACGCACGGGCAGCGATGACCAAGAAGCGAAGCAGAGAACGTTTATAAACTTTCACCGAGGACTCGCAATGATTGAGAAGAAACAGGGCCGGACCCAAGTGGTGGGGGGTATTGGTGAGTTGCAAGGTGACACGTTTGACTCCATCCCAAAAAGAGGACAGAGCAGGACAGGACCAGAAGATATGAAGCATGTCACCGTCTTCTTGACCACATCTCCAACACAAAGGAGACACCTGAGGGAAAATAGCGTGTAACCTCGTAGGGACCCTGTACCACCGTGACAAAAGTTTATAACTAGCCTCCTGGTAGCGGGAGCTGATCGAGGTGGAGTGGGAAAGGCGGAAAATTCGACGCCTCTGTTCCCGGGAAAGAGAAAGAGACAAGTCACCTTCCCATTTCAACAGAAATGGGGGCACAAAGTCATCCGGAGGCTCAATTAAGAGTCGATATGTGAGCGAGAGAGAATGACGAAGGGGGCCATCCCCAACCAAAATCCTCTCCAAGGACGTAGGTTCAGAGCGGAACTCCGAGGGGTCGGGAAGAGAAGCCAGGAAGTGACGGAGTTGCATCTCCCGCCACGCATCCAAAGGGGGCAAGTCAGGAGGGGCTCGGGGACCCGACGAAGTACGCCAGCCCGTATCACTGCGGAAGTGGCACACGCGGTGGATCCCTAGGCGACGCCAGTTGCGGAAAACACGATCAACAAGTCCCGGAGAGAAGCCAGGGTTACCCAATACAGGGAAAAAGGATGAATTTCCGGGAAGGAAGGTGGACCGGATGAGACCTCTGGAGCAGACCCGAAGAGTCGGACCAATAGTGGGATGAGAGGAAACGGAAGAGAGAAAGGAAGAAGACAACCAGGGAGCCGCCTGCAAAGGGACCGTGGAAAACGCCTGTTCGATATACACCCAGGGTTTGGACGAACCGTGTCTGCACCAATCAACAACTCGCGTCAGGTGAGTGGCCAAATAATACGAATGCATGTCTGGGAGAGACAAACCGCCACAGTCCTTGGGGCGAAAAAGGAGGGCCTTGCCCACTCTGGCCGGTCTACCTGACCAAATGAAGTTCAGTTGAATAGATGTTAGGGACCGGAGAAAAGAAGTGGGGACATGGATGGGCAAAGCCTGCATGAGGTAGAGAAGACGCGGGAGAATATTCATCTTAAAAATGGCGCATCTCCCGAACCAAGTAAAAGCATTCAGAGACCACCTGGAACAATCAGCCCGGATGGAGGTAAGTAATGGGGGAAAATTGCAACTAAACAAATCTTTTGGGTCTGGAGTAAGGTAGATCCCCAAGTATTTAAGGGAGGAAGGCGCCCAACGGAAAGGAAGAGAGCGACTCAAGGAATCAACCTGATGGGTGGGGAGAGAGACGTTGAGAATCTCAGACTTTGAGAAGTTTATTTTGAAATTGGACAGCACCGAGTACTCCTGGAAAGCAGACATTAAGGCCGGCAAAGAGAGAAGAGGAGAGGAAAGAAAGAACAATAAATCGTCCGCATAAGCTGCCACCTTATAGATCAGTGAGGAATGAGCAACACCTGAAATCTGCGGGTTAGCCCTGACCTGCCGAAGGAAGGGTTCTAGAGTCAGAACAAAAATAAGGGGTGACAGGGGGCAGCCCTGCCTGGTGCCATTAAGTATGGGAAAAGGTTCGGAAAGTAACCCATTCACTCTGACCATGGCCGAAGGGGAAGAGTACAAGGCCAGGATCCACTTCATCATACGATCCCGAAGGCCGATATGGAGCAAGGTTTCCTCCATAAAGCCCCAGTTGACCCTATCGAAGGCCTTCTCGGCGTCCGTGGAAAGAAGCACAAGAGGAGAGTTCGATAACCTGGCCCCATGGATGAGGTTAATGGCCTTCGTGGTATTGTCTCGAGCCTCACGGCCGGGCATGAAACCAGCCTGGTCCGGATGGATGATGTCACCCAAAAGAGGGGACAGGCGTGAAGAAAGGATCTTGGCCAAAATTTTCAGATCCACATTGATCAAGGAAATGGGGCGATAGCTCGGGCAAAGGAAGGGATCCTTGCCCGGTTTGGGAATGACTGTAATGTGCGCCCGTAGGGAATCACGACATAAGGCCGAACCACCGGCAACGGAGTTAAAGAGTTGGAGCAATTGAGGCTTAAGTTCAGGGCCGAGCTTTTTATAATAGACAAGAGGGAGGCCATCAGGACCCGGAGCTTTGCCCGAAGCCATATTAGAAATCGCCTGGGAGATCTCTTCCTCCCCGATGGGGGATTCCAGGGACTCCAGATCCTCTGGGGACAGCGAAGGAAGGCCCGAAGAAGAGAGGTAGGCACGGATGTTATCACGAAACTCAGAGTCAGGGGCCGAAGAGGAATCAGGATCAACAGAGTATAAGGAGGCGTAGTAATCTCGAAACGCCGCTGCCACTTCCAGAGGCAGATGCACCCGGGGCCCCTGAGTGGAACGCACACATGGAACATACGTGGAAGACCTCTGAGCTCGCAGGGCCCTGGCAAGTGAGCGCCCGCACTTATTGCCGTGTTCATAAAAGTGCCGTCTACACTTGGCCAAAGTCCCCTTAGCCTTATCAAGAACCAACGTGCGCAACTCCTCCCTGGCGCTAGCCAGCTGAGCATATACATCGGCAGTGTGCTGTCGCTTGTGCAGAAGCTCCAGAGTGCGGATCCTTTGAAGCAGAGAGTCAACCTGAGCTCGACGCTCTCTTTTCAGACGGGAACCGTGCTGTATCAGAATTCCACGGACCAAACATTTGTGCGCCTCCCACACAACTGACGGATCAACCCCTGATGACTCTTCCCTCACAAAGTATTCCTCCAACTGGGTTTTAACGTCAGTCAGAACCGCCACATCCTCAATTAACGAAACATTAAGCTTCCACTGCCGCTGAAATGGAATAGGGGAGGATAAAGAGACCGAGAGCGTGATCAACGCATGGTCTGAGAATGTGATGTTGTCAATTGATGCTGACAACAGAGAGTGAAGGTGTTGGTGCCGGATAAAAAGGTAGTCGATGCGAGAGTAGCGGTTATGCATGGGGGAGAAATAAGAGTAATCTCTGTCTGTGGGATGAAGCAGTCTCCAGGAGTCAACAAGCTGATGGGCATGAATGTCCCTCTTAATTCCCCGAAGAAGCGAGTAAGAATGAGAGGAGAGGCCCGTGGAGGAATCTACCGAAGGATCAAGGACCAGGTTAAGGTCACCCCCCGCTACCAGGAAACCCTCTGCGAAGTCATCCAACAGCTCAAGGTAGGAGCTGAGGGCCCTACCCTGCCCAGAGTTAGGCAGATACAATGAAGCAAAAGTAAAGAGTTGAGAGGAAATACGGCCCTTGAGCATAACGAGTCTCCCCTCAGAGTCCGTGCGAGTCTCCAGGTGTTCCCACGAAAGGGAGCGAGAAATCAAAATACTAGTCCCTCTGGATCTAGGGTCAGGCGAGGAGCTATGATAAGCATGAGGAAACCATGCATTTGTCAGATTAAACGGTCTACTAGAGCAATAATGGGTTTCCTGCAGGAACACCACATGAAGGCGCTTACCTTTGAGCAAGTTGAAGAGAACGGAACGCTTCTCCGGGCTGTGGAGGCCCCGCACATTGAGAGAGCCCACCGAAATGGAGGACAGCTGATCAGGCGGCATAATGGAAACAGGGGGGAGGGTCCTCCTCCGCTCGCTCCCTAAAGGGGATGGGAAAAAGAAGAAAAAAAAAAAAAGGGGGGGGGGGAGGGGGGTGGAGGTGAGAGGAGGAAGAAGAGGGGGAGGTAGGTACGAGGGAAGAGAAGAGAGGGAAAGAACGAGAAAGAGAAGGAGGAGGCGAAAAGGAATTCAAGAAATGGAAGGGAAAAGTAGAGCAAATCTAGATATCCCTAGAGAAAAACAAAAAACGGGGGGGGGCACAGCATTTAACAGAGGGCACAGGAAGGAGAGCAGAAAAGAGGGAAAAAGGAACAACAGAAACCGGGAAATGAGCCCATGGGCTCCACGAGTGTACCAGAAATGAGAACCCGTGCCCCACCCCCCAGAAACCCGAGGGGAGGGGAGAAAGAGAATATGCAAAGAATAAGTAGAAGGCGGGTGCAAAAGACAGAACAAGGGCATAGGCAAATTAAACAACGAGTACAGTGCAAGTAACCCATATAACGCCAAATCAAAACCACCCACCAAAATAGAGCAGGAACCCAACATCACTAGCTACAGCAGTAATAGAAAACAGTGGGGGCTGTCAGTATAAACAGATTCAAAGGAACTCTGCAACAGACCCCAAAAGAAAAAAGAAAAAACACCAAAAGCTGACGGGAGAGTAACTGACAAAATAAACGGCAAACATCCGGAACAGTCCCCCACGGCTTAGGGTGAGACCACTGCGCTGAAGTAAAGCGGCAGGCCTGCCCAACAAGTAAACAGTCAAACAGAGCACCGACACAGGACGTCACGCCTCATTAGGGAGTTGACGGGACAAATCAGGCTGGCTCAACGGAGGTGCAGGTAGATCAACCACAGAGAGACGTAGAGGGGAGAGGCTTCTCCGAGGTCTCTCTAGAGTAGAAGCCGGTGAAGTGCGTCTGGATCCCCTCCTACGACGGGTAGACGGGGGTCGAGAAACATCCAAGGCAAGCCAGTTCGGAACAGATACAGGAGCCACATCCAGAAGAGCAAACAGATCCGGTAAGTCAGCTGGGGAGCGGACCAAGACTGAAGAGGAGCCTTTACGGGCAATAAGGTGGAACGGGTGACCCCAACGGTAGGAACCTCCACTGTCTTTAACAAGGGCCAAGATAGGCTGGAGAGAGCGCCGCATGGCCAGAGTGCGGGATGACACATCCGGGAGAAGCTTGACCGCGACGTCTTCGAACTGCAGGGGTCCCATAGACCAAGCGCATCTGAGGATATGCTCCTTCTCGGAGTAATAATGAAGCCTACAAAGGACATCTCTGGGATTATCCGGGACAACCGGGCCAGAGCGCTGTACCCGATGCACCCTGTCAAACATATAGGAGGCATCCACGGGGCGCTGTGTGACAATGTTAAAGATGGTGGACACTCTGTCATGTAGATCATCACGTGGGCCTCTCTCCGGAATGCCACGCAGGCGGATGTTGTTTCTGCGACCACGATTCTCCTGATCGTCGAGGAGGAGAGCAATGTTTTGCAAGTGGGCTTCGGAACGGGATTGGTTATTCTCAACAGCGGATAAACGTTGTGCCAAAGCGGACAATGATTGGTCAGTTGTATCAGCTCTGGTAGTAAGGTGGGAGACGTCTGCCCTGACAGCCGCCAGAGCTTGAGCGTGTGACTGCTCCAGGCGAGAGACCACATCATCCAAGTCTTGTTTAGTAGAGAGAGCCTGGATAAGGTCCTTGAGCATCTGAAAGTCCGCTGAGACAACCGGAGCGGCTGAACATTGAGGCGAGAGAGTGGGCTGGACCAGAGGTGGAACACACAGACCAGGATCCATCGTTGAATAGGAGAGCATGGGCCGTGACAGGGGCAGTGTAGAGGACTGAGATGCTAGATCTGCAGTATCTGAGGAAGTGGCAGAAGCAACAGTCCGAGAAAGATAGCTAGAAATAGTTGGGGAGCGTGTCAGCGATCGGCTCGGTGTGCGGTGAGGAGCAGAAGATTTGTTAGGACGTCTCTTGGACATGGCACGGGAATGCCAGACTAAAAGATATAGTAAGGGTACACTCGCGGAACTTCCTGGACTCACATAAAGCAATTACACATAGCCATCTGTAAACTCTGTGAGAGGTGCGGGATCAGTGAGGAGTGAGGGCCAACTGCGAGGAGGAATTGTCCAAGAAGCTAGGAGGAGACACTCTGACAGGCAGGGTCATAGAAGCAGCATACAGGCCCAGCGGAACAGGCAGCCGCAGGCTAGTGGGTTAAAACTTCACTCTGCTATAGTGCAGGAGGGGGGAGTCCAGGGACTACTAATTGCCACTCCAACGGGTGTCCCGGCCAGAGAGTCTGCCCGGAGAGGTGTAAGGGCCAGTAGGGGCGGTTCAGTAGTGCCCAAGGAGTTAAATCACACACAGGGAGAGACTCACCGGGAGCAATATGCAGCAGGCATAGTCCAGGAAGGAGATCCAGGGGTCCTCTGCTGCCTGGTGTCTCAGGAGGCCCGCCACTTCCAATACAGGCCTCAGGTGTGACTGACCACTGTGCAGGCCTAAGCGGTCCCAGGCATCTCCGGAGGTGGAGGGAGGATGGCTGTGGAGGGAGCTGCTGAGAAGACCCGGTGGCGGCGCGGAGAGCTGAACAGGCCGCAACGCTGGAGAGGCCGCATGTAAAGATGGCAGGCGGCCGCAGGAAGACAGGAGATCCGGGATGCCCGCTCCGGTTGCACCGCAGGACAGAGGAGATTTGCCGACAGCTACTCGGAACAGGCCGCAGGAGGGACAGGAGGTCCGGGTGAGAAGCCGCGGCGGTAAAAGAAGAGGCCGCGCGTCCAAGATGGCGGCTCCACGCCGCTGAAGAGGTAGGCCGCAGACAGAATCCCCGGGCTAGACACCACGGGGAGGGTGGGGAACACCTCAAGGTAGCTGACTGGGGTCCGGGGGAGACCCCTGAGGCTGTGTCCCGGTCGTAACGGCCCAAATAGTTCAGAAATGCCGGCAGATACGGTGGTAAAGGCAGAGGAGCTCTCAGCTGCACGTCCTGCTGCCTCGTCCTCTTCTAAGTATTCTCAGCGTTGTGTCATTGACAATTTTTATCATTATTCATTGTTTTTATCAGCATATCCATATAAAATGTAGCCTGTCTATGGTTTTTGGCTAGGTTCTGCAGAAAAAAATTACTGAACCCTACGTGAAATTTATCATCCGACAATTAGTAGTCACATGTCAGAACATCAAAGTGTTGAAAGTTCGTGATTGATAACACTAAAGTACTTTTAGCCCTTTTTCTGCTTCTCAGAAAGTTCCATCACTGGAAAACTATAAGGTCCTATTCACACTAGTACTATAATGTTTTGTGACAGGATAGTACTAAGGTTAAATATAACAGATCCCCAAATGGCCATATAAAAGTGTATCCATTGTGGCCATCCATCTTGTCAGGTTTGCCTTGGGGTCTTGGTGGAAGAAGTACCTAATAATATGTTCTAAGTTAGGCCTTAAAGGGGTTGTCCCATCACAAGAATCCTATATATACTGCTAGTTTATGTGGATTTAAGACTTTTCCTAAATGCATTGCTTTATCAAAACTGCTTTGTTTGGCCGCTATCTTAATTTATTCACTTCATTGTTTACACTTCGTTTCTATGGCCCTTGGGACTATCTGCTCATTTGTCAAGTGATGTAGCTGCCTGCTCTCAGGGGGGGAGGAAGGGGCTGGGAAGAGCTCTGAGCTGTTTGTGTCTTTTAAGTAGCGGAGCTTCTCAAATAGGGGAGGTGAGAGCTCCGGGATTTCTGAGCTCTTATTAGTCGGTTTAATTGAATTTGGCTGATAAGGGCTGAGATAGGGAGTCCTTTACCTCTGTATGTGATGCAAACTGACTCAAATCCAGCTCTGCTACATCAGCTTCACACTGTGGTAATTCATTTACAACCAATCCCGTGCAAGTGAAACCCTGCCCACCTATATGCCGACAAAAGCAGGAAGTGAAGAGAGCACAACAGCCTGCAGGTTAGTAAACAAGCGTCATGGGAATACCCCTTTAAGCAAATATAGTTATTATTTGCAATTATGGATCTGAAGTTGCTGATAAAAGTACACTCATTCACTTCTATAGCCCATACACATGGCAGTAGTTTTTGGGGCTGTATGTCCGTGTAATATACAAGGATCACAAAATATGAAGCATGTCGTATCTTTGCCCGCACTTGTATGTAGGGGATCATTCAAGTCTTTTGCGGATCTGTGATAATAGTGGATGATAATGGCCTTATAGACCACTGTAGTCAATGAATCTATTGTGACAGATACTTCCAGAAAACTCTGAGCACTACCTAATAGGTTTGAGCCTTGAGTATTTAGCCATTTTTTACCATAAACTGGTGGTGATCCAAGCTCTGACTATGGTTGATTTTTTTTTTTTTTTGATCTTCTCAAATGTGTCTATTTATCTTGACCTCCTGTTGTTATGGATGGTTTCTTACAAGAACATTAGAAGTAAGGAAAATGATAGAGTTTGTAATAACTTCACAAAGGTATAAGGCCACGAGGAACTTTTTCCTCTGTTGATTTAAGTTTTAAAATGACGTACCCCATTATAGTCAAAGGGCGGTACATCGCACTCTGTATGTAACTGTTTTGGGATTTTTTGCTATATGGCTTTGATGAACCAGAACAATGGTTAGGCATCACAAGCATGAACCTATTGTAACTTGGACCTCAATGCAAGATGTGTAACATTGCCCCCACTCCAATTATAATATTGGGGCAGTGGTGATGCAGAGGAGCTTTGTGCCCCCTCAGGCTCTAATAATTTGCTACCGATGGGCCTTTTATAACTACAACCCTTCAATGATGAAGATAACAATGCTGTAATGATATCATAATGATTGTGGATTTTACGAAGACCTTGTATCATTATTTAAAATGACTGAATCGGTGAACCGAGGATAAAGCCTTATCAACAGTGGAGTTATGGATTTTGGACGAAGTTACCTTTTTACTGTAAGTGGGTGGCCAATGTCAGAAGAAATATCCTCTTTTTTCCGCCTATCTGGAAAATATAATGGAATATATTTCAAAATAAAAGCATGTATAGTTTATCGAGACAAAGAGGGTTACAATAAATGAAATAGACTGGGTTAACGTAATGCAATCCGTTGGCTCTTCCAGTACGGCCCTTGAAGGTGATGATATTATTTTAGGGGTCAAATGTCCTTTTTGTAATTGCTCCATGTGGTCTCCGCAGACCTTCCGCAAAGCCCCCTCTTTCCTCCCTTCCCATCCTGATACAACTAAAGTGACCTTTTTCGCTATAGCTGACAAGCATGAATTAAAGGCGACCCTTTAAAATTACAGAGAAATATGCAGTCACTTTGAAAAGGGTTTCACCTTTCTGGACAGTAAGCCATTTTCTCACATTACCAGAGACTTTGTTTTTCAATTTACAGCTCTCAGACAATTCCTTTCCCATCTAACACGCGGCAAATGAATCCGTTAAAACACCCAGCTGTCTGAGAAATACTGAAAATTTAATGTATGTTAAAAGGGTATTAAATTTCCAAGCAAAATTTACATGGGAATATGACATTAAAATATTTTTAGCTCGCAGAAACCCGGGGGCTTAAACATTATAATATAGACAAATTTTATCATTTTAAAATGAATTAGCATTGCAATATTTCTTATGTATTCATGTTGAGTTAATGCATAAAGATGTAAAAATAGCTTCAGGCAGTTACTCTAGTGACATTGAAATCACACGCTGGAAATCCGCATCACTTAGGAATGCGTGAACTCTGCAAGCGAACGGCCGGCCTTAATGCAAGGACCTAAATGGCTTTTAAACAAAATATATAGTAAGTTGGTATGTATTAAAACATCTCTAGCTGGCGGCTTCTAGGCGGCTTAGCAGCTAAGTGGTGAAATATAATAGTCCCACAGCTTATGGTAAAGCAGAAATTTTTAAGTCTAAAAGTCAGGTTATTTGCAAATCTGTAGCTGTATTCTACAGCAAAGTACAAGAGGAGTTTGTGGTAAAGGGGTATTCTGATCACAGCAAGTTACTCCCCTATTCTGTAATTTGCTCAGCATGTGGGTGTGACTGCAGGGACCCCATCAAGAGAATTGTGGTATTTTGCACCCCAGTTTGAATGGAGTGGCAGGTCCAAAATTTACCATTCATTATGATGGGTGCTGACAGAGATACCTGAGTGCTGTACTTAGGCTATCTGTGGTGGTACAATTTAAATGGATGGAGTGGCAGCATGCAAGTCCGACCTGCCGCTCCAGGCAAATTGGGGTCCAAAACCACAGTTCTTGTGATCAGTGGAGGTCTCCGTGGATGGACTCCCACCGATCAGCAAGTTACCACTCATATTGTGAATAGGAATCAACCTGTGACTGGAATACTCCTTTAATGCAAACTCATCTTAGTATGGAATATAGTATATGGCAGCTATAAATTGTGAAAATAACCTGACTTTTAGACTTAAAAAATTCTGCTTGAACATAAGAGGCAGGACTATTATATTTCACCACTTTTATACATATATATTTTTCATTTGGGTACCTGAAGAGGAGATTGGATGGCCATACATTTTTTGAGCTTAATCCCCAGAAAAATAACTTGAGGGGGTGCAGAGGGTGCAGTTGCACCGGGGCCCAGGAGCCTCAGGGGGCGCATTTGCACTGGCACCAGTATTGAGATTGCAGCTTCCATCTGGCCCATTATCCAAAGAGATTACTCTAACCACACTAAGGCTGATTAAACTCCATAGCACCCGTAACCATAACTATCAAGAATTCGTTGTAGGCAGTGGCGTAACTAGGAATGGCGGGGCCCCTTGGCGAACTTTTGCCATGCCCCCCCGACCAATACCGAAGACCTTGACCGACCGACCCCCCGCTGCATTCCTGTGTGCTCTATTATGCCCCGTAGTGGCGCCTGCACACAGTATTATGCCCCATAGTGGACCCTGCACACAGTATTATGCCCCATAATGAACACCCATGAACAATTATTATACTCTGGGATATTTTCAGACCCCAGAGTATAATAATCGGAGACCCAGAGGAGGATACAAACATAAAAAAACACTGTTACTTACCTATCTCTGGATCCACTGCAGTTTTTGGTGGTGTCAGACATCTTTAATGATGTATGGACGTTGAATGACCCGTGACACAGATCCCGGTCAAGTGATATCAGGGTCGTCAGACAACTAGGCCTAGTATGTATAATGGTAGACATATATAGAAGCAAATACAGATAGATAGATAGATAGATAGATAGATAGATAGATAGATAGATAGATAGATAGACATTGATGTGCTGTATATACTTACACATATACCCATCTACTCACACACATACTTTCATATACAACATATACACACACACCTATCTACACACATACAGGACTCAAACAGTATATAAAACATATAATGTAAACAGATATACACATCTCTACTTATTTTATTCAAAAATATACTCACATTTGGCTGAATGGCTGGGTGCCCAGGACATGGAGGAAACTTCTGTGCAGTTCTGCCTGGCTACATCGCACGGGACTTCTCCTCTCATACTCCGATGCAGAAGAGGGGGGGAGGGCGGCACAGGAAGCTACTGTGTGCGAGGAAACTTTTACAAGAAGCGATCGGCAGCCCCTGCAACTGCAGATGATTTCTCTGCTGCCGATCTTGTCCTTATGGTAGGGAAAGTATTGTGCCCCTGAGGGTGTGGGGACCCTGGACAATTTCCCAGTTTGCCCCCCCTCCCCCCTAATGCTAGCCCTGGGGCCCGTTACCGGCTGGTGTAACTCCAGCTGGTAACAGCCTATTAAGGAAAAAAAACCTGCAAGGGTAGTGGTTGTCGCCGGGCCCCCTAATGTACCGGGACCTTAGGCAGCCGCTACCCCTGCAGTTACGCCACTGGCTGTAGGGATGAGGTAGGGGGCCCTGGACAACAGATTGAACTGGGGCCCACAAGACTTTAGTTACGCCACTTCCTACAAGTGTATGTGGATCTCAAAGTTTTGACAATACTGTATGTAAAGTGGAGTGCCACATACAAAATATGCAGAAGCATTTATTTGAATGGCTACATGTAATGCCAAATTTCTCATGTAGTGGCCACTGCAGGAGAACCGAGTAGTTAATGGTAATGTAGTGAGACAATCCTTTTATGGTTTAGGTTATACTGGTGAACTTACACTATATGGGAATCATACTCATAATAATCTAATAATTGGAATCACTCACTTTAAAAACAGAAGTGTACTCACTCAGACTATGGGATGTCATACAACAGAGCATGCACTACTTAGAATTAACAAAAAATCTTTCATCTAGATAATACTGTGTATGAGAATTGCTAATATCTAATATCCTATTGAATATTTCATTGTTACTGTCTTTTATTGTTCCTGATTATTATTTTCACCCTGGCCACAAGTCCTAATATTATACTCCAAATGTAAAGCACCATGCAATTAATGGTGCTATAGAAATAAATAATAATAATAATAATAATATACTGAAACTTGCCAATTTTTTAGGGATTTTCACGGCCTCTACACGCCGATATGTGCATTTTCTCCCTTCCAAAAGGATGGTTTTAACACTGTTACCTAATAAAGGACGTTGTTTTAAGAAAAATTCGTCTGAGTGGTGAGTGCCCCCCTTTCTTTCTTTCTTTCTTTCTTTCTTTCTTTCTTTCTTTCTTTCTTTCTTTCTTTCTTTCTTTCTTTCTTTCTATATTTGAAGATATCTTTAGGGATTTTATTTGCAACAGTCACTTCATTAACATCAAAAACAAGAGAGATAGGTTTACAATAGAAGATAACACCAACTTATCATTACATCCACTACTGACAATAGATGATGTCAAAGCTTACTGCCCCTCCCTACACAGAGCATGTCTAGATAACGCTTTCATAGACTTCAATGGGTCATCTCCACTCTATTGCTGCACATGGCCATGAGACTGCTGTAAAGTGTATCACTAAACTGCTTTAACCAGAGCAGAGGTGAAGTTTAGGAAAGATGGCTGCCTAGACAATCATGTACAGAAAATAGAATAAAATAAATCTACATTCAGACAATAAAAATTAGTTGAGAAAAAAGTGATACATTTCATAATTTGGTTTTAATAAATATAAAATGGTAATACTTTATTTCAAATGAGTTTTTAGGGAAATGAAAATATACTTTTAGCTAAACATGTGGTCCTAAAAATGCCAAAAATTCTGTACACTTCTATCCAATTCCCCCTGTGGTTCCAATACTGACTATGTTGCTTTTCACTTCTTGGTGTCTTTAGACACCAAGTCTGGAGATGCGTACTCAGCCAATCACTGTTGTAGCAGTGACCCGTCTAAGGCAGTAATTGGCTTAGTGGACGTCTAAAGGCTTTACCTATGTGTCTGATAATGGGATGTAAATTCCAGCGGAGACCAGGCAGTGGCCAGTATAATTTAAAATTTTAGAACCCCATGTTTTGCACTGTTAGGGTGCTTCACACTTGCCCATTTTTGTCTGTTCTTCTGTTCAATCATAATAAAAAAAACAAGCTAATCAGTAAAATGGATTTATTAAATGACAGACTACAACTTTTCCCGAGGAACTCCATTGCATATAATGGGTCCGTTGGGTGTTGTTTTCTCAATTACTTTACTTGAAGGTTTTTTTGGCTCATGATTTTAGGCAGACTCTGCACTGGAGGCTCTGAATGGAGCCTCCAATAGACATGTGATTGCACCCTTAAATGGGCTTTCCCATGAACATAACTATATGTAAATTTGTAGACAAAGAGAAATATTTTTGCAAATATTAATAATTAAAAATTTGCAGAATTTTAAAGATTTTCTCTAACCAACTAAGTGATGACTATCTTGATTGTTTGCCAATGGATACGACCATGACTACAAAAATAGTTTTCTTCTCATGGCTAGGTTTCCAAAAAGCCCCAGACCTACTAAATTTTTGCATTCATGGTCGTATCTACTGATAACTAATCAAGACAACAGACTGTTACTATTAAGATAGTTAGAGAAAATCTTTACAATTCTTAAGTACTTATATACTCGAATATAAGCTGAATTTATAAGCCGAAAATATAAGTCGAATATAAGCTGAAAAAGCCCCCTCGGATTATTCTCGAGTGAGCAAACAAAAAAAATTATTATTTTTTATTTTTATTTTTTTAGGGGGGAGGTCTATGACCAGCAGCAATATCAATGTATAGCATCTCCCATAAAATAGTGGGGGAAAAAAGAAGCTTTAAAAAAAATAAAAAAAAAAATTAAAAGTTCTAAATCCCTCCTTTCCCTAGAATACATATTAAAGTAGAAAATGACTGTGAAACACATACACATTAGGTATCGCTGTGTCTGACAGTGCCCGGTCTACTGAATATAGGGGATCTGCAGTGCTCCTCTTCCGTTGGAAAGGGGTTAATAGGAGTACTGCAGATACCCTATATTCGGCCAGGCTGAATTCCAAGTGGGGGGGGGGAAGAAGTCCTCAAGCTCAGGGAAGGGGCAGACAGACAACCAAAACACGCCCTCCCCTTTCCCATTACCCAGCAACTACTGCACCCAAAAACTCCAACCATTTTAATTTTTGAAATGTTCCAGTAGCTGCTGCATTTCCCCCCCTAGGCTTATACTCGAGTGAATAAGTTTTCCCAGTTTTTTGTGGTAAAATTAGGGGCCTCTGCTAATATTCGGGTCGGCTTATACTCGAGTGTATACATTTTGTATTTGCAAAAATTGTATTTGCAAAAAATGTTTAACTTTTAATTGTCTACAAATCTAAATAGGGTTATGTTTATGGGAATACTCCTTTAAGAATCTTCAACAGTATCTTGATACAATAGATCATTCATTGCATGAATCTTCCAGTACAGTTACTATATTGTAACAAGAATCAACCAGAACAAATTTGTCAGAATCCAATCTATTATACATATTTCCTAAAGAAGATAAAAATTATAAATCATGTCTGAAGGGGCCTAAAAGAATAAAAACTAAGTTATTTGTGCATGTTTATTCCATAATCTTTGGGTTGGTTGAGTTTTATCTATAAGGCAGATTTATGTTTTATTTTCCTTTTCCTAATTCTACAAATTAAACAAGTCAAGTATGATTAAGATACAAATTCCCTTCCAATATAGCAAATTACTACTAATTAAGTTGTATATTTTATATTTTATAGCAGCCTTTCTACACACTAAAATTATTTTACTATCTTTTATATATCTCTTGATTTAGAACTAGTGCTATTTCGCATGCAATAACTTCAAATCAAGTTTGCTGTATTATGTCGGAGAGAAAGCAAAATGGAGATGTCACAGATTAAAAAAAAAAGCTAAATAACCGAGAAAATGGAAAATTAGGTTTGCTCATGTTCTCGACTGTGTCTGTACAAAAGTAAGTTGGGGAAAATAACTACTTTGCAGAGGAAGGAGTCTGGTAATTTCTTGCATTAGTTATTGGTGTTATATTACCCCATTTGTTAACATTGTCTTGAAAACACGACTCTGCTATTCCTCCAAACTCTATGTGCGATCCTGGTTTATTCTAGCTAGAAGGTAATTATTTATAAAATAACTATAACAAGTCATTAGCAATAAGCAAGCTATCCAGAAATTCTGCATTCCCCTGGAAAAAAAAACACAATAAATGTTTCATAATTAGATATATGCGGTTGAATAATTTCTCTTCTCCAGTACAAGAAGTACCTTAGTAGATGATCAGCGGGAAATGAGCCTTTAATCTTGTAACAAAATTAGCCGTAAATTAGAGACAGAGGTAATTTCTTATAGAAATTTACGGTGCTCAAAACACATGGAATATTTACAGGCAAAGCAAAGAAAGAATGTCCCAGGTTTATTTAATACTGCGGAATTACTGAAGACTGCCAATTGCCTGCAGATAGAACGACAAATGTACAAAGTGAGATAGAGAGACAGATAAACAGTCTAGAAATAAAAAAAGAATGACAGATATATAGATAGATACATAAAGCCGTAGATCCTCACCTGATGGAGAGCGATAGAAATATAGATGGTAAGGGTGAGACACAGACATGACTGACGCAAGGAGAAAACAATGGAGACAAAAGTTGATGGATAGTTAGATAGATAAATAGGTTAGATAAATAGGTAAAAAAAAGAGGATAGATAGATTATTGGAAATAAAATTTTATGCTTAATTAAATTCTCTAAAATATTCACTTTATTAATTATACAAAATTATGACTTATAATTATTATTATTATTATTATTATTATTATTATTATTATTATTTAAACCTAGTCACTATGGTAATTACAGATGGATCCTTACAGGTAGAAAGAAAGTATTTGTATCTTATATACAGTATTTTTATATATAAACCTTGACAATCTGGAGCTAGTGGGGGGAAAGAGAAATTTGGAGGGGTTCGGATTTCATATATAAAACTTAATAGGCTTGTAATGTGATCTAAAATATTAAAATTAGCAACAATAATAATATAAAAATAATAATAAATAATCATGTTATTATTTGAAATTTTTTTATGTTGATACATAGTATATCAGAATTATTCCTTAATAGTTACCAACATTGCTATAGTGACTGTAGTATAGTATTATAAGTACCAGTTAATTTGTAGTAATTGTTCACCACTCCTTCAATTATATATATATATATATATATATATATATATATATATATACTGTACATCTATCTATCTATCTATCTATCTATCTATCTATCTATCTATCTATCTGTCTATCTATATCTTATACCTGCATACCAGATGATACAGATAAAACACATAAATAATAAATAACATTGCGTTGCTATGATGCTTTCCCATGTTTTATGGTTAGATAAAATTAATATAGTAAAAAGTCATTAAAACAATTACTGTACATTAACATATAGAGAAAACCGACCGGGTTTTGAAGGCCGATATATAATTTGAATACATTTTGCCAATCTAGATAATAATGGAGTAATTTCATATCATTTTCATTCATTTCAATATGAATCATGGACACTTTGATTGTGTTTTTGTAGGACATTATGTGAAGCATATTTTAATTATATTGTGAGAAAAAAAAAAATCTGCAGCCCATTTCAAGCAGTGCAGCCATATAAAGAGTCATTTACGATGAGCCTGCTTGACTACAGAAATGTGTCCACAAACTAAAAGCCTGCATAGCAAATCTACTACGATGGCACATGAACAGACGGATCTGGCGCCGAGAAAGGTCAGCATAGGTATATCACAGAGGCACAGACATAACACTTAAAGAGCTCATTTTCTGAGAAATGTTAATTGCGTACGTGTAAATTCTTTCATGCATAAACTGCAATGGCAAATAGTTTGCAAATTACTATTTTTTCTTCCATTCTTTTGTGTATTTAATTTAGATTTTTTTAAAACTTTTATGTAAAATCTAGTAAATTGATTCGAACGGACCAGCCATAAAAGTAGAAATACATTTACCCCAGAATGGTCCAGGTAGTTGTATTTTTTTTTTTTTTAAATCTGATTATATCTAAACAAAATAAATAATGGCAAAAACTAAGCTTTTTTTCTTCATTAAAGCAAACAAAAATCAATAAATTAACAGTAATAGATTAAAAGATTTAGTAAAGGATTTGAAAATCTAAATTTGTATTTGGACCATCCCTTTTTCTTAGGGTTCAAGTCTATTATAGTCTACGGGGTCCGTGTTCTTTCACTGCACACCGCTTGTCAATGTGTTCGATAGTCCGTTCCGGGGGTCCCCATGTGGACTCCACCAAACGGATTACCAATGCAGATGTGAACAAGGCCTAAGGGTAGAGGTTTGAACTTCTATTGTGATGTTGTCTTGTTTTTATGGACATAAGGTCACTGCTATGATGAAAACCCCTACAGTATTGGTGGATCCTAGAATGGAATCAGGTGCCCTCTGGTATGCCTTGGATATAGTAGGTGGAGCTGCCCCTGTGACTTTTAGTATGAGACAACACCCACTATATCCATGTCAAACCAGGTGGGTTAGGGATTCATATAGGAGAGGCATTGTTAGCCTGTACTTCAACAATTCAACACCCAAAAATGCTGAGGCTCTTGGTTTGTTAGCTGTGGTGCACTGGCAAATGGCACAGTTTACACTCCCAAAGCCAAGGCAACACCACCTACTGGATCCATGGCACATCTAATTTAAACTACTGCATTCTAGTCACAACCCTACAGTATTAGCTAGTGTTCGACTGCTAACAGGTTTCAGTGGACAGAATAAAAATAGCAAAATATTGTACTTTTTTAAAATATAGATAGTGACATGGGAAATTAAAAATTAAATCATCAAAAATTATTTAAAAAAATGTTTGTTTGTTTTTTTGGTAATGCATTCCCTTAAGGACATCCTGAGTGTATGTTGTGGTTCCAAGATAAAGGTATAACAGGAAGGAGGGTAGACACAAGTATCAATATCACAGAATGGGAAAGAAAAAGCTGCTGCAAAGATCGTATGGTATATCAACCAATGTAAGTCAGAAGACCAATCGTAGTGACCAGCACAGAAAACAATCCATATCCAGTATCTCAGTGTCTTAGCATTAGGGGGAAGGCTTTTATCCAGTATACCAATAAGAGATATCACAACTTTGCTACAAGAGGAAATGAAATAAAATTGAGTTTGGACTCCCGACAATGATAGAATTCAAGTTAAATTTTAGGGATTGTCAGACAGAATAACACTTTTAAGAAATGGGCAAAAATGGCTGCTACAAATAAAATAAGCTTTCCCCGCTTAATGATCTCACACAACTTCATCTCAACGCTTACTGGGTATCTGCTGGTCTCTAAATTATGGACTCATCTCAACATACAGAAATGCAAAGAAAATGCCCACTCAGATAATAATCACTTTCACAATGGAGACCTCTATGTTTGTTATTTTACGGGGAATACAAGTATTTACTAAGACAGTTAAAATGTACCTGAGTTTTTAAGAAAAGTTGAAATATCTGCAGAGTTTTGTGGGGAATCTGCCCTCTGGCTGTATACATGACGTCTTATCAGCTTTTCTATTGCTAATAGCCCCATTATGGTTGCAGCATACTTTACTTTTTTCTCTGAAGCAGGGAGCATGTACAATACACAGCACTGTGCTCTCCTCCCCTATCCATTATTACTACTACTGGTTTCTTCACATGTAATTCTACCAAGAGTAACTAAAATAAAAAGCAAATAACTGAGAAATGCCCATGTGACTATAATATAGGAGATCCAGGGACACTAGACTCCAAATCCAGGTTATAATGCAGCTAAAAAGATCCTTGACACAGAAAAAGAGAAATCTGAGCATATTAAATGAAGGTTCTTACTGTGTATGCATAACATCCCATTAGCAAAAATACAAACAGCAAGAGGTAGATACAAGTACAGAGTAGACTTTTCTTATGCTGTGAGATGCTGCATACACAGTAAGCTGAGTAACGACATGTACAGGCTAAGAAGAGGGATCAGCTCCTCCCTCCTCAATTCATTGTGTAATGAAAATCAGTCCTTCTTCCCTCCACTCAATGTGAAACCATCTTGATGTTGAAGCTAACTATGGAAAGACCTTCCTTAGTGACAGGGAATGAACAGAAAATTAACTAAAAGGGACCTAATTGCAGCAACTTTAGACATGTTGTAGGTACAAAAAAGCAACATTCTTAAATAAAGTGTAATGCATTTTGGGCCAGAATTACATGCTCTATTATTTGATGGTAAGTTGTCTGAAAAGTTAGTGAACATTTAAATACAGGAGAATTGACAGAAATCCTTCAACTTTTTAGTGAAGGATCTATTCTGAGCAAATCATTTTTTCATGACTGTATTCTGAGAGCCATAACTATTACATTTTTCTGTCAACACGGCCTTATGAGAGCTTGTTATTTTCTGGATGAGTTTTATTTTGGTAACATTTTGGGGAACATATAATGCAGTAAAAAAATCTTTAGATAACTTTTTGGGAGGATGGAAAATAACAGGGATTCCACCTTTTTATGGCATTTACAATGACATCTAAATGATGTGGTGACTTTATTTTTTGGGTCGTTATGGCATTATCGTTTCTTTTTACGTAACTGTATGTTTACTTAAGAGATGAAGCAGATAGTTCACAATTACAATATCAGTCAGCCGAACAATGAAATGGACAACAGGAGAAATTTATACTAATAAAACAAGAAGTATACCAAAACCCAAATTTTCAGGTAATTTTTTTTCATTAGATGTTTAACTACTATTGAACAATAAAAGACTTTGTTGTTGATGTTGTTTAATTGTTGCAATATTCTGAGACCCATAACATGTTTTTATTTTTAATCATGAAAGAAATTCACAATTTTTTTTTTACTAGGTAAGTACCATTGGTTCTATGGGCTGTCTGCCATGCCAACCCACTGTTAGCCTGCAATCGCATTACAAGAGTGCCAACTGGTTGACAGAGTAAGGTGAATAGTATAGTGTAGAATGTATATATAATACACCAAGAGTTGCGAGGGAATGAACAGACTCTTGTGGTAAAGGTTCTTGTCATTTTATATCTTCCCAACGAGACCCCTGAGTTGGCTCACTACCCCAATCCTTTGAAGATGGTGGCATAGCATGACCTATCCTTCTTCCTTTGATAGCATTGCAGAGTATATTAGGTGGTTGGTGGCCTAGATGTACATCATCATTGGATAATATGGGATATTGTCATGGGATAATATGACGCCAAAATGAGTTGTCCCTCCACTCTTCATAGATATAACTTGCTTTCATGAGATACGCAGCCTCAGTAATGACACGAAGAGTAGATAGAACAGGCCTTCGTCTTAAGTGGAGGCACAATTTATGCTTGTAAAATAAAGATGGTCTTCCTTTAATTTCTTTATGCAACTGGCTGGACACTGGGTGGTTGTTAATGCTGGGACTAAGGGGGTCTTATATTAAAAACTGAACTATGGATGGAATGCAGTTAAAAGGGGAGTGCATATAATAATCAAGGACTTGGTGAAGGAGGGGAAGAAATGGGTTAAGTAAATGAACGATTGTCTATCCTACAAATTTCATGATGAATGTTTTTTAATTGGGTAGAATAGGTAAAAAAAATAGCATTACTTATCCAACAGATTCCCATTACAGGTGACTGCTGTTTCAGTTCTTACTTGGTCCTGCTGTTCTCTAAATCCTAATGCTGTCTCAACACGTAGGAAATGGTCTCTAAAGCTACATTCACATCTTCAGCGGAGTCTTCATTGGAGACTTTGTCGCAGTGCCCGATGAAAATTGGCAAAGAGTCCTGCATGGAGGACTTTTTTTCTACAATGGTTTCAGTTTTATAATGACAGACAATCAACGGACCCCATTATGGTCAATGAGATTGGTTGGATTCTATGTGTTACCGCTGTTTTAGAAGTCCAACTGTCTGTTGTTTGGGGTTCCCCAGATGGACCTGAACAACCAAGAAGCAACATTTGTATGATACTAGTATTAGTGTAAGCCAATCACTCCCGAGGCACATGACCACTGTGGACAGTAGCCAGTCATTTCCTGTGGAACTAGGAAGTAGAGAGCAGCAGGGGACCCAGGAGGTGGTAGAACAGCAGCAGAAGAGGATTAGTGAGTGTAGCTCCTGTAGATAGGTCATCAATATCCATTAACTAGGGGTCTCAGACAACTCTCTTTTTTTTAAATGGAATATTTTTTTTAATCTGTAAGGGCAATTTGGGTCAATAATCTATCCACATGTCCCAAATCACCCTGTTATAAGCCAGCTGGCCCGCAATAAAAATAAAAAAGCTTTTTACTCACCCTGCCGCTGTACTCCTCGCGCTGACGCAGTTATTCACTGAAGCCAGAGGCGTACACCTTGACTTCAGTGTGCGAGTCCCATAACTCGAGCACTTGTCCAGTGAAGCCAGGGTGTACTTCCTCAGCTTCACTGAAGAACTGCGTGTGCACTGGGAACACTAGAAATGAGCCCAATGAGACTTATCAGACTCATCTCTAGGTAAGTATAAAGGTTTATTTTTTTAAGTTTAATCTGATTTTATTAAAGTTTTCAAATATAATAGAAAGACAAAAACAAAACAAAGGTGAGGTGGCTCGCAGGCCTTGTTTTGGCATTGTAAAATAGGCTAAGATTTTTTTAAAAAAAGGGGATGGAAGGCCCAAAAGTACAGGGCCACGAAAACAACATTGATACATATATGGGGGAAAACAAACGGACAAGGGGAACACACATGAGGAACTGCATTCGGGAGAGCGCATACAGGAAAAGAAAAGGAGGAGGGGGTGCAATAGAGGAAAGAAGGATGACCAGCACCCTCCTCCAGGGGAGGGAGATAGAGGACAAAAAGATATTACTACATCAAGAGGAAAAAGAGGAGAATTCAATGGAATCCTGTAACACCACCCACGACCGCCAGAGAGCCTCAAACTTGGAGGGGTCAGGGGAATCCTCAGCCACAAGAGGCTCCATTCTCCTTATTAGGAGAAGCTCCTGTAGAAATTCTACCAGAGAAGGCGAAACAGTGCTCCGCCAATGTCTGGGAATGACAATTCTAGCAGCCGTGAGAAAATGTCGTAGGAGGTCCTTCTTCACTGCCAAAATCCTGCCAAAGATAACTGAAAGAAGGGCCGTTTGGGGAGTCACTGCAACAGAATGACCACACACTTTAGCATAAAGGGTGAACATGGCATCCCATTGTTTATTTTAAATGTGGGCACAGATGGATTTAAAACTGGGCAATTTAGGAGACTAAACTCCCAGTCTATAAGACCTTGTGGGTGGTTTACTGTCCCAAATCAACCTGATAGGTTCCCTTAAAAAAAAAAACAACAACAACAAAAACACTGCTACTATACTGTATAGTTTCCGACTACTTACACTGTAGCAATGGCACTGGGAAACTGCAGCTTTCACTTCAATAAGAGTAAAGCTGCTTTTAGCCATATACCTTGTATATGGCTTCTGGTAGCCGTATGATCTGATTGGTGGAGGGTCTGGATGAGAGCACTGCTACATCTCGGCATAGGAATGCATTGACCAGCGTTGATTGGCCGAATGCCATACAGAGTACAACATTCGGCCAATCAACACTGGTTCTGCTGGAGGAGGTGGAGTCTAAGATCGGTCCACAGCAGTCTCCATTCTGGTCCGATCTTAGACTCCGCCTCCTCACAGACGAGCCTCTGGTAGAACCAGCGTTGATTGGCCAAATGCTGTACTCTGTATGGCATTCGGCCAATCAACGCTGGTCAATGCATTCCTATAGGAAAAAGTCAGCTCCCGCATATCACAAGCTGACAGGGATACCGACGTAATACAGTGACTTGGGTATGTTAGATGCCCCCAGACATGCTTCCCCTGCTGTCCCAGTTGCATTCCAGAGGTGTTGGCATCATTTCCTGGGATGTCATAGTGGACTTGGTGACCCTCCTGAGTCGAACAGTGGTTTCCCCCTAAACGAGTATTTATTCCCCATAGACTATAATGGGGTTTGATGTTCGATTGAACAGTCGAGTATTGAGCAGCTACTCGAATCGAACTTCAAACATTTCACTGTTCGCTCATCTCTAATTACAATGCTAATGCATGGCAATACATTGTCATTTCTTTTGCAGGCGGCATAGAGCAGCCTGCAAAAGAATATCACTGCAGACAAGCCGGGAGCCTTTACAAGGTTCCTGGCTGTCATACCAACATGACGTTGGCCCTGGTGCATTCTCCGGCGATCACCGGCAAAATGGCGGCGCCCATGCGCCGCCGGGAAAATGGCGCCTCGGTCAGCTTTGACCGATGGGCCGGAGGAGTTAATGACTCCAATCGGTCCGGGCACTGACCGGAGGCATTAGTGCTGGGTGTCTACTGTACTTAAACTCTACTGTAGTTAAACACCCGGCGGGAAGGGGTTAAGAACTGTGTGTCATACCCTTGTACAGCTTTGTAAGGTACTTTTCATTTTTTTTATAAATATTTATAACAAAACCATATATAAAAACAACAAAACAAGACCCTTAAGACCAAAGGGGGTCCGAAACAAAAGTATAAACAGAACCAAATGTGTCAACCAACAACATTACAAAGCAAATCGGTAGTCACAGTGCGATTAAAAACCATATTCAATCAGACAAAAGAAAAAGAAAAGAGCGAAGGGAGAGAAAAAAGAGAAAAAAAAGGAGGGGGGGAGATGGGGGGGAAGGGGAGCACAGGGGCAGTGAGCGACCCCAGCCCCAGACGCGGGAACAAGGTCACCAGAATGGCCTCAACCCAACAGATCTCGATAGGGTCGAGTACCCTGGAAGAGAATCCATGGTGTCCAAGCCTCCATAAAGGCATCGTACGCATCCCTCAGGGACGCTGTAAGGTCCTCCATATACTGGATGTCCTCCATCCAGTGGCAGACAGAGGGCGGACAAGACGATTTCCAGAGCGCCGGGATACAAGCCCTAGCGGCATTAATCATGTGACGCAGGGCAGATTTGCGATAAGACCGCAGAGGGAGGTCTGAGAGGTGGCACAGGAAGAGGGCCGGCGTACAGGGTAGGGAAATCTGAAGGATTTGTAAGGTACTTCCCATCCATTTTGTTAATCTACAGTGCCACTATCCCAAGCTATTGCATGTTCGTATTTTAGATTCTTGTGTAGGATCATACTATGTCTTATATACTCCATATGCTTTGACTTTTAGCTGAGCTCTCTTGTTCATGTAGTTCCCTGTCTGCATACAGCCATCTCAAAATAGTATATAGCCTACTAGTTGCTAAGTGGGCCTTGTATACACAACCAAAATAAATCAATAATAAAGTTTAATTAAATTATAAAAAAAAGTCAAAGCATAAAGAGAAATTACGAGCAAGATCCGGTACGGACCTGCAGGTGGCAGTCACGGTGTACAAAGGAGCACAAACTCCACTTTGTCTATTTACAGAACAATGGCACATTAGCGTCTGCTGCCCTTAAGCAAGAAAAATTCTTTCATGATCGCGCTGATAAAATAGCATGTGCCCTTGTGAGAGCCTTCCGTTTTCAGCGATGTCCTTTGAAAAATACCAAATTGGAAGGGTTAGTATCTTGCTGTTAACTGTGCATATAATAAGGTCAGTCGCTCCTTGGAATTGCTGAAGTCATAGGAAGACCCTTCAGTCGAGGTGTCTGCTTTACAACATATCATGTGCCATATGTCTATAGTGCTGTTCTTCTCTTTTGTTCTTATCTATAACCTCAAAAGTCAAATATGTATCCTTTTATATCTACTGAATTACAGGTAGAACTGATCTTATATACACAGTATCAATGCTTATGGGTGCATGTGTTTTATGTAATATTATAATCTAGTCACCTAGTGAAGTGCGTTACATTAATATGTGCCCTAGAAATGGATTAATGGATGGAAGGGATCCATATTTAGGAAAACAGATAGAGAATAGAAAGACAGATACATAGATATGCAGATGGATGGATAGTTTATAGATAATGGAGAAACAGCTAGATAGCTATGTAGATGTAAAGACAAGTACATAGATAGTTCATAGATAATTACATAGCTAGATATGGGAAAGACTTATAGATAAGTATAAATTACACGGATGGATAGATACAAGAAGAACAGTTAGATAGATATGCATATGGATAGATAAATAGTTTATAGATAATAACATAGCTAGATATGGTAGTTATGAGAAATATGTTTAGATAGATAATAGATAGGCATAAATGATATAGATGGATAGGTAAATAACTATAAAGAAACAGAATGAAAGGCAGTTAGATAGATATGCATATGGATAGATAAATAGATTATAGATAATACATAGCTTGTTAGGTAATAGAGAGACTGATAGATATATAGATGTATACCTACTTTATAGATAATTATGTAGATATAAGAATTAGATAGATAGATAGATAGATAGATAGATAGATAGATAGATAATACACGGTTAGATAGGAAGATAGATAGATAATATACAGATAGATAGATAGATAGATAGATAGATAGATAGATAGATAGATAGATGGATGGACAGATGGATGGATGGTTGGATAGATAGATGGAAAATACCATCCAGTTACTCCTGAGTTAGTGAAAAACATAGAGAGCACTTTACTCTCCTATGTAACCTTCCAGCTTTAGGCACTATAGCCTTTCTCAAGCTAGGTAGAAATTATATGGATAGATAGATAGATAGATAGATAGATAGATAGATAGATAGATATCGATAGATGATTGATCGGGGGGGCTCCATATAGTATTACAGAAATGGGTACAGGTTAAAACGGGTGCATACACAACACATTGTATTATAAAGATGATTCCTGATGTGGCTTGCAGTCGGCCATATCACATCTATGGAAAAGTAATGGTTTAGGTTTGGATGTTGGCCTCCAACCCAATCAAGTGTTCATATTTGCAATTCCACAATAAAGAGATTATAGGTATGGGGCAAAAAGATTACAGGTCTGGGGAGATAGATAGATAGATAGATAGATAGATAGATAGATAGATAGATAGATAGATAGTTTGACTACTGCTCCAACCCATTCATTTGCCCTTCCAACATGAGAGAGGTAATATGCAACAGAGATTAATAGGTGATAGATTAGAAACAAATAGAGATAAATAGAGATTAGCTAGAAAGATAGATCGAAAGACAGATGAGATACAAAGATATGTATGAAATACAGTGGAAACTGCACAGAGGGCAACCTCTTTGAACATCCTTAAAGGGATTGTCCACTTTCAGACCAATATTGACAGACTGGTGTCGAATAAAAAGTTGTACAATTTTCCAATCTATTTTATGTATCAATTCCTCACAGTTTTCTAGATCTTTGCTAGTTGTCATTCATTCTGTTACTACTAGTGGATAAAACTCTGACCATGGTCATGTGATGTACGGTCCCTGGTCATGTGATGTACACACAGTTGCACAGCTCATAACCAGGCAGATGTCTGATTACTGTGCAGTGACCATAAGGACCTGTGTGATTACCACATGACCATGGTCAGAGTTTTATCCACTAGAAGTAACAGAATGAATGACAGCAAGCAGAGATATACAGAAAGTATATTGGATAAACTGTATAACTTTTTATTATACAAACCATAACATTTGTCTGTCAATATTGGTCTGAAAGTGGACAACCCCTTTAAGGCTATGTTCATATCTATGTTGGGAGCTCTGTTTAAAAACATGAATGAAAAAGTATTGCATTCATACAGGTATTTTTAGTCTGGCAAAAATAACGGGTACCCAACAGACCCTATTATAGTCAATGGATTGCCTTGGGATCTGTTGTGGTCCATCATTAGATGGCTCCATCTTTACTGTTTATTCTATTCTTCTGTAGGAAAGGGATAAACAACATATACGTAAATCCAGTCTTAAGTGGACAGGGGATGATCTTTTTGTTCCACCATATATTATGTATATTGGCCATTCTTTCTGAGATGACCACCTATTGACTTTTGATGACTTTTAAATTTTCAGTTTGGTGTGGGTGTGTCTAGATAGATAGATAGATAGATGGATAGATAGAGAGATAAATAGGTAGATAGATATGAATTGAGTGAACTGCAGAAGTTATTTATGTGATAAATACATTATATATATATATATATATATATATATATATATATATATATATATATATATATATATATACACTCACCGGCCACTTTATTAGGTACACCATGCTAGTAACGGGTTGGACCCCCTTTTGCCTTCAGAACTGCCTCAATTCTTCGTGGCATAGATTCAACAAGGTGCTGGAAGCATTCCTCAGAGATTTTGGTCCATATTGAACATGATGGCATCACACAGTTGCCGCAGATTTGTCGGCTGCACATCCATGATGCGAATCTCCCGTTCCACCACATCCCAAAGATGCTCTATTGGATTGAGATCTGGTGACTGTGGAGGCCATTGGAGTACAGTGAACTCATTGTCATGTTCAAGAAACCAGTCTGAGATGATTCCAGCTTTATGACATGGCGCATTATCCTGCTGAAAGTAGCCATCAGATGTTGGGTACATTGTGGTCATAAAGGGATGGACATGGTCAGCAACAATACTCAGGTAGGCTTTGGCGTTGCAACGATGCTCAATTGGTACCAAGGGGCCCAAAGAGTGCCAAGAAAATATTCCCCACACCATGACACCACCACCACCAGCCTGAACCGTTGATACAAGGCAGGATGGATCCATGCTTTCATGTTGTTGACGCCAAATTCTGACCCTACCATCTGAATGTTGCAGCAGAAATCGAGACTCATCAGACCAGGCAACGTTTTTCCAATCTTCAATTGTCCAATTTCGATGAGCTTGTGCAAATTGTAGCCTCAGTTTCATGTTCTTAGCTGAAAGGAGTGGCACCCGGTGTGGTCTTCTGCTGCTGTAGCCCATCTGCCTCAAAGTTTGACGTACTGTGCGTTCAGAGATGCTCTTCTGGCTACCTTGGTTGTAACGGGTGGCTATTTGAGTCACTGTTGCCTTTCTATCAGCTCGAACCAGTCTGGCCATTCTCCTCTGACCTCTGGCATCAACAACGCATTTCCTCCCACAGAACTACCGCTCACTGGATGTTTTTTCTTTTTCGGACCATTCTCTGTAAACCCTAGAGATGGTTGTGCGTGAAAATCCCAGTAGATCAGCAGTTTCTGAAATACTCAGACCAGCCCTTCTGGCACCAACAACCATGCCACGTTCAAAGGCACTCAGATCACCTTTCTTCCCCATACTGATGCTCAGTTTGAACTGCAGGAGATTGTCTTGACCATGTCTACATGCCTAAATGCACAGAGTTGCCGCCATGTGATTGGCTGATTAGAAATTAAGTGTTAACGAGCAGTTGGACAGGTGTACCTAATAAAGTGGCCGGTGAGTGTATATATATATATATATATATATATATATATATATATATAAACTTTTATTTGTAGTCCTATTTTGTAGGCTTTGCCTCTTCAATAACATATTCATAACCTGTCTTGCACCTTGTCTAAAGTTTATTTAAGGTGCGGTGTGTTTAACATGAGTGACATTAGACAACAAGCTGGGATTTACATACATGTGCAGCGTGCCTGGCGAGCTCCAGACTAAAGCAATGACAGAGACAATTGTGTAGAGCCTAGATAAATCAAATTAATTCTGCGGTGCGATGCTATGGAACACATCAATGTCTCATAAATATATGATAAAAAATAATAAACTCCGGGAGAACTACAAGCATTTAATGCAACGGGTGATAGATTTTGGGGTGAAACATCTGTCATTTCACAAAGGATTGATTCAGCGTTGTCACACGGCTATATGACCTTCCTATTGTAGAGAAAGAACTACAGGAGTGTGCGATACTTCTCAGTGAAGGACGCATATAGACATGACATTACGAGATGCATTAAACCCTCTGCCACACAGTATATCAAAGCCCTCGCTAAACATATTGCTCCGGCTCCCTCTTGCCCTGAGAAATAGAAGGGAATGTTGTGACATTTGTATCATATCACCGCTAAAGACAGAAGGAATACACCCAGATGGATAGCGCAGGTTTATCAATTTAGCAGTAGGCAGGTGTTTCATTCTGCAGGGTAATATATTTGAATCACTGCGTGAAAATATAAATGATTATTATGCCGTACTAGAAACCTGCACGGTATTTAAAAAATGGATATTGTAACATTTATTACATGAAAAACGGCAATAAAATACATCTTCGGTGCCACAGTTGGTTCGTAACATCCGTCTTGTTTGCTTTCAGGCGCCGCTTCTTGCCCACCAAGGCTTACAATCTAAAGACAAAGGGTAAGGGCTCAGCGTTGATAATGTCACCACCAGCGAACAAAGCTTTTCTATCTATTTATAGGTCATTTTGATATTACAAATGCTCCGTTATCTCCCCTTCCCCTGCCCCCCCTTCTTTGGCTTATTCTGCTGAGAGAGTGAAAAGTTCATTTGATGTTCAGCGATGTGCCTGGTTGGCGCTTAGGATTACAAGAGTAATATTAATAAAATATAAAGCCTTGGATATTATACAAAGTTCAGCGTACAAGAGAACACACATGGGGAGTTATGCAAAGCGCCAGGCTTTTACTGCGTGTGCCCTTTTAAGCGGTTTTATTCTTTTGTTTCAAGGAGATAATTTGCTCTCTTCTTCTCTTTTGCTAAGAAAGTCACCTCATTATAACGTGAAAAATATCAGGATTAATTAGGCAGAATGGGAGCGCTAATGAGATCGTCAACAAGTCACCTCCGAGAAATGTGGAGAACTCTGTACCATGGAGACAGTTTAGTGTAAAGTCAGCTCAGTCTGACGAGAAAGTCCCCCGCACTCCCTGGCACCGTGCGGGCAGGCAAAGTGCTTTTACGAAAAAGAGTTTATTCTATGATAAATGACATTTTTGGAGGGTCAGATGCAGAAACAACAATTAAAAAAAATATTAATAGGTAGTGCCGCACAAAGGACAATCTGGGACAAGGTCACTTCATTTTGCCTGGTTGTAATATAGCGGAGGGTGACGTCTGATGTGAAAAATTATAGCAATGTTGGTTTTAAGTGACTTCTCTTATGTGCCCTCCTTGGATTACAAAATAGTATTGTTTGCCAAAAAATGCTATAATGTTTCATTACGATAATTGTCTTTGTTCATAAACTTTGAAACATTGCAGAATGGAAATGGATACAAAACAGGGGTGAAAATTGTCATTTCCGCTTGAAAGTAGTCAATAGAGCTTTTTGTGTACCAATACGTATGTGTATTGTATATGTGTATGTACCTATCCTCTACACTGGACTGTCTAGACATGGGTGTAACAAGATAACCAGTATTTCTAAACATCATGATTTCGATATAGTCTTTCATGAGATTTCTATACTATATGTGTTTGTGGCCACTTAGTGGTTAGGTTGTGAATTACAGCCTGTTAATGGTTTTGCTAACAAGTTGTGTTAGTGTATTGAATTGGTTTTATGACAAAACTGGAGTCCTTAACTTTCAATTAGGCCGGTGGAGATGGAACCCCCCCCCCCCCCCATAAAACATACTCACCTTTCCCTGGTCCTCCAGGCGGGGTCTGGTCCTGCTGCACGGCTGTTTTCTTGCAGTAGAATTCCTCGCCTGCTGTAAGGCTGATTGGCCCCAGCGGTTACCTGTGGTGGGGACTTCTGCCAGAAGGTAACAATGAAGCTGTAGGACCAGACTGCATGGGTAGTCACCAGAACACCAGGGACAAGTGAGTATGTTTTTGTATGTTTAAATTAAAAAATAAAATATTAAATTTTAGCCTGGACAACCACTTTAATGTGGGTGAGACTGGTGACAGCCATTGCCCCCATTCACTTTATTGTATTGCTGTATCTCTGGTGAGTACCTCAAATTTCATATGCTACTAAAGCGAAGGTATCACCATTTGGTGCAGACCCAACCAGTCAGAGACAGGGACACAAGTCTTGCAGCAAAAAACAATTTATTAAAAAAAAAAACCAAGCAAAATAAATAAACCTTTGCATCAGACACAGGATAAGCAAAATGAAATACAGCCTTAACTTCAGGCAAAAGGCAAAACAAAAACCCTGCCCATCCAAGCTCTAACTAAATATTAACAAAGCTAGCTATACGTGTGGCCTACGACCAACCACACAAACAAAACAAAGTAGCACAGTATTGTCTCACCAGACTCTCAGTGTTTCAAGACAGACCTCGGCACTTCCTCTCCTCCCAGGATCTGCCCTGAAGTGAAGGCTCTGCAATCTTTTATGGCCCAGTAACAAGCCTATGACCCACACCTGGGCTGCAGCTTATTCAAGATCCACTCTGGACTACACATAGGTCAGGAATCTGGGAGAGATATACCATGACTGCAGCACTCTGCCTGTCACCTTCTCACGACACACAATTGGAAATTTGAGCTTTATATGCAACACAAACTCCCAACTGCGTTTTCACCTGGTGAAATGTCCATTGTGTTTTAAACTAGAGATGATCTTAGCTTACATATGACACCAGAACCAGGTGTTTTAGGTGGTACAACACTGGAGATACAGCTATTTGAAGTGACTCCCCACCTTGAAGTATACTGAATGCAAAAGAGTGTATCGCAAGTCCATACATGCCAGTCCATTTAAACCCATCTGGTGTCCTACATGTGTCCTAACAGGGGCGCTGCCCATGGAGCAGAGACCAGCATGCAGACACACCTATTACTATATTTTGAGGATTCAACCACTTTGTTAAGCATGCTTGACAAAGACGACAGACCCAACAGGCGTGTCTGCGTGCTGATTTCTGCTCAATATGCTGCATCTCTGTTAGTAAATGAGTAGCGGGAATCCATTCTTACACAGGTTGAATTAAACACTGCTTAAGATTGTCTGTGTGGGCGGAGGGCATTGCGAGACCACAATGTCAATGACACTGTTACACATCTGTAAGACCTGTGTCTTGGAGCCCCCATGTTTTCTACTCTTGCCACCTAGAAGGACCCTGCACACAAACATATAAGCTTTCTCTGCTCATTTACACTATGGCATCTAATTTTGCATTGTGTAAGTCCATACTATAGGTGAAGAGCATTTAACATCCTTACTAACCCTCTTGCTATTTTTAGGAGACCCCTACAATAATGGGGGTCTCTTCAGCATGTCTACATTGATTGATTCATACATTCTTTGATAACGTCTTTCCCCTGGTGTTGAACTCTAGTAATACAACTTAGTGTCAGAACAGGAAGTAACGGGCTAGCTAGTTGACTAGTGTTCTTGAAGCAGGGGATGGTCAATAAGAATTGAGTTAGTAGAGTGATCATGAGCTCTGGTCGCGGTAGTTGCCGTATATCTCTATCTGTCTAGCACTGGATTAAGGCTATGAAACACAAGGCACACAAAGGTTCATATTAGAAGAGAAGAGTTATAGAAGTCAAGAGAAATACCAGTATATTAGAAACATACAGTAATTGCACCTATATATTTGTATAATAGCTATGAAGCCATTGTCAGAGTGGGGTTCTAGTTGGTGTGGCAGCATATAGTGTGCACTCGTGGCATTCTGCACAATGGCTTCTGCGCTCACGGGAGGTGCCAACAGCAGAACACCCTATGATCTTATTTTTTAGTAGATCTTTGGAATAAAAAGGGTTTGTCCAGAGCAGACAACCCCCTATTAACCATCCAACAAGTTAGTAAGGGCTCGTTCACATCTGCGCCCGGGGTCTCCGCTCTGCAGGTTTCCGTTTCCTGCCCGAAACTGGGCAGGAGACGGAAACCTGCAGTCATTTTACAAACCCATTCATCTGAATGGGTTTGAAAAGTGTCCGGCCGTGAGCGCCTGTGAGTGTTTTATGCTCTCCGTGGCTAAACGTTTTTTTTTAACCGGACACAAAGTCGGATATGCAGGACTTTGTGTCCGGTTTAAAAAATAAAACGGTTTCGCCGCGGAGAGCATAAAACGCTCACAGGCGCTCACTGCCGGACACTGTCTGACAGGTTTCCATCTTCTGTCTGCAGAAGACGGAAACCTGATAACGGAGACCCGAACGTTGGTGTGAACCCAGCGTAACAGTGGAGGTTTGAGGTTAGAAAATGTATAGGGACCTTATCCTAACAGGGTCCGGGACTTCTCTTCTTCCGGTGAAGGGGTAATGTCGGTGTCTGTCGGAATCTATTTATTCCTCACTCCCACTCCCCTTCACCGCTGGCTATTCGGTGTAACCTGGATGTTAGTTCTCCTCTCCTGAATTCTGTGTGTCTCGTGCCTGACTTCTTGGTTCTGTCTCTGCTCTTGTCTCCTGACTTTGTACCTCTGCTCTCTCCTCCTACGACCACCTTGCCTTTAGATTCCTGCTCCTTGATTACGATTTAGTACTGCTCTGCTCTCCTGTTACCGACCTGGCTTGTTTGACCTCTCTTCTGGATTACCCGTCTGCAAGGTGTGACCTCTTGTTGACAGCTTGGACGATTACTCTATTGGTGTACTGCTGCCACCTTCTGGTTACTGCCAACTGCTGCTTTTTGCATCTTCAAACCTTCATTCTGTCTCGGGAAGTTTTCCAGTAAGTGGGTCCAGTTTATGGGTCTGAGGAGACTAGTGGTGTGCTGTGCATCCTGTACTCTCTGACCTGTAACCACCCTGCCCAAGAGTAGCTTTCAAGTCCATGCACACTATCAGGGGCTCTGGGGAACATCTCTGGAGGGTCGTGTTTGGTGCGGCTCGGAGTGCACTGGATGCCCAGTGCAGTTTTTGCCATTTGATTAGTGTGTCTGGTGCTTGGACTCACTACATAGCCTAATGCTGCATTTGATTCCTAACAGGAGGATTGACCATAAAAGGGATAGTCTTATGTCAGACAACTCCTTTAGAATGAGGCCATTCAGCAATCAGCTGATCGTCATGGGTCTGTGTCCCTGAATCTTGATCAGATACCTGATGTGGCTAGAGTAAAAGGCCATTGAATTAAATTTACTCTACAGAGAGATCACATTGAATTTCAATGCCGGATCCCTTTGTACTCATTGAAGATACAATAATCCACCGCCCGAGGTGTCTAGTAGTAGCATTCTCCACTCTCTCTATTCACAGCCAAATTCAGCATGCATGTGTTCAATGGGGTTAGGAGTAACTGCTGTTGGCTGACAGATAAGTAAAGTGTATGGTCACCAAATATTTCTCTAGTTTCCATAACTAATTTTGATACTGATGACCATCTTCATGATAGCTCGGAAGTATCAGATCTGTAGGAGTCCAACACTTAGACCACACACTAAGAAGCTATTCTAGGCAGCCTCTGGCACCAAAATCTATACAGCTGATGCAGCTGAAAGTAGAAAGCTCTATCCCCTATATGGCGACATCAAAACTACAGTAATTGGGCCCTGTTTCAATACAGTAGCTGGAACCATATGCTCTGGGTTCCATACCCGAAATGGCTTTTGGAACTGGAGAGTGGTAGGACAACGGACTGGTTCAAGATCTGGGTGTCGGACTGGGATAAGTCATTGGTATTGGTGTCAGACATATTATTAGTGCAACTGTGTAGCTGCACAGGGGCCCAGGGGGAACTATCATGTAAGCAGTAGCTGTCAATTGTCTATTAGATGGTGGGTAAATGCCTGAGATAAGGAACCTCATGGCTGACAATTACAGGTGCATTGTTAGAGAGACGTAGGGGACGCTCTATGTTGAGTTAATGTAAACAAGGTACAAATAACTATTCCTACACAAGCAGTCTGTTTGCTTCTAATCAATATCGAAATTGAACTAGGGAACAATAAGCCTTTTTAAGGCTAAAGCCCCAAGTAGTGGGCCGCAGCAAAAAAGCGCTGGGGGAGAAACCGCGGCAGCAACGCATTGTGTTTTTCCCAAAGTGCTTTTCACAGAGGTTTCATCTGCAGACTTTCTTCTTCCAGTATACCTATAGGGAAACCACCAGCATTCCTGTAGGTAAAACCATGATGGTTTTGGAAATTGCACATATTTTTCTGCTATGTGTGGATGTTATTTGCTATAATCCCATGCACATTGCAGTGACTGTAAAATGCAGCGTTTTTACTGCAGAACTTCTAAAGTGGCCAAACCACGGCGTTTACGCTACGTGGGGCCCCAAGCCTAAGGGTGCTTTTATATTAATGACTATTTCTACAATTTAGCTCAAATATATAAGGAGTATAAATAGGAAAAAAAGTCTTTTTAATGGTCAGGCGTATCTGTTGTATAAGTATATTCCTTGAACTATCACCATTTCCACGACAAGAGTATCACAAGTCACATTAACATGTTGCCTCAAGGCATTATGAGCCGCAGTAGGGCAGGCATATTATATACTCTATATACAGTGTTATAGCTATGGCTTCTCCTTTCCCACTGGTTTAGTTTATCTGTTGTTATTTAAAATGGAGATTGTATCACTATCCCAATATCTCCACCGAAATGCAAAGCCGAGCATCCCATCTACACATCCTAATATTTCCAAGACAGCTTAAAAAAAAGACCATTTTTTAAAATGAAAAGCTTATTTCCCAAAAGCAATAAATCCCTAAACGCTTGCAATATTTTCTGAGTGGACAAATGATGTAAATCTGAATATCTCGGTTTTCTAGCCCACAGTGGAATATTTGTAGAGTTCATATTCCTTGAACTAGAGGCTATTACCGTACTGTGTATTCCCTGCCACAGATGAGATTATAATGATAGGACGATCGTATCTTGCCTTCAGCTTCCAGATTTTCTTTTGTTGGTTATTTTAAATACACACCGATGTTAGCAAATTACTCCGAAATCCTCTGCAGGTTGTGATACCTTTTAATGAAGTGATGGTTTGTGTTTTCCCAAGCGAGTCCCCCCCCCATCCTTGCCGTTCCTTTGTCCATCAAATAATGTAATTTTCGCCGACATGTCCTTATGAGTTAATTAAGCTCAGCTTACGTCATGTGATTATATTGAGGTTGTTACATACT
This sequence comes from Leptodactylus fuscus, assembly GCF_031893055.1. Taxonomy (NCBI): domain Eukaryota; kingdom Metazoa; phylum Chordata; class Amphibia; order Anura; family Leptodactylidae; genus Leptodactylus; species Leptodactylus fuscus. Next base: position 31,218,444 of record NC_134275.1, read on the forward strand.
ACGGAGGGTAGCGACTGAACAATGATATTGATGCAAGTGTTAGCTGCATGCCGTCTATTGAATGGCCTCGCCAGCCACAGTCCCTTTGTCTGTAATTATGAACAGCCTGAGAAGCATCTGGGGCATTACTGAATTAAGATCGCTCTTAGGCTGAGATGGGTCTGTCAAAGGGTTAAATATATCCTAAAATAGTGTTTTGCTCGTTGTTATATGCCTGAGCGCTTTCACTGACATGCAATATACCGCAGTCAGATAATCAGCAACCAGACAAAAAGCCTATGCGCCTTTTGTTTATTAAAACACCCCGGAGGATTTACGGGGAAAGAGAAATTGTGACGTCCCCGCTGTTAATTAAGGCTGCAGAGAAGATTTTAAGCTGAGGCGCTGTCTCACCTCACTGCTGAAGCTATTAAGGCAGATGGATACACACAGAGAGCTCTCACATTTGTAAAGCTTTTAGCTTCTCTAACATGTGAAAGCAGAGGACCCAGGCGACAGATTTAATAGCAATAATGAAAGGTGGATGTGATTATTAATGTTAAGATAGCAGCATTAGCATGTAAGAGGAGCCACCTACAAGTGTTTGTACATTGCCTGTAAACCTCCGCTACTGTCTCTCCCGCGCTTGTTCCTGTTGTCTTTGTAAGATTTTCAGTTTGGGGGGTCTTTAAAATATAGGTATTTTTATCTTTAAAAGCAGTCAACCACCTCCCCCAAGCATATTTAACAGTCCTCACCACAATATAGTGACAAACAACAAATCTGTTATTGTTGTCTTTTTTGTCTAGATTTGGAGTCTTATGCAAATGAGGCAGTTGGTGCACTGGGGGCGGGACTTCAGCTCTTGCCTCACCACATCCTGCCTCTACCACCCCTTGATGTGGGAGTTCATCTTCCCAATGCTATGACATCAACCATCCTGTCTAAGCATCAAGAGAAGTGCCCTCAGGGTTTAAGGTCCGCCTCCAGTACATCAACTGCATCATTTGCATAAGACTTCAAAGTGGTTTTTCTTCAAATCTACAAAAGTGACATACATGACATTAGTATACTGTCATACCTCCCAACCATCCCGATTTCTGCGGGACATTCACGATTTCGGTGACGTGTCCCGCGGTCCCGGTTGGAGGGAGGTATGTTCCGATTTCAACTCAGATCTGCGTCCAGAGGATGCAGATCTGAGTTGAACACATACGCGGCTAAAGCAAGGAGCTGTCACAGTTCAGCTCCTTGCTTCGCCGCTGCACGCCGGCTACTGGCTATGTAGACGCGATGTGATGACATCAGATCGCGTCTACAACTGTGTGCAAGAGAGAGGTGCGGAGAGAGCGGCAGGGGAGCGAGGAGAAGGTAAGTGTAATGTGTACACTGAGGTGGAACGTGAAACTGGGGGCAGATGAAGGAGAGGACGGCATGACACTGGGGGAAGATATGTGGAGACATGAATCTGGGGGCAGAGATAGAGAGGAAATGAATCTGGGGGCAGAGATGGAGGGGACATGAATCTTTGGGCAGAGATGGGGGACATGAATCTGGGGGCAGAGATGGAGGGGACATGAATCTGTGGGCAGAGATGGGGGACATGAATCTGGGGACAGAGATGGAGCAACATGAAACTGGGGGCAGAGATGGGGGACATGAATCTGGGGGCAGAGATAGGGGACATGAATCTGGGGACAGAGATGGGGGGACATGAAACTGGGGGCAGAGATGAAGGGGGGACATGAAACTGGGGGCAGAGATGAAGGGGGGACATGAAACTGGGGGCAGATGAAGGGTGTATATGAAACTGGGGGAGAGATAGAGGGGGGACATATAATTTACGGGTGACTGTAGGAGGATTATACTGTGTGCGGGCACATGAAAAATTAATGAGAATGGGCGGAGTCAACACAAAAGTGGGCGGGGCTAAATATGTGCACCGCACATTTTGTCCCTCTTTCGGTTCTTCAAAAGTTGGGAGGTATGTACTTTATGTCACTGTAATGTGCCCTGTAACATGATGGTGACAGTTGTTTATGTTTAGGGGAGGTGGTAGATGCTTTAAAGATGTTGTTTGCCACGATTAGGATGTTTTATGTTAATATTGCAATGACCTAAAGCTGGCTACACATATTAGATTAATATTGGCATGTGGTCGTCCTGGGATGCCTACTGTGCGCTGCGCGGCCTATGACTCCTTCCTTCCCCATCCCTTCCTTCACTCTTCCTCTCCCTCTTCACTACAAATCTTAGATTGTGGTATTTGCTGAACGCCTTGTTTCCTTGCATTACTATGGTTTGATTTTTCCTCCTGTTCTTGTTTGTAAAAATTTCAAACATGTTTAATAAAAATTAGTTTCTAAAAAAAGATTAATGTTGGCTTAATTCCAGATTTTGGTGGGACCACCCAACCAACTAATGTCAAAAGACATTGAGGGACATGGGGGTCAGGCTTTTGGATATCAACACGCCCAATCATTTTGTTCCTGCTGCTAGGTGTTTCACATCAACTTTCTCCCCTCTCCTTGTTTAGAACACATGTATAATTGGCAAACTCAAGCATGCATATGTATGGGGTTGTCAGGAGAGATAGGGACCAGATATGTTGAACTGGAACTTGAAAATCATGTTAAAGTGATCCAAATTCAGCAAATAAATGTCATTATTTGTATAACGTAAAGTTATACATTTCTCCAATATACTTTCCATATCGGTAAATCTCTGCTTGCTGTCATTTTTTTTATTTATTTCCAGTGGATAAAAATCAGGTAATGGAAATGTGAATGACAGTCCATGGTCATATGATGGACTCACAGGTGAACAGCTTGTTACAAAACAGCTCCGATTACTGTGCTGTGCCTGTAACATGCCATGTACTTGTGTGTCTATCACATGACCATGGACTGTATATCACATGACCATGGACTGTACATCACATGATTTTTAGCCACTGAAAGTAAACAATGAATCCCAGCAAGCAGAGCTGTGAGGAATTGATATAGAATGTATATTGGAAAGTTGTAGAACTTTTCATTATGCAAACAATAGCAGTTATTAATATAATAATAAGAGGGGCAGTAGATATATGAGTTGAGATAGAGGTAGAGCGGAAAGCAACATGTGCCATGAAGAGAGACCATTCTGTGTGCATTTCATGTCACATTTGAAATAAACTTTTCTACGGAATTTTTCTTTTAGGTGTAATCAATTTTTATTGAAAATTTTCAAACAAGAAATAACAAACATATAAACAAAGAGATCAATCGAACAAAGAGGGTATAACCATCCCAAAAGGAAACAGGGGGCCACACAGGGCCTCAGTGTAAAGTAGGCATTAGGGGGAAACCCCTTTAGGCAAAACACAGTCCTCATATAGAGATAACAAACCTAACAATTCAAGTAAAGACAGAACACAGAAAGAAGATGGAGAGAAAGAGCGAAAGAAGAAAGAACAAGAAAAAGAAAAGACAAAGCAAGACCCGCGCACTATGGACAAAAGAAGGGGGGGGGGGGAGAGACACCAGACGAACACGCGTAGGAAAGGGGAAAGACAAGGACAGGGTACAGTCATAGGGAATTTTTCTTTTAGTATGTACTGCGGTACTAGTCTGTGCTGAACACCTGAACGTTACACTGTGACATATGGATGGTGAGAGTGTATGTGGTTATGGGATTTGTGGTCTGCTCATGCTCAACTGAGCAATACCAGTCTACATAACCTATCTGACATTATCTATTTTTATTCTGTTATCACCTCTATGAACCTTTAAGATAGCTGAAAGTATGATATGAATTTTGGCTGTAGACAGGTCTCAAGCACATTACATCACTTGCATCTTGTGTAGCATTTATGATGGTAAAGTTGCATGCGATTTACATTGTGGTCTATGATGGCATGGCGACTTGCGACCATAAATCCCAGTAGGTTGTCAATTCTGCATTGACAATAATTAGATGCAATTTCACAAATGTGACATTACAATTTCCCTTACGTTGTGTGGCCAAAGTCGTCGTATAGACCTAGCCTTATTATGAGATCTGCAGCGGTGGTCAGCTGTTCACCACAGGTCCAGCGCCTGTGACCTAGAAAACTATTACATTTGCCAGGAGAAGTTGCTGATGGCTACTTATTTTGCCGGCTTGTCACTAGCTCTCCCCGCTGAGACTAAGTGTAGAACTCCCCTCTATGTTTTCTATATACCTTATTAACTCACAGAAAATTGTCAAGAGGAGAAAACCCCTTTACTTTTTTTTTTTTATAGAGTATTTGCCACATATCCTGACTTTTTTAAAATAAATACTTGTTTTTCCCATGAATCCTGGAATATCTTATTTTAGACTGGGTTCACACAGTGCTTTTTTAAATCAATAACTACATGCTTTTTCAATTGCAGTAAAGAATTGCACATGTTGCTATGCAATTCAGTGTTGTTTCACTTTTTTTTCGCTATATTACATTTTTCTGATATACCTTATCAACCTATATTACTTCCTTTTGGAAGAAACCAGGCTCTAAAGTTCTCCATAGCAATGTGCTAACAAAGCGTTGATTGGAGATCTATCCCTTATTCACTATGTATTGCTAGTATGTGTAGGGACCATTAATAGGAGCAGAAACCTATCCTGGTGGCCACAAAACGATGAAGCAATGCAGAGATCATCTGCTCATAGATATGCATATCACCCAGCAATGGCAATTCTGATTTACCAGAGTTGCCTACAGACAGCTATGACATAGGCAGAGGTTGAATATGTCATTCACAGTTACAGTGGCAGATTTGCCTATAAACAACTGTGACATACGCAAAATCTGAATATGTCACTCACAGTTAGGGCTCCTTCACACGGAGGATACTCTGGCTGATTCGGAACGTGTAATCGTTCCGAATCAGCAGCGTTTAAAGCAGGTCCCATTGCTTTCTATGGGAGCCGGCATACGTGCACTCTCCATAGAAATGAATGGGCTTGCGTATGCCGACTCCCATAGAAAGCAATGGGACCTGCTTTAAACGCTGCTGATTCGGAACGTTTACATGTTCCGAATCAGCCAGAGTATCCTCCGTGTGAAGGGGCCCTTACGGTGGCAGTGTTGGGATACGAATCTAGAGGACAGACAAAGCACTTGGAGCCGTTTGTAAGCAAATCTAGCAAATTGAGTCCATCCAAGTTGCACTTGCAGGCTGATCTACATATCCTTATAATTGTGTCATCAATTTGTGGCCATCAATATATGTTTCTGCTCCTACTAACAGACCCTACACAGCACTATAAGGGTGCATTCACACTGAGTAAACGCTAGCTTATTCTGAACGTAAAACACGTTCAGAATAAGCGGCGTCTAAAGCAGCTCCATTCATTTCTATGGGAGCCGGCATACGAGCGCTCCCCATAGAAATGAATGGGCTGCTTCTTTCACTCCGTGCAGTCCCATTGAAGTGAATGGGGAGTGCCGGCGTATACGGCAAGCTCTGCTCATGCTGGAGCGTACACGCCGGCACTCCCCATTCACTTCAATGGGACTGCACGGAGTGAAAGAAGCAGCCCATTCATTTCTATGGGGAGCGCTCGTATGCCGGCTCTCATAGAAATGAATGGAGCTGCTTTAGACGCCGCTTATTCTGAACGTGTTTTACGTTCAGAATAAGCTAGCGTTTACTCAGTGTGAATGCACCCTTATAGGTTTTTGAGGCACTTTACACCTGACAGACTCCATTTCACTGCAGTTATCCACCTCTTTGGGGACAAATACTAAATGGACTTCTGAAGGGGACATTTTACATTGCATGGTTTATACATTATATAACATTAATCATCATTTTGCCTTCTTATATTGAGGGCTGCAAAGATTCGAAAGGACATCCTGAGAAATTGGCATTACAGCATTAAAAGGATTTTAAGAAACTGCTAAAAAGGGATCAAGAGTCATACAGGAAAAATAATGGTTATCGACAACTGTGGAGATGATGAGTAGCCCCATGTATCAAACCAACTATACAGGAGCTGAATGGCACATGCTGTAAATCCTCTGTGTTCTAGTGCCAATGATGGGGTCATTTTGACGGTGTTTGATTGAGAGGGTAATATCTCTATCTTGTCAATGTAAAGTACAAAATCTGAATTTCAGATTTTCCAAAAATGAAACACTGTCTTCATTATAGGGCTCCTTGTAATTATTTTGTATGTATATGTAGCAAGCAATTCACGTGAAATTTAACCAAACGCATCCAAGCTAAAGATGTATCATGTTTATGATGTGTTTTTCATTGCACATATGTAATAACACATAACTTACGCCAAACAGGTGGAAACATAAAAAAGAGACGTGCAAACCTGATGCTGGATTGTTAATAGCATATTTCAGTTCAGTACCCGCACTGCCAGGATACAGTGGCACAGCGTCTGTACTTTATGTTAGGTTAAATTACCCAGCACGCAGACACAGTGTGATCATACGCTCAAGCAGATTTCGTGGCACAAAAACTTAAATGTCATAATAATCCAGTTTACGGAGGTTATTAAATGGAGAACATTATACTTTTCTAATACTTTGTTTACAGCCTGCATAATTCTACTTATTTTTTTTTACATTTTCCATAGTTAAAAAACATGGTGTAGTTGGCAGTAGACAATAGTCAGCCTAGACAATAATGTGAAGCTTTGTGCCGCGACCATATTATAAATATCACCAGAGTATTTTTCTTATAGATTACGGCATCTGTACATTGTCCCAGCGAAAGATGATCAAGTGGAGAAAGTTGTGTTTACTAACTGGGCCTCCAAGTGAGAAAATGTGGATGACAAACGTTTTTCCTATTTCATAGGAGACAGAATATGTGTCATATAATGCTATGATTGTATCTTCAGTTACAGAAAGCTTCCAAAAAAGTTGTGGAAAGGTCTGTTCGCTAACTAGAGCTCATGGAAGTCACAAAGAGGTTTCCACTGCTTGGAGCATCCCTCTATCATCCACAGCCATGAACCATTAACCACGTCCTGGTGCACGTGACTAACTATGGCGGCCGCCTGAAGCAGAGCTGAAGCATTAGCTGCATTTAACCACTATGGCATCTGAGTGGTTACTTTCACTTTCCTTATCATGTTCAATAATGGGGAGGCCCCCATGTGACATGACAGTAGGAGGTTTCCTATTACCATGGCCGTTACATGTTCAACCCCCCCCCCCCATGGCCTACAAAAATAAAATAAAAGTAAACATATTAGGCTTCTCTAAGTCCAAAAATGCCCAAACGATTAAAATATAAAAACAATTGTCTCTTACGGTAAATGCTGAATTGGTGGTTTTTCGCCTCCCTAAAAAAATGGAATAAAAAGTGATCAAAACATCATACATTCCCCAACATGGTAGCAATAACAACTGCATATGGGGGCCACACGGTGGCTCAGTGGTTAGCATTACAGCCTTGCAGCGCTGGGTCTTGGTGTTCAAATCCCACCAAGGGCAAAAAAACCCCAAACATCTGCAAGGAGTTTGTATGTTCTCCCCGTGTTTACATGGATTTCCATACATACTGATAGGGAAAAAATGTACATTGTGAGCTCTATGTGGGGCTCACAATCTACATTTAAAAAAAATAAAATAAATAACAACGGCATATTGGTAGTTTAGGAAGTTGGTGCAGTGGATGGAAAGTACATGGAAGCTACTCCAATTCCATCAACAGGAGCAGCACTGCGATTCCCAAGAACCATTGCAATCCAGTGGAGGGGGCTGCATTGCCAATCCTATTACTTGAATTGGAGCATCATGTATGTGCTTTCCCTTCCACTGCACAAACTTCCAGCACCTGGAGGCTGCTGCAACAGATCATATACTGATGACCTATTCTATGATTGATAGTTTGTCACTATTAAAAATCCATTTGAGGATGGAAAACCCCTTTAAGGCTAAGGCCCCATGTAGTGAAACATAGAAAAAAAAAATACTGCAGACAAAACCGCGTCAGAAATGCATTGCGTTTACTTCCCATAACATTTTTCCTTGCAATTTTGCAGAGTTTTCCTCTGCAGATTATCTTCCCTTATTATAACCATATGGAAAACGCCAGCGTATCCACAGGTATAAGTGACATACTGCGATTTTCAAAAAACACACCTTGCTTTGGCTCAGTTCAGCCACCTATGGACCATCAAGACAATCTTGGTAGAGAGGATATATCAAAATTAATAATGCAACGGAAAAGCTATGTGGCTAAACAATTAACCCAATGAGTTTCCTGCTCTTATTTTCCAAAGACCCTTCGGAAAATGTAAGCAGTGACTTGGTAGGCAGCAGAGGTGTAGACCCCCTGCGTCACCTACCGGAAGAGTATTGGGATAGGTAACTGCTGACCAAGGACCAGCCAGGCTGTGATATGAGGCACCAGATTGTACAGGCAGAGAAATAGTCAGGAACAAGCGAAGACCAGTAGCAGACAGAAGACAAAGTCATGTACAAGACAAAAAGTCAAGATGGCCAGCTCAGATTCAGTAGTCCAGGGCAGGCTGAGGTCATACATTAACAAGCAGAGGTCAATATACAATAATCCAGAAGCAACTTAGTATGGAACCCTCACAAAATCAGAAGGAGCCGATTCAATGTTGTTCAGACATGGTTCAGGAGGCTAATATAGGAGGAATCCATCAGGTATTGGCTCAGGAGCTGGACCAAGTGCTACATAGAAGTGAATACACAGGAGTATGGGGTTTTGGTTACTAAAGACAACTTTTCTATTTCCCCCTTCGACTAGTTTTGATACATCTACTATTCCCAGCATAACCTTAGACAAAGAATGTTCATTCGATACAACAAAGTTTTAGTTTAACATCAAAAGTAAGTAAAGAAAAATCTATAGATAATTGTCTAAGTGTAATATACACGTCTTGATGAAGAACTGGTTGGTTATTATGGCTTTTCCTAGTAATTAAGTCATGCGGTCTATGAACATTTCTTTTTTCCTTGAAAGGAAGGGTTTGCCTTTATCTTCCTAGCCTTGGAAATCTAATTTTTGTAGTGAAGAAGATGTTTTTCTACATCCGGTAAATTCCTAAAATCAATTTTCCACCAGTGAAGACGATTGCAGGCTCCTAATTTCATCATGTCTTAATGTTGTTATTGTAAACAAACATTTTCTTGAGTTTATTACAAAAATGATGTATTGATGACCTCACATTGACCACAGAGACAGTACCTACAAAACATACACATGACACAGGACATTACTAATGTTCTTCATATGCCAAATCACAGGTTACCGTGACCCCAGTGCTCCCTTATGGGGAAGAAGACATGTAACAGATAGAGCAAGAGTTCCAACCAGAATTCTTGTCAGTGTCAAATGAAAATGGAAAACATTGTGGTTGTAGAAATGTGTGAGCGTACCAAAAATGACAGTGAAATCCTAGACGAAAGATGAAATAAAGATAAAGAATGGGAAATTTATTATTAATCGTGTCCGTGAAAACAGTGCTTATTTATCCTGTATGGTTAGCACTGATGCCTTGCAGCGCTGGAGTCCAGGGTTTCAAATCTAGCCAAGGACAACATCTGCAAGGAGATTGTATTTCCTCCCCATATTCGTGTGGGTTTCCTTCCACACTCCAAAGACTTACTGATAGGGAATTTAGATTGAGAGTCCTATATGGGACAATGAGTAATGAACATATCTGTAAAGTTCTGCAGAATATGTTGGTGCTACACAAGTAAGTAAAATAAATAAATACATCTGGTACTGTTTTACTACTGTTTTAGTCACATACATTTTTTTTTTAATATTTACAATGATCTAAGATTGTGTTCAAATGCCTAAATCTGTTGTAACTTTTTCTTTTAAAGGGATTCTATCATTAGAATTCATTTTTTTAACTAAGTACACGTAGGAATAGCCTTAAGTAAGGTTATTCTACTCTTACCTTTATCATTCTGATCCATGCTGCCGTTCCTGAGAAATTCCGTCTTTCTTCCATATGTAAATGAGTTTTCAGATGGTACTGAAGGCATGCCCCTACACTCAAACAACACAAGGGGCATCTCCTGTGCTGTTCGAAAACTCTCCAGTGACGCCTCCATCTTCTTTTTTGGACCGTCTCTTCTCCCACGTTCCTTTGTGTCATCATCCAAGGTAAGAGAAGAATAGCCTTTAAAGGGGTTGTCCCACATTGCATACTCGCTAGTCTTCGCTGCAGTAAATTCTTCTGTCTTCTGGCTTTGTTATGTCATTGGTGGGCAGGGTTACGTATGCAAAGCCAGCGGCGAGAAGTCGTCGCTTCTATGCCGCTGGCCCTGCGTGTGCGCTGCCGATGCACTAGGCATCGGACGTACAGCCTTCACAATGTAATACAGACCCGGCATCCGTTGTAATAGAGAGGCGGATGCCGGGGAGTGTAGACGCCGGCAACGGTGAAGCCAGCAGCAGCAGGACCGATGCTGCTATTCCGCTCCTCCGCCACCCCTCCGGAATAGCAGCATCGCTCCTGCTGCTGCTGGCTTCACCGTTGCCGGCATCTACACTCACCGGCATCCGCCTCTCTATTACAGCGGATGCCGGGTCTGTATTGGTGGCCCCTTCCCTCCCCCCAAAGTGTAAACTACCCCCCTCCAGGCTCGCTCCCGTGCACTTAGCCCCTCCTCCCTCCCCCCTCAGAGCAGCAGATACATCACTTGACTTATGACCAGATAAGTCAAGGGATGTGTCAAAAAAAATGAATAAAGTAAGATAATGGACAAACAAAGCAGTTTTGCTGAAGCATTGTATTTAGGAAAAGTCTTACATTCACATTAACAAGCAGTATAGATAGGATCCTTGTGATGGGACAACCCCTTTAAGGCTATTCCTACGGATACTTAGTTAAAAAAGGGAATTCTACTGATAGAATCCCTTTAAAGTATACAAATGAAGGCAAAAATCTGAGGCTTGAACCTTTTGGTTTTTGCTACAAATGTGTCTGTAAATATTCAGCTTTTTGCCTGCAGAATGTACAGCAATAATGAATTTGATATAACATTAAAAAACCTACAGAATTTGATTGTTTTGCCACATATGAACCGGCTATTAAATGGTTACTACATTTTCAACAAAATCAACATTGCAAACTTCTATTCATGCTTATTTTTGTATTTTTCTCCTCCCCTCCAAAACTGGCATTCACTCTGAAATCTCTGCTGAAGTCCGTCTTGGTCTTCCGTGATGGTCAACTCATTGATTTGCATTGCATGTGCATAATTATTACCATTATTACTAAACTTATCTGGTAACAAAGTGGTTAATCCGTTAAACTATAAAACTATATAGAACACTGCATATACCTATTGTATGTAGATGTACTTTGATTTCTGCACAGCTGGAGATCAAATGTACAATGTAAGAAGCAAACTTAAATAATAAAAGAGTATCTGTATAGACTGACCTCAGCTGAACATATTGAGCTCTGCATCATTTCTTCCACACAGGTGGAAGCATAAAAGTGCTAAATAATGTGACTTTTAATAGCAACTTTAATCTGACACACAGTTTGGTACTTTTGCTATCAAAGCAGATATTACTTCTCAGCATTGTTCTGTACATTAAGCTACATTACACAAACAGTGAGACTGCACACATGCCGGCAAAGTTCATGTCAAGTACATTTATGACTGTAGACCCGTAGGAGTGTAAGAGGGAGTAATAAACTCTTTTATTGAGCCGTAAAAACATTTTGCATTTTATATAGTGGATCAATATTTGTTAAAATACTTGCGTTGTACCTGTTATAACTCCCATCCACAGCTCTTTATACAGCATCACGTTGCCGTTTTTTCTGTAGATGTCGTGTGTATAGTATGTATAGGAGCGTTGCGGTAGTGGAATAAATTATTGTTTTTATTGCATTATTGTATTTTTGTAATAAAATCTCCCACATATTTTTAAATCAAATGGTTTGCCATGAAACAAAAAAATCTATATTTTATACTATGGCAGTCTTAAAGAGGTATTAATGGCTATATCCATAGGATATGTCATAAATATGGAGAGATAAGACCCCTATATATTAATGGAGAGGGCTAATGTAAGCATGCGTCTCACCATTCACTTTTTCACTTTCAGGCTGAAACCCCACGTTGCGGAAACAAAAATATATAAGAAGCTCTTATACTTCTACCTTCTGCTCAATCTACTCCTGGCTTTGGCTCAAAAAACCGCAGCAAAATCTGCAACAAAAAAAGCTGCATTTCTGCAACGTGAGACCTCAGCATCACTGAGTTATTTCGGTAAGGGTAAGTTCACACTGGGTTTTTTGGTCCAGAAACTGAGGCGGAGGCCACCTCAGTTTCCGGACCAAAAACCGGGTAGCCGTGACTGGATACCCGTGCAGTGCACCAGCATCCGATTGCGCACTCTGCTCCCAATGAGTGAGGCAAAACGACCTGAAGAATGAGCATGTCTGTTCTTTTTTCTGGGAGCTGGAACAAACAGCCTGACCTGACCGACTCCCATTGATTTCAACGGGAGCCGTCTTTTTGGTCAGGATTTTGAGGTGAATACGGCCCCAAAATGTTGACCAAAAAAACCCATGTGAATTTACCTTAACAGAACAGGCTTTTTCTTGATAGAGAAGTGGATGCGAGAGGTGGGACCCAAATCTGTATAGTTTTTATAGCATACTAGCATTACCTGCGACTTCGTCCGCAGCCCCCTCACCCCCTGCGCGACACACCTGCAGTGCTGTCCCAGCCCCCCGTCTTTGCCTTGTGGCTACAGCGGGCCCGTCCAACACCAGTGGACCCCCACCTTGCGCCCTGCTGGCTCCCTTCCCATCCTCTCCCCCTGGCCCTCCCACCTTTTTCCGTACCCGGTCCTCCATTCCCTCGCCCCTTACCCCCCCACCTCGTGCCCCCTTTCCCCCACCCTAAAGGCTCCCCAACCTGTGCCCCCTTTCCCCCACCCTAAAGGCCCCCCCAACCTGTGCCCCCTTTCCCCCTCCCTACCCACCCACCTGAATCTGCGAGCCCGGCCTCACTCCACCCCACTCCAGGCTCCCCGTGTATAGGGTTGGCAGACCGTGCAGCTGCTGCGGCCATGCACGGCACGCGGCACAGATACATGGCGGTTCGCGGGACTTCGGCACAGTTCCCTCTACCCCTTCTGACCCCCGGCGTACTCACCGCTTCACGCCGTGCACCGGCCTCCAGCGATGTCAGCATGTGCGGCTCTCGGCTGCTGGCATGCACAACGCCATTTTCTTCATGTCAGTGTGCGGCCGGTTTCTGGCTCTATAGTTCTGCCCCTGCAGTCCTCTGGTCCAAGCGGAGCCCTGCGTCTGACGTCATCTCAGGTCCTGCAGCCTACACCGACTGTGAATCCGGTGCCTGTGGTCAGCAATCTTGACAATATACGGGGATGGTGAGGTGCCTATGTTCTTTTCCGGGTGCCATTCTAGGTATATGCAAAATTTGAGTGAAATCTGTTCGTCCGTTGCAGCGTGATTGCGGAACAAACATCCAAACACACAATTTATAATATTAGTATAATATTAGTAAGGATCCTATGGATACAACCATAAATATTGAGATGGAAAAACCACTTTAATGAACTGTAGTCTAAAGATGTGAACAGTGGCATAGCTCTGCAGTACCTACATCTGCCGATAAAGTTTGTATGGAGAATGAGCAGCATTGCTCCTGGCATGTTAACAAAACCGGGAACTACACTGTTTTGGTACAGTTTCTCTGCAAGGAACCTGGGTGTAGGAACCTTGTAGATCTAATATCAATGGCTTTACTTAAGGACAGGCCATGAATATCAGAAACTGGATAACCCCTTTAAGTAATTATTTATACCACATGGCTCAGTGTGACATATTTGCTGATTTTTTTTAATTCCCCCACAAAAGACAACGTTATTAAAATTCACCTCTTCCTGAAAAGAACACACCCTCATACAAATATGTAGCATAACGGGCGATAAAACTAACTGCGCTTGTTGCTCAGGAATGGTGAGGGCCAGAGGGAAAATTCCAACTGCAATGGAATCTGCACCTATTAACAGATGCCAAGAACTTAAATTGGTGGACATTGTGAAAAGTCTTCTTTAAACAAAAAGTCATGCATAGTTACAAAAGAAAGGACAATTCCTTTTTTTGGGTCATTTACTGTTTTTGGCAAAACAAAATAAAAAAAAATTGTAAAGGCAGCCTAAATGTTTTGCATAATATTTTAATGTATAAAGAGTGAAGAGTTAAAAGGAAAAGCTTTGCTCCCAAGGTAAAATTCTATCATTAACCCTAAGAAATATTACTCCTTTTTCCTGACAGCTTTGCTTAATTGGCATTTTGATAGCTTTAAGTTACAAGTCTATTAACATATTTATGAGATGCCCTGCCGTATAGTCAGAATCAATCTTACTTTTCCCTCCATACTGAAGAAAATATCTAGGTAAATTCTGGATGATTACTAGCTGAAAATGCAAAAGACGGTGAAAAAGATCTAATGGAAATAAGTCAAGGCTGTGAGTCCAATGACTGACATGGGACTGGGGATCCTACTGTACCTCATTATGAGTCGTGGCCACCTTGAAGTTCTAAGTATCTCAAGTTTCACCAGGGTTCACTTTAATGGTCAAAGCTTCTTTGTGGATACCTCCTAAATCCAGAGAGGACACAGACAGCAAAATATGAGTTAAGTGAACAGTCATAAGAAATGAAGATCAGATTAGAGTACTCTTACACATTAAATTAAAATTGGACTTAGCCACTGATTTTGGTGGGACTGGCCAACCATGTGACTTGACATTCCCCCTTATGGAAGATGTCAATGATCTCCAGTGTTTCATTCTCTGCAGGGCTATGGAGTCACTTGGCCAAACCATGTACAGGACATCCTAAAGCCACATGTGTTGCCTCTAATGGCTGGGTTTCCAACTGGCATTTTTCAGCATTAGCTCACCCACATACAGTTAGAGTTTCCAAGGAATGTGTCCAACAGATTATAATACTTCCTTGGCCTGCCCAGTTGCCAGATATATCACCAATCAAGCATTTATGGGACCACCAAGGAATACAGCTTTAGCAAATTATGAGCGTGCAGGATCTATAGCCCTGCTGCAGAACCTGTGGCAAATGCTTTGCAGGATACCATACAGAACTTGTATGCCTCCATTCCCAACCATATCTTATTTTGTATCCAGGCTAAAGGTGGCCCAACAGGGTATTACAACCTTCTATTGTTAGTCATCATTACATTCACATAAAAAGGTTCATGTCATTCCAATAACTCGTTGGTGCGGTATTTTTTTTTTGTCAATGAGTGCATATGTATCTGTAACTGTATAGCATACATTCAGGCTATACAAGCAATTAAAGGTTGAGATATTTTCCTGGCATAATGGAACATGTTGTGACTAGAGCCTTGTATTTTAGCCCAGTGATCTAATGTCCAAATCAAATATTAACTGTTCCCCAACCAGTGCTATTAAATTAAATCAAAATAGGCCTTTCCATAAAACATTCCTTACATGGTGGTCCAATGCAATATTCTGCTCTAGCTTTGTAGCAGTAAAACTTGGTTGTCTCTTTGTACTGAAACAGTGCCCCTAAAGTATCCCAAACTATGGTAGTGCAGCCATACAAATGGCCAATGTATTAGGCTAAGAACACACAACATTTGGTGGTTTTGTTCAACATACAATTATATAGCCATAGCGTTGCACATGTTTTCTGCACGTGTAGTATAGATTGGTGATATATAATGGGCAGTGTGCGGCAAGCACACGGACCCCATTATAGTCTATAAAGTCCATGAGCTTTGACAGCACATTGCTTCCAATTGTGATTGTATTCCGTCCGGGGGGTGTCCATGCGGACTCCTTCCAGACGGAATACAAGCGCTAGTGTATATCAGCCCTCAGGCTTCATGAACACAACTGTTTTTTGCAATCTATTTTGTGTGTCCATTCCAAATATTTTTCAGCATGTCCTACCCAGATATATTTTAACAGATCTGATCTGCCCAATGAAATCAATGGAACAGTATAAAAAGCAGAAGACAATCGATTGCAAAAACGGTTGTGTGTATTAATGGATAAGTCCAAGGAAACAAGTATGCTTGAAGCCTGCTCTCTAACTCTCCCTTTATAGTCTTTGGACTATATCACCAAATTACTTATCCTACTAATATTATATATGTGAAAGTTTGTGTGTTTGGATGTTTGTGAGTTTGGATGTTTGTTCCTCAATCACGCTAAAACGCCTGGACGGATTTGCGTGCAATTTTCCACAAACATCGTTTTCCCTCAGGATTGAGTCGCAGGCTACTTTTGGTGCCACTAAACAGCATGGCTTCCTAGCAGGAGACTCACAAAAGCAGGACTCCTAGCCCCAGCTATAGACTCACACACACTGCCTGGCATTTCCTGCCTCAACCTGCCTGCACACTCCTTACTGTCACCTCAGGAGTAGCCCTCACTCTACTCACTCACATTTACATATAGCTTTGCACTATACATACACAATACAACACATCACATTGTAATTACATGTATCTCCTATCACTGCTATATACAGTACCTGATACATATATACTCCTGTACACAGGCTGTATATACTATATAATTACATGTATTACCTATCACTGCTATATACAGTGCCTGATACATATATACTCCTGTACACATACTATATAATTACATGTATCTCCTATCACTGCTATATACAGTACCTGATACATATATACCCCTGTACACAGACTGTATATACTATATAATTACATGTCTCTCCTATCACTGCTATATACAGTGCCTGATACATATATACTCCTGTACACAGGCTGTATATACTATATAATTACATGTGTCTCCTATCACTGCTATATACAGTACCTGATACATATATACCCCTGTACACAGACTGTATATACTATATAATTACATGTATCTCCTATCACTGCTATATACAGTGCCTGATACATATATACTCCTGTACACAGGCTGTATATACTATATAATTACATGTATTACCTATCACTGCTATATACAGTGCCTGATACATATATACTCCTGTACACAGGCTGTATATACTATATATTACATGTATTACCTATCACTGCTATATACAGTGCCTGATACATATATACTCCTGTACACAGGCTGTATATACTATATAATTACATGTATCTCCTATCACTACTATATACAGTACCTGATACATATATACTCCTGTACACAGGCTGTATATACTATATATTACATGTATCTCCTATCACTGCTATATACAGTGCCTGATACATATATACTCCTGTACACAGACTGTATATACTATATATTACATGTATCTCCTATCACTGCTATATACAGTACCTGATACATATATACTCCTGTACACAGGCTGTATATACTATATATTACATGTATCTCCTATCACTGCTATATACAGTACCTGATACATATATACTCCTGTACACAGGCTGTATAACACATCACATTGTCTGTATCACAGCATACACAATATAACACATCAAATCACATTTGCTAGCCCACCAAACTTTTTAAAGCACTTTTACAGTTTCACACGTCTGTGTCCGCCCAATACTCAACTCACCGCAGACGAAGTCGCGGGTAAAAGCTAGTCACTACTACAATTCAGCCAAATCTTAGATGAAAGAAACTGAACCTACATTACTTTTACAGATACTGTACTAAGATATCATAAAGGAGGGTTCACTGTACACAGCAAAGCCATTACAGCGCAGCTTGTTTTGCTCTTGTGGACCCATTAAGTTCACAAATTGTATGGTCAGCCATAGTTTCCATGGCTGAAATATTATACTGTGCTAAATCTCTTGTGGACTGTCCTTCGTAGTAACAGCTGATCATTGGGTGATTGAGAAGGGTACGTTGTCTTTAAAGCTAAGGCTCCACATTACGGAAACACATTTGTTTTGTTTTTTTTTTGTGGCAGATTTTATTGTTTTTTTGAGCCAAAACTAGTAGCGGTTACAGAAAGAATGGGAAATATCTAAGAAGCTCTTAAACCTCTCCTTCCTGCTTACTCCTGGCTTTGGCTCAAAAAACCACAGCAAAATCTGCAACAAATATAACAGATTTTCCAAAACATGGGGCCCAGCTTAGGGCCCCGTTCACACGGGGTACGGAAGGGCAGATTTTGGCACCGAGAGTGACGCGGGGAGCCACGTCACTCTCGGGCCAAAATACACCTGCCACGACTTCTGACAGTCGCGGCTTCCCTCTCCGGAGTAGGCTCAAATGAATGGGCTGACTCCGGAGGTTGCTGCCGTGGGGGCGGAATCTGCCTGAAGAAAGGGCAGCTCGCTTGTTTTTTCTGCTAGTGGTAACATGCAGACCACCATTGTGAGGGGGCGGATTATGACGTGGATTTCGCCCCATAATCCGCCCCCTCTGTGCCCGTGTGAACTAGCCCTAAAGGGACTGATAAGCTGCTTTCAATAGTCTCAGACACCAAAACTATGCTAAGAAGTGGAAGCTAAAGGCTCTGTACACTGTGTGTGTTCAAGTGAATAGGATCTGAGCTGCAGTATTCTAGCATGGCCGCCATACAATGTACAGAGCCTTTTGTTTTTCTGTTTCCAGTTCCATATAGTGAGCACAATCGGTCAATGGGTGTCCATGTGTCAGACTGCATTGATCTTATATTGATGACCTATCATAAGGATAGATCATTAATATCAAAAGCAATCCTATCTCTAGTACTTCTGGTGCCTACGCAGATGCACAATAAAACCAGGGAAATACTCCTTTGCTTTAATGCTTATGTGCTCCAGGTCTGGCATATGTGCACCGAAGCTGTACACCGAGGTGTACTGCTCAGGCTTCCGTGAAGAAGTACAGGAGCCACAAAAGTATAACGTTCTTTCTTTTTCACTGCAGGCATGGACAGGAATATAATTGGGCTATTTGGGACATTAAACCACCAGTCCATATGGAGCTGTGAAAGGAACTGTAAGCAACTTTGGTCACACAACTTCCAATATTGTGAACAAAAATTTATGTCATGATATCATGACTATTTTACATTGCATGGTGTGCCACATGACAAAAGGAAGCACAACAGTTATACAACACAATATCAAACAGTTCTAAAAAAGTGATGTGGAGGTGAATGGACTGTCAGTCAGACAAGCACATTGGTACTCCATTCATTTGAGCCGACTCCAGGATGGGGGAAGCAGCGACCGCGACATCGTGGCAGGCGGGTTTTGACCATATTTTGACTTGGCTCCCCGAGTCAAAATATGGTCAAAATCCGTCCCCCCGTGTGAACAAGCCCTAAGGCTGCTTTAACACAAATGATCTGTTTCACTGGATGTAAAAGAATGGATTTTGCAGATTCAAGTACCGTATATACTCAAGTATAAGCCTAGTTTTTCAGCACAGTTTCAGGGGAAGGGGGGTGTCTATGACCAGCCGCAATAGTAATATATAGAGTCTCCCATAAAATAGTGAAAAAAAAAATAACAGTTCTAAAATCCCTCCTTTCCCTAGAATACATATAAAATTAGAAAATTACTGTGAAACACATACACATTAGGTATCCCTGTGTCTGAAAGTGCCCGGTCTACTGAATATAAGGTATCAGCAGGGGTTAATAGGAGCACTGCAGATACCCTATATTCAGCGAGGCTGAATTCCAGTTGGGGGGAAAAAAAACTCAATCCGCAAACTCAGGGAAGGGGCAGACAGACAACCAAAACACCCCTCCCCTTCCCCAGCAACTACTGCACCCAAAAACTCCGACCATTTTAATTTTTGAAATTTTCCAGTAGCTGCTGCATTTCGCCCCCCTAGGCTTATACTCAAGTCAATAAGTTTTCCCATTTTTTTGTAGTAAAATTAAGGGTCTCGGCTTATATTCGGGTCAGCTTATACTCGAGTATATACGGTATATTTATATGTTTGTGCTGTGTCCCATTAATTTTATTCATGGTGTCATCCACAAAAAACCCCCTAAAAACAGATGGTGTCGTCTTTATTGTCCAGCATCACCTAGGAATTAATAAGTGAAAAATGGATAAAACACCGACAGAGGATGACATCTGTGTGCTGTCTGGTTTTGCTTTCATTGAGTCATAGATCTGCATGGCTGAGACAAGTAGAAAAAGAGACAAAAAATTAGCGCAAAATTTTTTTTCCTCAGTGTCTGTGAAAAAAATGGATGTGTGAATGGCTCCATTCGCTATAATCCTATTAATATTTTAAATGTGAAAGTTTGTGAGTTTGGATGTTTGTGTGTTTGGATGTTTGTTCCTCAATCACGCAAAACCCGCTCGACCGATTTGGCTGAAATTTTCCACAAACATAGTCACTACACTCGATTGCGCAATAGGCTACTGTTCGTCACAACAGCGCACATACGTTTGTGCCAGGACCCCCACAAAACCCAAACTCACACCACCATCTCTGCAATCTCACACACTTTGGACCATAGCAAGAAACAAAATTCATATTGCCCTCTACAGCCTCGCCCCTAACCCCACACAATCTCATATACATATACTTTACCACTTTGCCCCTCCCCTTAACGATACTCCAGGAGGCGCTCTTTAACGCTCCGGAGCAGCCATGTTTGCCGACCCCCACCGCTCTGACAATCCGCGACACCGCCCACCCATGTCAATACCCCTAGGAAGTCTAATAAATGCAAAAAAAAGTTTAAATAAAAATAAAAAAAATATAAAAACAAATAAAAAGGATTAAAAATTCAAATCACCCCCCTTGCCCTAGAACACATATAAAAGTAGTTAAAAACTGTGAAACACATACATGTTAGGTATCCCCGCGTCCGAAATCGCCCGCTCTACAAAGCTATACAAATATTTTTCCTGTTCGGTAAACGCCATAGCGGGAAAAATGGTCAAAAGTGCCAAACCGCCATTTTTTCACTCTTTTGATTCTGATAAAAATTTGAATAAAAAGTGATCAAAGCAATAACATTTCCCGAAAATAGTAGAACTAAAAAGTACACCCAACCCCGCAAAAAAAGACGCCCTATACACCCCCGTACACGGACGTATAAAAAAATTACGGCTGTCGGAATATGACGACTTTTCAAAAAAAAATGTTTGAACATAGTTTTGGGGTCAAAATGTAAATAAAACCATATAAATTTGGTATCCCCGGAATCGTAACAAAACACAGAATACAGGGGACATGTCATTTTGGTTGCACAGTGAACGCCATAAAACCAAAGCCCCTAAGAAAGTCGCAGAAATGCATTTTTTTTTGTCAAATCCACCCCATTCAGAATTTTTTCCCTGCTTCCCAGTACATTATATAGAATAATTAATGGTGGCATCATGAAGAATAATTTGTCCCAAGAAAAATTAAGACCTCATATGACTCTGGGAGCGGAGAAATAAAAAAGTTATGGGGTTTAGAAGGAGGGGAGTCAAAAATGAAAAACAAAAATCAAAAAATGCCATCGACGGGAAGGGGTTAACTTCAAATACCTCTGTCCCAAAGTCACTATGTAACGTTTCTCACAACACCGTATATATAGCAGCTCAAATACAAATTACATCCAACACAAAAGTCTCACGTATTCTCTGAATTACAGCAAAAACAAGATACAAAGTTACATTTCATATCCCATACCTTATACACACTACGAAAACCTTACCCACGCCTATATATACCCACTGCTACAATCACCGCAGACGCAGTCGCGGGTACCAGCTAGTGAGTTTATATGTTGTACATTTTTTTTCATGAGCAGAACAATTGTTAGTGTGACAGGGCCCTTAGTCAGAGAACTTCTGTGCGACTTTTTGTCTTACGACACGTTGCCATGTAGCCCTAAAGACGCAATATGGCTGCTGTCACACGACTTACATCTTTAGTTGCAACTTGTGGATCACAACCAAGGACATTTGGTGACATTGGCTTTGCGGTATTCAGCGTGCTGTCAGGTTAACAACCATTTGCTTCTATGGTGCATCATACGTCAATCACCACGAAGCCTAAGCATGTCACAGCCCCAAACCCTTATGTGACCAAGATGCTATGCTGTCAGTCTGGGTCATTACACCTGCAGTTGGACAATACACTTTCTCCTGTATCAGAACCTCTATGAAACCCGCCTAAATCTACGTGACACTAATATGGTGTTGCCCATGGTAACCAATCACAGCGCGCCTTTCATTCTCCAACCATAGCCTATAAAGTGAAAGCCGCGCCGTGATTGGTCGGGCATCAATGTGCTTTTGCTTTTAGTCAGTTCCATAAACCTTCGCTTTATAAGCCCTGACTGAAAGCGACAGATTACACCCGGCCCCCATCAGCTTCTCGTCCACCTCACACTCCGCCCCTCCTTAGCCCCAGCTTGTCTACCTCTCGCTAGCAGAATTGAGATCAGTCACGTGACTCGGACACGTCATCAATGTGCCCGGTCACATGACATGAACGTCATCAAAGATTCTCCGCTGATTGTTTTCTAACAACAGACCGTGGAATCGTTTGACGATTTACCGGAACAGAGTCAGGTGAGCGGCGGAGACGGCGACATTATTACATGTTCTAGTGAAGTCTGGAGGATGGTTACTTTAACTCCTTGTGCACCCTCCAGATACACTTCCTGTCAGTACCATAGTGTGGCTGAGATGTAAACAACATGAGGACGAGACGTCTGTGATTCCGATATTACTATGCAAGTGCTTCCATAAGGTGACTTCTATTACTATGAACAGGCAGGTCCTTGTATATGGGAGAGCAGGCTGTGTGTATGACCTATAGCACT
Organism: Leptodactylus fuscus; assembly: GCF_031893055.1. Classification (NCBI taxonomy): domain Eukaryota; kingdom Metazoa; phylum Chordata; class Amphibia; order Anura; family Leptodactylidae; genus Leptodactylus; species Leptodactylus fuscus. The sequence goes on from NC_134275.1 coordinate 31,241,163, forward strand.
GTCCTCTACTCCTCACCTACTCCACCCAGGCCTAGGCAGCTGAGCTCTACCAACTACCAAGGCCCTTACACATGGTACACCTGGGATTTATTGCATAATGAAAAGCTTTATTAGGAAGCTCTGCAGCTGAGGTGTGTACTATGAGGTTCCGCAGCAGCCAAGGTGTGTACTATGAGGTTCCGCAGCAGCCAAGGTGTGTACTATGAGGTTCCGCAGCAGCCAAGGTGTGTACTATGAGGTTCTGCAGCAGCTGACTCTTGAGTTCACACTAGCGTTGGGCTGTTTGTTGTTCTGGACTGTCAGAGGACTAGAAAAACGGACAAGCAGACTGGTTAAACAACAAATATGTGAAGCCCATCAGACCCCGTAATAGTCCATTGTTTTTAAACTTAAAATGCTTGACAAATAACTCGCACGTGCAGGATTTTTTTGTTCACTGCTTTCAGATGGACACTGTGATGGAGCCTCTTAACAGAGAATGTAACGCAGATCAGAATGTAGCCTTATTTGTGCATTGTAGTGGGTCTGTATCAGCTGAGGCGTGTGTTGTAGAGGTTCGGTATCGGCTGGGGCGTATATTGTAGTGGTTCTGTATCGGCTGAGGCGTGTATTGTAGAGGTTCGGTATCGGCCGAGGCGTGTATTGTAGAGGTTCGGTATCGGCCGAGGCGTGTATTGTAGAGGTTCGGTATCGGCCGAGGCGTGTATTGTAGTGGTTCTGTATCGGCTGAGGCGTGTATTGTAGAGGTTCAGTATCGGCTGAGGCGTGTGTTGTAGAGGTTCGGTATCGGCTGGGGCGTATATTGTAGTGGTTCTGTATCGGCTGAGGCGTGTATTGTAGTGGTTCTGTATTAGCTGAGGTGTGTATTGTAGAGGTTCTGTATCGGCTGAGGCGTGTATTGTAGAGGTTTGGTATTGGCTGAGGCGTGTATTGTAGTGGTTTGGTATTGGCTGAGGCATCTACTGTAATGGTTCTGCATCAGCTTATGAAAATACAAGTGATAAAGCACCATTTTGAGGTTCTACAGCCACTGAGGGGTGTATTGTGATGTTTTGCAGCAGTCGGTGTATTAATTATAAAGTTCTGTAACAATGGAGGTTTGTACTTTGATGTTCTGCAGTACTAGAGGTATGTCTTGTTATATTCTGCAGCAAGTAGGGTGAGTGATCACGAAAGGATTTTTCCAGTCTGGTTTGATCTGTATGGGGTCTATGTGTTGGACTCTCATGGATAACCTACTGATGGCCTATCCGCTGAACCCAAAAAAAATGCTACATGAACATATACACCTGCTGCTGGTCTGTCTGTCTATCTATCTATCTATCTATCTATCTATCTATCTATCTATATCACACACTATGCTCATGTAAGCCTGCAAACTGTATGCAATCCAGTGTGACTCCCTGATATATGAATTGTATGCCAGATATTCTGTCTGAATAGTGGACAGTTAGTGACATAGTTAGTGGCATTGTGAAATAAAATGGCTGTAATAACCAAAAAATTCATAAGATCACTTTGTTTAATTTGGTTGACTTTTGGTTGCTATCTCAGCAGTTGCCCAACCCTAAGCTGAGTTGTTTATTGCAAGTTGTTGCAGCAGCTGAGGCATGTATTATGTTCTGCAGCATCTCAGGCATTGCAGGTGTGTATTAGGCTTTGTTCACATCTGCATAATTTTTTTGGCAACCATGGCACAGTGCCAGATCTATAACATTTCTTTGGTGACTGAGGTCCCCCCATCGACTTAAAGAGAACCTGTCTGTTTTATTTGGGACACTAAACCTTCCACATGTCCTTGTAGACTGTGGGGGTTTAGTGTCCCAAATTGCCCTGTTTTAAATCCACCTGTGTCCCCATTTAAAAATAAATAAACCTTACCTAAAAGTTAGTCTAAGTCTCATCGGACTCATCTTTGGTGCTTTCAGAACCTTTTTAGTCTTTAGTGAAGCCAAAGATATTGCCCTCCGGCTTCACTGCACAAGTGCTGGAAGTACAGGGCAAGTGCACTTAAGCTGAGCCATATACCTCTGACTTCACTGAAGAACTGCATCGGCGTGAGGGGTACAGCAGCACGTGGAGTATAAAGGTTTTTTCTTTGTAGTGTGGGCATGGATGGCTTTGTAATAAAGAGTTTTGGTACACTAACCCCTCCTTCCCCCCAGTTTAGTGTCCCAAATCACCCTGACAGATTTCCTTTAAAATGGTGCCCACCAGGGTTCTGCTGTGGCATCTTTCATATTTACAGTAAGAATAGCACTTCTACACAACTGTAGAATACATTCTGACTAAAATCTGACTTCCATGATGTAGTTAGGAAGCCAGTGCCTCAGGCATGCACACCAATAGAGGGCGCTCACTGAGAATGTGCAAGTCTATCTTCCATGATTTAATTAGGAAGACAGAGCCTCAGTAAAATCCCAACATCATTGCAAACAAAGGCCTCTGAGAAGGTTGGCATGATGTTAAAGGGAACGTCCCCTATTGGTTTGCTTGACTGAGACTCTGTCTTCCTACATCATGGAAGATAGACTTGCACATTCTCAGTCAGCGCCCTCTATTGGTGTGCATGCCTGAGGCACTGGCATCCTAATTACATCATGGAAGTCAGATTTGCATATTCTTCCCATCCCCCTGGATAGTAACTTCAGTGAGTGCTGAGCTGCAGTGACTCCTCCCAGCTGCTACACAAGGGAAAGAGCTTTCTGCTTTCGGGCCCTGTACAGTGTATAGGGTGAGTATTGGCCTGAGGATAGGCCATAAAAGCTTAACCCCGGATAATTCCTTTAACTAAATTTAGACTTGCTGATACCAGGTTTTTCTGGTTGGTGAACCCTTTGAAGGTCAGGACTCCAGTCAGTGACCCCTACCATAAAAAAAAAAAATCAGCAAATGACTTGAAGCCATTGAATTGACCTCTTTTATTATTACTATTATTATTATTATAATTATTGTTGTTGTTTAATTATATAGCACTATCAATTCCATGGTGCTTTACATTTGAGGGTTTACATCCGGTACCCAAAATATACAAAACAAATATAATTCTAACAGTGAGCATCTGGCACAGTGGGGTAGAGGGCACTGCCCGCAAGGGCTTACAATCTGCAATCTATCTAACTTTTGTCATATTATTACTTTCTAATATGCTTTCCATTAAAATTCTTCAGTTCTTGTTTACAAAATAGGGCAGAGATACTAATAGTATCTAATAGTTAGTGTAAACTTAAAACAGGAAGTCTTAAGTTGCACAAGATTTCTCACAGTGGCCTAATAGGTCACCAATATCAGGCTGGTGGGGGTCTGACACCCGCCATGCCCAACAATTAGCTGTTCTTAGCAGCTGATGTATATAGAATGGAGTAGGAGGCAGATAGCAATGTTCTCTGTCTTCGTAGCGATGCTGAGTCGCTGCACCTTAGATTCCATTAAGATGAATGGGACCAGATCCATTGTACCAGGTCCGGTCACTCTCTCCGCTTCCTGTTACGTTTTCTATGTATCAGCTTCTGAGAACAGCTGATTGGTGGGGATGTCATGTTCTGACCCCCATAAGTTTGATATTCGGGACTAATCTTTAGAATAAATCATCATTATGTTCAGCCTGGAAAACACTTAAAATCTAACATTATGCCTTGCATTTGTTGACTTCTTTTACTTATTTTAAAAATTGCATCAAAATTTGGCACACAGTGGCACATCTTAAAGGGGTTGTTTAGGAATATGGATTATATGGCCTATATATAGGATAGACCATAAATATCTGACCAGTGATGGCAGCTTCTGGGACCCGTACTATATACAAGACACGGTTGTAAGCAGTTGGCTCCATCCTGTGTAGCGGCCACATACCACTACTGTAGCTCAGCTGCTATTAAAGCCGTCCCTCACGATCAGATATTTATGGCCTATCTCTGTCCTCTTGTCAGGGAAACTTAAAAAAAACAAAACACACACACACACACACAAATTATACTCGCCTGTTCCCGACGCACTGTTGTCTGCTGCGTCGCATGACCGGCTGGCCAATCAGTGGTCTCAGGGACCTAACTAATGGTGATGTATCTAAGGTTATGCTCACACAGAGTGTTTCTTCAGGTGGATTTTGACGCAGAATCCGCCTGCAAAAAAGGCTCCCATTTGCCTCTCAGTCTATCTCAAGCAAATGGGACTGAGCTTATACTACCAGATACATCCACTGTACAGTGTACAGCACTGCTTATCAACAGAGAAGAGGTGGCAACAGTCTCCTGAATGCTGCAGTCTCTTCAGTGGGGGTTTCTTGTGTCAGACTATCACTGAACTGATATTGATGAACTGTCCTAAAATAAACTAGCAATAATGTTTTACCATGTGAGGATCTGACCTTCGGGACCTCCAAGTGTTGAGTGCAATGATGGGGCAACAATACGTCTGAAAGTGCTGTTTCCTTCTTATCATTTGCATAGACCCCTGCTTGTACAGATTGATGTGTCTATGTAAACAATAAATTGCTAGAGGTCCCATAATTCAGATCCTACTGTTCCCACTAAACTTGGATGAATGTGTTCGGTACAATCCTGGAGAATGCCTTCAAATGGGAGTTTCTGTGACAGACATTTATGGCTTATCCACAATATAAAGATGAAGGATGTTGGTCCGACATTGGAGAATGGGGATCCCAATATATGTGGCTGCTTTATTTACTTCTATGTTTGATTATTTTTTGGGACACCCATGGAAGTGAATAAAAAGAGTTGTATAGGCAGCCTCTTCTTCTTTCATAGCAGCCATGAGATAAGGGTTGGGAGATCCTCATTCTCCAGATAGGTTCAGGTCCCCGAGTCAGAACCGACATCCATCGGTCATTAATGGCATGTTTAACAAAATAGTGCAAGTGAAATACTGCGTGCTGAAACTGTCATGTGAATGCATCATGCACTACTGTGGGCTGAGCGAGGCCTAAGTGAGGGTTCATGAGGTTACATCTCCGTTGAAGGTTCAGTTAGAAATCCTGTACTTATGTTGTGAATCCAGGATTATATAAAGGCCTCAAACACGAGTCACAATTTATTACAATGTCGAAAACAAACATTTTCGTAATGTTTCATTATTTTAAGTGAATAATAATATTTTTTTCTTTTAATAAAAAAAATTGAACAACAATTTGTTTTGCATAAGTGAGATATTTGGTAAAAGTTTTCATAGAGCAGAATCTATCCAGAGATCCTGATGCGGCCGATAAATCTCCCCTTCTAAGCATCTGTTTCTCCGCTTCCTGGTAGGTATTAGAAATTCATATTGTGTCTTTACCTTTCCTTTGCTATGAAAGAGTTAAACCATTCCTGTCTCAAACACTCAGTCATCTACCAGGCTGAGAAATGCCAAGGTCTTTTTGACATCTGCTCTCGGATTGATACCGCAGGCTTTGCGGGTAACAGCTGAAAAGGCCCCACAGGTGCCATATAAAGAGGTGACCATGTTGTCATATTTCATTGCGGCATCCTTCTGCAACGCCATAATTACCTAATTAGGTTGTTAATTAGGAAATTAGCATTTTGCCGTATTGATAGAAGGCGGCATGCAAGCTGGGCGCGTTTGTCTACTTTAATTTAGGATTTGTGTGTCTATCATACGTTCGCACTAACTTGAGCCATGGGAAAGGAGACACAACGTGGACTGGATCGTGAATGAGTGAAAAGGGATTGTATAAATGAGGCCTGATAGTACAGCACTGGCCGCGGGAACTTTATTTGTCACCGAAATTCATGATTTTGTTGTCCGTCTGATATCGTGTGTATTTAAATTGTAGATTTGGTCTTACTGAAATTTTAATGAGCCATTTAAAGGGATCAGTCAGGGGTGTTGACCATTCAAAAACGCTGACAGATCAGTGTAAACCTACCAAGGGTCATGGTGGTGTGGCAGGAAAATCCATGTTTTGGAGGGGTTATCCACCTCTTAAAGCCTTTGGCCTGTCCATAAGGCGATACAATACTGTACACTAGCTGGTACCCGCGACTTCGTCTGCGGTGATTGTAGAAGTGGGTATATACAGGCGCGGGTTAGGTTTTCGTACTATGTATAAGGTATGGGATATGAAATGTAACTTTGTATCTTGTTGTTGCTCTAATTCAGAGAATACGTGAGACTTTTGTGTTGGATGTAATTTGTATTTGAGCTGCTATACGGTGTTGTGAGAAACTTTACATAGTGACTTTGGGACAGAAGTATTTGAAGTTAACCCTTTCCCGTCGATGGCATTTTTTGATTTTCGTTTTTCGTTTTTGACTCCCCTCCTTCTAAACCCCATAACTTTTTTATTTCTCCGCTCCCAGAGCCATATGAGGTCTTAATTTTTCCTGGGACAAATTTTTCTTCCTGATGCCGCCATTATTTATTCTATATAATGTACTGGGAAGCAGGGAAAAAATTCTGAATGGGGTGGATTTGACGAAAAAATGCATTTCTGCGACTTTCTTACGGGCTTTGGTTTTACGGCGTTCACTGTGCAACCAAAATGACATGTCCCCTGTATTCTGTGTTTCGTTACGATGCTGGGGATACCAAATTTATATGGTTTTATTTACATTTTGACCCCTTAAAAAAATCCAAAACTGTGTTAAAAAAATTTTTTTTTGAAAAGTCGTCATATTCTGACAGCCGTAACTTTTTTATACGTCCGTGTACGGGGATGTATAGGGCATCTTTTTTTGCAGGACCGGGTGTACTTTGTAGTTCTACCATTTTCGGGAAATGTTATTGCTTTGATCACTTTTTATTCAAATTTTTATCAGAATCAAAACAGTGAAAAAACGGCGGTTTGGAACTTTTGACCATTTTTCCCGCTACGGCGTTTACCGAACAGGAAAAATATTTGTATAGCTTTGTAGAGCGGGCGATTTCGGACGCGGGGATACCTAACATGTATGTGTTTCACAGTTTTTAACTACTTTTATATGTGTTCTAGGGAAAGGGGGGTGATTAGAATTTTTAATCCTTTTTATTTGTTTTTATATTTTTTTTACTTTTTTTAAAACTTTTTTTTTGCATTTATTAGACCTCCTAGGGGTATTGACATGGGTGGGCGGTGTCGCGGATTGTCAGAGCGCTGGGGGTCGGCAAACATGGCTGCTCCGGAGCGTTAAAGAGAACCTTCTGGAGTATCGTTAAGGTGAGGGGCAAAGTGGTAAAGTATATGTATATGTGATTGTGTGGGGTTAGGGCGAGGCTGGAGAGGGCAATATGAATTTTGTGGCTTGCTATGATCCAAAGTGTGTGAGATTGCAGAGATGGTGGTGTGAGTTTGGGTTTTGTGGGGGTCCTGGCACAAACGTATGTGCGCTATTGTGACGAAAAGTAGCCTATTGCGCAATCGGGTGTATTAACTATGTTTGTGGAAACTTTCAGCCAAATCGGTCGAGCGGTTTTTGCGTGATTGACTAACAAACATCCAAACACACAAACCCACAAACATCCAAACTCACAAACTTTCACATTTATAATATTAATAGGATATTAAGCTCCTGTTCTATCTCTTTTCTAGAAATCTGCTGTTATGGATTACTGGATTCGTTTGTGAGAAACCCCTACACCACGAGAGGAGACCATGGCTTTTCTGGACAATCCTATGATTATCTTGGCACATATCCGCCAGTCACATGTTACTAGTGATGACACGGGGATGTGTGAGATGGTTCTCATTGACCATGATGTGGACTTGGAGAAACTTTATGCGTCTTCAGTGTCTGGAGAAAGTAACTCACAGGCACAAGGGAATGGAGAACCTCAAGGCTACGTATACTCCCAATCTGTGGATATAACGTCCAGCTGGGATTTCGGTATAAGAAGGAGATCAAACACAGGTACAAATCTGCAAACCTATGAAAGCTCATATTTCAAATACTTTGTAAATCTGACCCATTTTTTCCATCTCTTTTTAGTTAGATACAGTCTAATAATCAGATGGGTTAATCTTAGTCTTTATTCACATGGATGAGTTGTTCAGCCGTCTGCTGTCCGTGATCCATGATAAAGTAGCTCATACACTGCTTTTTCTGTTTTCTTGGACCTTATTTGTCCAGGACCTTAGACTAGACAGTCTGAAGATGTGCTTGTGATATCACAGTTGGGCATATATACTAGTACTGCCTGTAGGGTAAGTTCACATGGTGGAGACTGTAAAATGCAGTGTTTGGCCACATTTTCACAAGATGGGGCCCCGGCCTTAAAGGGATTCTACCATTAAAAAACTTTTTTTCTAGGTAACACGTCGGAATAGCCTTTCGAAAGGCTATTCGTCTCCTACCTTTGGAAGTGATCTCCGCCGCGCCGTTCGTTCAAAATACCGGTTTGTACCGGTATGCTAATTAGTTCTCTCGCAGCGATGGGGGCGGGCCCCAGCGCAGGAGATGCAATGGGGGCATCCCCATTGCTGCTCGGACGCCTGCGCAGTACGCTTTGTTCGGCGAAGTTCGCCAAATGTACTGCGTATACCCGCGGCCATAGTGCCGACACTGCAATTTCGCGCATGCGCAGTATGTTTGGCGAATTTCGCTACTACGCAGGCGTCCGACGTCAAGCCGAAGAAGGAAGGGGCGGATGCAGAAGAAGACAGAGGCGGCGCTGGAGTCGGTTTTCGAGCAGCAATGGGGACGCACCCATCGCATCTCCTGCATACCGGTACAAACCGGTGTTTTGAATGAACGGCGCGGCGGAGATCACTTCCAAAGGTAGGAGATGAATAGCCTTTCTAAAGGATACTCCAACGTGTTATCTAGAAAAAATAGTTTTTTAATGGTAGAATCCTTTTAAGTAGGAATGCTCTATTCACCTCAAGGCCTGTACTGAACCATAAGGTTTTATTATGCATACAAATGTCTCTTGTTTTTGACCTGGTGTTTGCAGGAATTTTCCTTAAAGCAGTTTTCTAGTTATAGAAAAACATTGCTGCTTTTTTTTTTTTTTTTTTTTTTTTTTTTTATATATATATATATATATATATATATATATATATATATAAGTAACTGTTTCATACCTGTCCAGGGCACGTGTCTAAAACCATTGAAGTGAATAGGACAAAGATGCGGCACTGTTTTTGGAATGCAGCCATGTTTTTAAAATCCTGGACAGCTCCTTTTGTGGTTGTAAGTACAATCCCACAACATGGCTGCCTTTCTTACCATCATCTCTATTTCATTTTTTGAGTGGTCCGCATGGGCCTTTTGACATACCTGTTACTACTAGTATGCTCCGTAGTCAGTATAAGTGTTATTTCTGTAAATGTGTTTATCTTACCAGGGAAAACACTGACTGCTGCAGGACTCTGAGGCCTACAGCAGCGCTTGTCAAAACCACACTTGCCTTTATAGCAGAAGCTGCAAAGTCCTTTCTGTGTTGAATGGACAATGACATACTGTTCTAGATTATGGGGATATTGTCACCCCTTAGGGAGAGACCACCATGTAGGTGTGTGGAGTCTTACAAAGCCCTTTTCGCGCCACTGTGGTGGATTGTGGGAAGAATATGCAAATATGTTTTCCAGGATGTAAATAGGGAAACTGTGCCTCTGCATGCTGCCCTCTTTGGGAAGCCCCCTTGAACATCATGCCCGACTTTCCAAAAGTCTTTATTGCAATGATGCAGGATTTTGCCAAGTCAGTATCGTCCCAACTGTGGATGGCGCCATTTTGATCTGATTGGATCTCATCAGCACAGCCTAGGGAGAACTGACTGTAGGAAGTCATAGCGTTTAGATCCTTCTTTAGAGACCAAATAGTGATAGGGAAGGTGCCGACATAGCCTTATGTTTGTTATGATGTTATTCTGCCTTATCTAGGCCTTCAGAATGACATCAGGGCTAATTTTACGTTTTTTAACACCAGGAAATGCAATAAACTGGAAAGAAATTCTTATCACCCATTTAAGCCACAGCGTTGCTGCTCCTCTTGTCCCCATCAGGTTGTGATGAAGAAGTTTCCATCCAAGAGTCACTAGTGTGCATTGTGTTTTACATTTTCTTCTAGTGCTTGGTTATGTAAGGCTTGCTCACATCTGCTCGGCCATGGAAACCCATGTCATGAAACTATTTATAAAGATGTCTGCATGGCTAGGTGGTGGACTTCATGCACTTGTGGCGATGGAATGGAATGAAACACCTGAATTCAGTGATTTAAGGGTTTTTTCAGGATAAATAATCAATGACCTATTCTTAGGATAGTTCATCCACTGAAGATCGTCATGGGTTCTTACACCAGGCCCCCAGCTGATCAGCTGTTTGAAGAGGTTGCAGTGTTTGAGTGAGAGCTGCAGCCTCTTAAGTACTTGCTGAACACAGTGCCACACATTTGCTTAGTGGCTGTCCTTGGTATTGTAGCACGGCACAATCAGACGATGTGAATGATGAACATGATGTCACATGGCCTGTGAAGCAGAAGTGGCACTGCTGATCCACAGGGGCCCAGGTGATGTCCTAATATGTCATCAATTAAAAACTCCAGAAACCCCCTTTTGTAGCTGAAGAACAATACTTTTTTCCATATGGTGTGTATAATATTTATATGTGTGTTTTTGTGTGTTTGTTTTATTTTTGATGAAACTGCATTGATCATCCTATAACAACCAATTCTGCAGCTTTCTTATAGACCATTTCGTCCATCAGTAATAAGCAATAATAGTAGTACTGTATAAAAAGTAACGAATAGTATCTGTTGCCATCATCATTATCTTCCTCTTCATTTTTCCCCGCATTGGTCCTACGCTATATATATATTGCACTAGACGCCTAGTTTATGTCACTGTGGTGTATCACATGAAGTCTTCAATTAGTGCTATTTGGTCCTCCAACCCTGCAGTGAATAAGTAGAAGGGAATAGGTGTGATAGGAGATGCGAGCACGAGCGCATTCACAATTCTGTCTGCATATATGCGATGAATGGAGACCATATGGTGAGAAATATCTACTAAAACTGATTTTCACAAAAATATGTTTTAACATCACAAGTAAAAAAAATACATTAAATACTTCTCTTTATGTAGGCTATAAGACTAACCATGCCACATGAATTGCATTGATGCAGATTTGCATTGTGGGCTCTTCTCAGCAGATTCTGTGACATTTCATGGAAAAAAAAAAAGCTGCAAGTGACTTTTTTTTTTTTTGTTTTTTTCCTTTATTTTTAAATGACAAAAGTCATTGTCAGCATTGAAGTTGTTGGACCTTTTTAAGTCATTCGTTGCATCAGGGACTATTCGTGTCTTTTGTGTAATGGATCCAGCGTTGCATTGGGATATATGCTTTTAGCATGATGTGAACAGTGTCCGAGAATATTTACAAGATATTACACAGTTTTAACTTTGTAGAGTAACTGTTTTTAGTGTAGTATCTTCTTTGGGCTTACTCACACTACCATATGCTGTCCATGTGTACATCGGACCTGGATCAGTGCTTGCTGTAATTCCAATACAGACTCCGCATTCAGTATTTTAGTCCATGTTGTGGGTGACATAGGCTAGGTGACTAACAGTATCCTGATAACGAAAATGTATTAAAAAAAAAAAAAAGTTTAATTTTTTTTGCTGATGCAATGTGATTTATTTTTTTGTTTTAAGACTGTATGAATAAGTTCTAAGAACAGATATTAAATGGGTATTCCCAACTCACATGCTCACCATGCAGGCTGTATGCTCGGTTCACTTCCTGGTTTTCTCGGTACATTGGTGGGCAGGGTTTCACTTGCTATCTCCCAGACAAAGCCAGCTCTGCTATCTCTCTTCATAGCAGTACATGCTTGCAGTCAGTAATGGGGGATGGTTGTAAATAAATTAGCACAGTATCACTGGAAGATGCACAGTATGAAGTTGATGTAGCAGAGCTGTATTTGTTAGATGATTAGAATCCCAAACTTACATGCTACAGGACCACGAGTCAGCTTGCAATATACTCACTTTTAGGTCTGTTTTTAATGGACTCCCTGTCTCAGCAAAATTCAATTACCCGGCTGATAACTGGAAGAGCCGGAGATAAACAGCTCATAAATACAAGCATGGAGCACTCAGCTTCCCCTCCCCTCCTGAGAGTAGTGAGTTATGTCACTTGTCCTGGGCGGAGAGATAAGACCATCCCCAGGTCCATGGTTATGGAAATGTGTTGTAAATGTGAATAATCTCAGATAGCGGCCAAACAAAGCAATTTTGTTAATAGAGAAAAATAGAGGTTACTGTCATTATACAAACATAAAACTGAATGAGCAGTCACCAGTCATGTCCTTTAACATGGAGATGGTGCCTGGACGTATAAGTTTAGCCTGAAACGGCCTTACATCGTGTGGGGTAATGTGGGAGCGGGAAGAGAGGAGGGTTCATTTTAGGGATTCTAATTACGGTACGGAAGGGTTTACATTAGGAATTGTGATAGGCCTGTCTGAAAAGATGTGTCTTTAGTTTGCACTTGAATCTGTAGAAATTGGGAATTAATCTGATTGTCTGGGATAGAGCATTCCAGAGAAGTGGTGCAACTCGGGAGAAGTCTTGTATATGAGACTGGTAGGTTCTGATAATAGAGAATGTATGTGTTAGGTCATTGAGTGAATGGAGAGCATACTGTAGCACTATAGGACAGTATTTCACTGGCAGTCAGGGACTCCTAGCATCGTAGACCACTATAAGGATGGGAGTTCGGCTCCCTGCAGACTGTTCAGGCCAGGAACTCACACAAAGTTTCACACAAACTTTGTCTTATGAAAGCAGCTGAAATGGATTTTCCAAGACTATGAGATTGATGACCGACCCTTAGAAAAGGCCCTCAATATTAGACTGGTATACTCCGACTTCTGAGACCCCTGCTGATCAGCCGTTTTGAAGAGTTTGTGGTACCTGGGTGATCTCAATTTCCTTTTCTCAGGCCAGGGAAATCACATCCATTGGTGACTTGATCATACTGAAGCTCAATCCTTTTCAAATTAATTGGGTTGAGCTGCAATACCAAGCACAGCCACTATACAATGTACAGCGCTGTGCTTGGTAAGCACTGAAGAATCTGCAGCAATCAATATAATAGTCCTGGTAAACTCCTTAGGGTTCATGTACATGACTGTGTGCAATGTTGGTGTGCAAGCTGTGTTTTTCACGACTAGCACACTGACCCATTAGACACTCTGTATAATGGGTACTATTCCGTTATCGGGCCAGCAGCAGCGCATTTCAGCACCAGCTTTCGGGACAGCAGTTCAGTTCAGCAGCGGGAATTACAATGACATCCGAGGACTGCTGGCCCGATGCTTGTGCCCAGTAGCCAGTACATCAATGACCCCCCCTCCATCTCCTCCTCCTTCCAGTGCTGCCCCCCAGCTCTCCTTACATCTACCCCGTACCCTCTCCCCGCCACATGACTAAGCCGATGCTGGCCCGATGATAGAGGCCGTGCTTGTGTGTAGTAGGCAGTACATCGATCGATGCCCTCATCCTCCTCTTCCTTCCAGTGCTGCCCCCCAGCTCTTCTTACATCTGCCCCGTACCCTCTCCCTGTAATAGGCCTCACCGTAAATCTTGAGCAATGAATGCTACTAGATAGCCGCCGGACGCTGCAGAAAGTTTGTCCCTCCGGCTCGCTGTAGCTCACCGTTCCTATAGTCGGCGTGTTTCTTGTCAGGGCCTGGATTGAGCCCCGGTGTCTTTCCTTTCGGTCTCGGTACTAGCGCTGAGGTGAGGCCTAGTCGTGTGGCGGGGAGAGGGTACGGGGAAGATGTAAGGAGAGCTGGGGGGCAGCACTGGCAGGAGGAGAAGGATGGGGGAGGGGGGTCATCGATGTACTGGTTACTGGGCACAAGCATCGGGCCAGCAGTCCTCGGATGTCATTGTAATTCCCGCTGCTGAACTGCTGTCCCGAAAGCTGCTGCTGAACTGCGCTGCTGCTGGCCCGATAACGGAATAGTACCGTATAATGTATGGGTCTGTGAGGCCCTGACTCACTGAAGTAAGTGAATGGGGCTGTGGAGACACGGATATCATCTATGTACTGCTGAATCACAGATAGTGTACATGAGGCCTTAAAAGCATTGGAACACACCCTATTGTCAAGGAAAATGGGAATGCGTAGTATTCAAGGTATTCATAGGTTTCCATGAGGAATAATAGAGGAACAGCATAACATAGAGTTGTTAGAAATGAAGGTCCACAATCGGTATTTCATGAGGATTGCAAATATTTACTAAAATGGACATGTCACCTCTCCTAAGGGTATGTCGACACAGCAGACTTTGGTGCCGATTTTGAAGCAGAAACAGCCTCAAATTCCACCCTTAATCTGTCTCCCCTTAAATTCTATACAAGGCAGAGATTGAAGGACGTGGAAAAAATAAGCGTCCTGCTCGATCTCGTCGAGGATTCCTCGGCTTATTCAGACTCTAAGCCTATGGTGCGATCCACTCTGCCAACCAGGCCCATTCATCTGTCAGGTGAAAGCTGCAGAAAATAGCTGGAGGGGAAATGGAAGAGGAATTTGAAGTAGAAGGTCACATTAAATTCCCCTTCCATTTCCACTGTGTGAACTTACCCCAACATAGTGGATTTTTTTTCTAATTTAGTAAATAATTTATCATTTACGACTGTCCAAAATAATATCGATCATTCTTTTGTACATTTTATGTTCTCCTATAAATCTAACTCTGTTTATTGGAAGATGATGAATTATCTCTTTTATTCCCTTTTGCCATGTAAAATGTTGTCCATCCCAGGTTTGTTTTTAGGGTTGTACCTCTAAATTCTGGGCAGTGACTCATTATTTCCTCCTGCTTCAAGGGAAAAAAAAAAATAAAAGAAGGAAAGAAAAACATGTAAAAATAAAAATATCTTCCTTGGTATCTCGCTTCCCCTACACATTTGACTAATGTTGCCGCGGATACAAATCACCTCCTTTATTACCTATAAACCGTTCCATCCTACCATAGAAAAACGCTGCTAATTTATATAGCCCTGACATTTTATAATTTTTCCTGATTTTTCAGATAAAGGATTTTACATTTAAAACTTTAATAGTTGAGCCCGAGTTCATTTATCTTTAATTTTTGAAACAGGGGCACGTAATTCATATGGGTAATTTTATGCACACTCTGTAACATTCACGGGACTTCATTTGTACATTAAAATTCCTTTAAGACCGTTATTAATGATTTATATAACGAACTGTCCTATTAATCACACAAGTTTTCACATTTTACGATTCCCTTCTATGTTAATACTATCTTTATGGTCTGTATTAATGTTTTATGTCCCCTAATTTCAATTATAAATCAAGAACATTTTCCTGTTTTTGTTGGTATTTTCTGAACTTTGTGTCAGCTTTAAAAATTTTATGCCTTCTCCTCTGCCTTTCCGAAATGCACCCCCCTCTCTACCCCTCCCTCCCCCCTCTGTCCCTTCTTCGCCATTTTTCCTATACATGCATTATGAAATATTCATGAAATTGGAATTAATTGTGATCTCTCCTCCCGGGAAAGTTTCATTGACAAAGTAATTTTTGTCTTTTTCTTTTCTCGTTCTGGTTTTCAGCTCAGAAACTAGAGCGTCTTCGGAAGGAGAGACAGAACCAGATCAAGTGCAAGAATGTACAGTGGAAGGATCGGAACACAAGCCATTCAGGTAACGTCTCCTGTTTTCATCTTAAGGGTCTGATCCATGGAAAGAGACGTGTGGAATGTGGTGATGTGACATGTGCAGCCTATCAAAGAACTCAACAAGTCTTAGAACTCCACATATGACAGAATTGTAAATTATAGATGCGAACCTACATCTGTTAAAGGGTCAAGTCAATATAAAGAACAGTAATCAAAAAAATAAAGAAACTAAACACTGTAATGCAATTAAAAAATATCAATCGTACAATAATTGAAATAACTTGGCTATGTACTAATAAAATCATACAAGAATAAAAAAAAAATCAAATGATAAAATTAAAGGACCATAATAAAATAAATAGGAACAATATACGGTAATACAATAATGTATAATTCATTAGAAATATATAAAAATAACAAAATATAAACTAAATGTTAACTATAACATACAGAAGCTATGTAATGATGAAATGAGGTATTAAAATAGAATATAAATAATAGTAAAAATAAAATAAAGAATATAATATTAAAAATAAAACGATCTTTCAATAGAAGTTGAGATCATCTTGTCTGAGAAAGCTGGCTGAGAAACTAAATATTTCCTCTTCTATAGAAATGGTCACTCAGCTTTTTAGATTTCAGTATGACACTCTTAGCCTAGTTATATGAAGATATGAGCAAAAGTATTTTATCACAATATAACTGGACATATTGCAAATGCAAGAGTCTGGATTCAATGTAAAAGCAACCATATTGGTTGTTTCTTGGCTGTCCCAAGAAGGCGTACAAGAAAAATTGGCTGAATGCAGGTTTTAAAGGGGGTTGTTGGGTAGAGATGAGCGAACACTGTTCGGATCAGCCGATCCGAACAGCACGCTTCCATAGAAATGAATGGAAGCACCTGTGACGCTGACTTTGCCGGCGGCCGGCCGGCGTCACAGGTGCTTCCATTCATTTCTATGGGAGCGTGCTGTTCAGATCGGCTGATCCAAACGGTGTTCGCTCATCTCTATTGTTGGGCCATAAAGTATTTAAAAAAAAAAAAAAAAAAAAAAAAGTTTCTCTGCTGACTAATCCCTCAGCACCAAGGCAAGAAAAACCAATGCACCGAGTTGATCCGTAGACTGTAAGCTGATGTCAATTGAGTAGGTACCCTGTTGGGGTGGCTGCTCAATACGTGGTGACAGGTGTTATTACAACGTCCCAGGACTGAGAAGTAAAATTCAATAAAATACGACAAATCGAGTCCCCTTGTGTGGAAAAGGGTGGACCTAAAACAGAAAACTGCGCTTGACCAGATGGAATTTGATGAAACGCTTTAATGAAGACACGTTAAAATACATGTGTGTATCAAATTCCATCAGGTCAAGCGCAGTTTTCTGTTTTGGGTCCACCCTTTTTTGCACACAAGGGGACTCGATTGGTCGTATCTTATTTAATCCCTCAGCACTTCTGTTCTGATGCATTTTTTGTCCCTCTCAACATAAAAGTGGGGGACAGTTTCAGTAAAGTCACACACAAATAAAAATTGGGCTGTATCAACTGTGACATTCTGAAGGGTGTTTTGCCGAGAATGGAAGATATCCTGCTGCTCCCAAATCTGGATGATGAGTTTGAAATAATATAATTTCCAGACTAACATAGCGCAAACTAATTTTTTAATATTTAATTTTTTTCAGTTGAGGAATTGAGTTCTTTGTTTGAAAAGAAAAGCTTTAAGGAAAAACCACCACCCAGTGGGAAGCCGTCCATACTTTCTGTGCGCCTGGAGCAGTGCCCGCTCCAGCTGAACAATCCCTTCAATGAATACTCCAAGTTTGATGGCAAGGTAAGGAACATATTTGTCTTCTGGGTACCGTGATCCTTGCCCCTAAAAGGATAGCTTTAGTTTAGCATAAAGTTTTTTGTTTTTTTTAATCTGTTGGTGCGTTGCTGTTGTAATTTCCTCAGTCCCTGTAGCAGGATGGATTTGGTCCTGGCTACACAATCTATTGAGTTGTGTGGAGGTAATAACAACTGATGCGCATGAGGCTGTGTCCAATTTCATCTCTGTCCACATCAGAATTGCAGTGTACAGGTCTGATCTTGCTGTAAAAATCATCAAAACTGCAGTGGGAATATGATGGACCTCATAGATTCTAAGCACTTGCAGGCAGGGCCCTCAATTCCACTGCGCCAGTCGGTCACTGTTAGTGTTGTACTTGTTTTGTATACAGCATGTAAACCCTCAAATGTACAGCACCATGGAATTAATGGTGCTATATAAATAAATAAAAATAGAAATTTGATACCCATCAGTAT